>NC_057849.1:261983725-262286755 GCF_015237465.2 Chelonia mydas
GTTAGAAGTCACATGGCCATGGAGGAACAGATTGGATAATACTTCGTACATAGCTCTTTTCACCATCAATGCATTTTACAACATACTTAATATATCCCTTCAAGGTAGGCAAGTATCCCCATTTACAGGAGGGGAAACTGCAGCAGAATCACCATGTGATTTGGCCAAGGTCAGAGCGCGTGTCAGAAGCTCAAGAGCTCATGGCTCCCAAGACTTGTTCAAAACATACCACCATACCTTGCTCTGTATAGGCTCTAGAAAGAATCTATTATGAGACACACGAGTGACAAGGTCAGAGGGGTAAAGACCAGTGAGGTAGAGGCATTCCTAACTGCAAGGAGGGTTAGACTTGGGTGTAAAGGTGTTACATCAGAAAGTCTGAAAATTGCTCTCTCGATGTCAATGCAGGAGAGAGACTCTCAGCACTGGCTATGATGGATACATCATCCTCCTCTGTGGTCTGACTCATGGGAATTCAAGGAAGGAGGCAGCAGAGGCCAACATCTTAGTAAAGCAGTGATGTTAATAGCACATTGTCTGAGGTACGGTAGCAGGTAAACAGATTTGATGTTCAGCATAAATTGATAGATATGATGAGATGCCATATGACTCAAATGGTGGGAGAAGGCAGAGAGAGAAACCTTTCAGATGTGGAGTGTTAAATTAAAAAAGGAACACCAAATAAGGATATTAGATAGATATAATTTGCTTTGCCCTTTTTGTTCTAGGCAATTCTACTTTAGAGGCCTGAAGCAAACAGGTAAGGGTGCACTTTTGTAAGCCGTCACCTTGGTTGTTATGTAGTAACAGTCAATGTGTTTGTATGTAGAAACAGCAATATAGGAGGACTTGTGTGGTGCTCAATATTCTTACAAATTTAAACCTGTTTAAAAAAGAATCCCCCACTCCTTTGAGTCCACCCAGGCATTATTTTCCTATCTACAGAGTGCTCCCATCTATCAGATTGTGTGTACGTACAAGAGATTTGCTATCAAGCGATACAACCCCTGATTCAATAGAAGCAATTTCTCAATTACACCTACCTCCAAGCAAAAGTCTGAGATGATTCTGGCACCAGACCCTGAAGGTGACTGATTATGACCAACATTCCAGAACCAAAGGTTCTCAAAAAAAAACAAAAAACCCCTATCTACACTCTCCAAATCTCAGGGCTTAGCAAAATTGATGAAAATGATTCAACTGTCATAATAGTATGCAGAAGAGCGGGTATGTCCATAAGTTTTCTGCAGTTGTATATAATCATACCGTGCTACTATATATTAACACTAAATTACAATATGTACAGTAGAATACTGATCTTCCAATCACTCCAATCCCAGAAGAGAAATGTTAATCATCCTACAAAAATGTGACCATGAAACCCTTGCAAACAGAAGAAACAATATCTAGAATAGTCTAGCCAACTGAAAAATATGGATATTAATTTTAGAATCACTGCAAGAAGGATATTGGTTAAATGGTGGTTTAGGCGTAATTTTGAAACCGGAATGTTCACCGGGCACAAATGTACACCTAAACCACCATTTAACCATTTCCCTCTCTAAAAATATGGATATTAACTTTAGAATCACTGCCCCCTCCCATCTAGTAATTCTAAAATTAATATCCATATTTTTAAAGAGGGAAATGGTTAAATGGTGGTTTAGGCGTACATTTGTGCCCAGTGAACATTCCGGTTTCAAAATTTCTATGTATACCAAAGAAGAGTATGGGGCCAACTGCCTGGTTAAGTATTTAGTGTTTGTAATTAGAAATACAGTAGCCTTACAACCATCACACATTTCCTTCATGAATCACATCAGAACAAGCAAAGTCAAATCCACATGTGATTTTTTTTTTCTTAATACAGGTCCTATGTACATTTAGATGGTGCCATGTCCTCAGTGTCCTTCCATTTATATTATTGGGCATCAAAAACAGCTGTTTTGGAGTTACAGGAGTGCAAAATAAAGTAATTCTGTTCTGGACTAAACAGAAGATAAAATTGATATGGTGTCCTAAAGTTAACACTGAAAAATAAAACTGTAATGAATACCAATGTAAAACGATATTAATTTTAAAATGTTCTCTCCCTTTGTAACCTTAAATAAGAAACCACAATGGTTAAAACAGAACATTTGAAAGAGCCATACTCTATGGCACTAAGTTACTTTTTCATGAAAAATTATAGCATTAAAAGTTCAGCAATTTAATTGGCTAAACATCCCCAAATAATTTGTAGTGAAAATAGCAAATCAAGGCACTGAAGAGTCTAGCAAACAGTATGCTGATTTCAAATCAAAGTTTGGGAGACTCTTTTAATCAGGTTTGGTTTTATATACATATAAATAAAAAAAACATTGAAAATGGCTGGGTGAGTGGAAAGGCAAGTTGACTGGATGATGCGTAGAAGGCTCAGATGTCCTCTTTTTCTAAACACTAGTCCAGGATTATTGTTTGTAAATTGTATTCATCCTGAAAGCATTTGTTTCTGATCCATGAAAGTGTTCATCTTACCAGTAAGCCCTAATGTAGGCAAGACACCAACAGCTTCTAGTATTTTTACCACCATGTCAGTAAAATGCTGGATGCTGTTGGAGCCCTGTCTACAGAAGTACTACCACTGATGACACAGGTGAGAAATTCTCTATTATAGTCATAGTTTCAATGTTACTTTTTTGCCTAACTAAATAGAACTTTATGTATACTTATCATTCACTATTTTTTGTACGCTAAATGAGCTTACCCCCACACCATCTCATGCAGGACCCTCTTAGAATATCAGTTACAGCCCCTTAGTGTAAACACAGCCTTAAAGACCTAGTCTACACAGATTTTAGTATTAGTATAACTATCTGTTAGGTCTGTGATTTTACCAATCTAGTTATACTAGTACAGTCCCCCAGTATGGCTGCAATTATCCATACGAAGGTGCCTTATACCGGGATCACTTATTCTTCCCATATGGAATGTAAAATTACAGCCACACTAAGGGGTCATAACATTTTGATTATATCAGTATATAGAGAAGCCCATGGAAAGGAAGTTATCACATGACAAGGTAAGAGTAATTTTGTAGAAAGCTCTGCAGATCGAAGACCTATCTAAAATGAGAACTCTCTATCAGTGAGTGGTGGGAAATATAAGATGTGTTCTAATAGGTCAACATGCCACGGGAAAACATAGGAGGAAATGTATAGTTCCTATCTTCCAGGAATAATTATTTTATATTTCAGTAGTTCCTAGGAGACCCCAGTCATTGAACAGGACCCATGTATGATGAGCCATACAAACAGAACAAATCCATACAATAGAAATCCATAATCCAACAAAATGATCTGACCTTCTTGTACTTACATTAATTTTGGATCAGAGAAAAACAGACTAGCCAATGCACCGATGCAGATGATATCCTTCTCTGAAGAAGTTTATCAAAACCACTATGGATGTGGGTTGTTGGAGAGCTAACAGACTTGCCGGACTGTGAACTAGGCAACCTGCACTGCTTTCTTAACAAGAGTTCAAAGCTAACATGACGGAACTTTCCATAGAGACTTCAGCAGTTGTTTATTTTGTGTTTTCTGTACTTAAAAATATTTTTGGAAGATGAATTGGTTCTAATGGTTACATACTGAGAGAAAACATTGGTGTTTAAGGATATTATTTCTGTCCTTTAAAAAGAGGTAGTGAAAAGTGTAAGTGACAGGCTATATACTAGTCATGGGCACAAAGGTCCATGGAGCCCTTCCTCCAGAGCAATACCAAGAAGGATACCCAAGTCTTGTGCAGCACAAAAAGGGAAAAACAGCATGGCCAAAAGGCAATAAATGATGTGATTTTAAGAATGACCTTGCAAACCCATCTTGCCAGAATCAAAAGCCTTATTGCAAAGCTGAGGTTATCTTTGCAACACCACAGAATATTTATTTTAACCATAATGACTCAAGATATCTAACCTCAACCCTACCATTGGTCCCTTGGACTAACACCTTTTGCCACTAGTCCACGATAAAATATATCAAGTCACAGAGCTCAGAATAATTTTCAGTGTCTGAAAGCGCAAATATATTTGATCTAATTTCGTGAAAAGATCTATTTGCACTGTTAGGTTGTAAGCGTAAACACCTTAATGAGGTAGCAAAAAACTAGGGGCCCTCTTGTTTACCTTAAAGTTTTTTGTTTGTTTTTTAAACCTAGTGTTAATCATCATTTAACTTGAGGGAGCCAACTTCATTGTAAACGCTTGTCTGGACACTCCCAACATTTGTTTCAGGCTACAATTTGGTTTACTCCAGGGAAGCCGAGCAAAAAGCATGGAAATGATTGGGCTCCAGCAAGGATTGAGAGGACAAAGCAGAGGGAAGAAACTGCCAAAATTAGCTTCTGCACTTGAGTAACAAAAATATGTAGTAAAAAATGTCTAGGTCACTCGCCTTTAGATTTTCTTAATCATTAGAACAGAATCGTAGGGTTAGAAAGGACCGCAAGGGTCATCAAGTCTAATCCCTCTGCTAAGATGCAGGTTTTGTTGTCTCTAAACCAGAGGTTCTCAAACTGTGGTCCACGAGCTCCATTCAGGTGGTCCGCGGATAGTTCCCTCTAAAGTGTGCACCTGGGTGGCCGCATACAAGAGAATGAAGGGCCACCCACCTAATTAATGAAGCCACGCAGGCGTGGCTCCACTAATTAGGTGCCTGGACCCTGGAGAAGATGCACATGTAAGGTGAGGTGGTGGCCTTGCGGAGAATAGGGGGTAGATGGGAGGGGGCAGTGGGATGAGAAGAGGGCATGGGGGGAATTTGGGATGTGCAGGGCTGAGGCTGCCAGGAGAGATAGCCCTTCCTCCCAGGCCAACTCGGGGGCTGCCGCAGCAGTGGAGAGAGGGCAAATCCATCACATTAGAAAGGTAATACTACTGATATTAAAATATGAGTTGTGTGCTTTTATTTCTAGAACAAAAAAACCTTTATTATTATTAAGGTTTTTTGCATATGACACTTTTATCCGAAGTGCTTTACAATAGTTACCTAATGGTACAAACAACATTTGGAAAGATCATTAAGTGGTCTGTGGAGACCCTCAGCAATTTTCAAGTGGTCTATGGAGAAAAAAAAGTTTGAGAACCACTAGTCTAAACCATCCAAGACAGATGGCTACCCAGCATCCTTTTGAAAACCTCCAGTGAAGGAGCTTCCACAACCTCCCTAGGCCATCTGTTCCATTGTCCTACTGTTCTTCCAGTTAGGAAGTTGCAACATGTTTCTCCAAAATGCTCAAAGAAAATAATAGCGGCAATGTCTCAAGGAGCAGCTTTCCTCAACCCATGACTGCAAACAGCTTAGGAGACTTTTTCTTCCTTAAATTGCTAGTTATGTTGAATACAAAATGCCACAAATATTTTTTCCCGGAAAACACCTGTTCAGGCCAAACTATTAAAGGCGGCTTGGGAGTACAAGATGAGCTCCAAATCCCAGAAGTGAACCAGACCAATATTCTGGCTATTTAGCCCTCTAGTCACAATGTTTGTTGCAATATCCCACCAATCCAGCCATGGTCCAGAACTGGCCTGTTTTCTCTTAGGACTTCAAAGATTGCATGTAAAACATTAAAACCATTTGGAGTGCAGAAATAAAGCATGGAGCATTAAATATGCAGTTTGTTTTGGTTGCATGTGAAAGGGAACAATCTAACCAAGACAGCTGGCTGGTGGCTTTATCCCTTATGCTTGCAAAGAATTTTTGCATATCTTTTTGAAACTTGGATTAGCACCTGCATGTTGATACTGGAGTCTGATTGGAATTCCAAGGCCTAGTCTTCCTTTTAAGTTTTCATGGAAAGCCAGAGCTTGGCAAGACTGAAGAACTGAAATACCAATCTCTTTTGAAATGAAATAATTGGGCACAAGATACTCCACCTTCCTTATAAAGCTCAATGTTACAAGGCTAAACATCCAATTAAACCTTCTGAAAAAATGAAAGAGGGCCCATTTAAAACAATGCTGCCCCAAAAGAATCCCTGGAAGACAATCCTGGTAGCGGTCTAGCACTGGTAGCTGGCTATCCCCTTCTTCCCACCCTGGCTCAGAGAAGCTGAAGGCATGAATCAGGTGACACATTCATGGCTCCCTTGATTCACCTACCTGATATAGGGATCCCTCCCAGACCTGTGCTGTGTTGTGGCGGGAGAGTCAAGTCCAAGAAATTACTATTTGAGGTGGGATTTGCTGTGTGATTCAAGTGCATGATGCTATTGCGTGGGAAGGCCATCCAAGGATAGCGAGCTGCTTGGCCTGGAAAACTGAAGGAGTTGTAAACTGCTCGGTGCTGTTGAAACTGCGGGAACCTCTGCGGCAAGACTGGAAAGGTGCTACTGAGAGAGTTGGCATTTGAGGGAGCAGCAGGATGCAGGAATCCAGACCCTGACCCTTTGGCAGTTGTAGTGTGCGGGGAAGGGTTCTGAAGAGATGTAGGTGAGAGGGAAGGCTGGTCTTGGACTGAAAGTTCCTTCTCAATCAGGTCTGCTAAGGCTTTGCGGGTGATATCAAAGGGGTCAAACCCTAAGTCATCCTCTTGCTGTTTGGAGGAGCCAAACCCAAATGCCGCTTGCCAGTCTGTAGAGGAGGATACTGGGATGGTTTCTGTTGGAGGAGAAGAGGGATGACATTTAACATTTCAACTAATCTCACCTCCGTGGTCTTTTAAAAAAAAAATCTTATTGCTGCAGTTTTCAGATCCAACACTATTAAGTGTCAACATTCGGCCACCTTTCATATTAATACATTTTTATGACATTGCCCCAAAGACATTTGGTATTTGAACAAGCGCTTCCACTTTTGCAGCCCATCTTATCTTTCTATCTCACTCCACTATAAACTAACTAGGAATTTGGGGTGATTTGAGATAGTACAGACAGGACTGATTTCATTGCAGGATAAAGCAGAAACAGGTCTAAAGTGCAAAAAAGAAAGCCCTTACCAAATAAATACATTCAGTAAAAGCAAAGAACAGAAATATAGGGTGACTAAACAGGTGCTCGCACAGAATATTCCTTGAGTTTTTACTAGTAAAAGTTTTCCACTGAATAATGCATTAGTCAGAGCAACAGAGTAAAAATCCCTTAGTCTTATTAAATAAAGGTGCTGTTACAATATTAGAACTGAAAGCAGAATATTTACTTCAGGGCTGATATGTAACAATTTTGTAGGAGAGGAAAAGATTTGGCCTCTTGTACTTCTGAAAAGAAGTACTGATGACTTCTGAGCAACCCTGGGAAATAGCTTGCAGAGTATAAACAACACCAAATTACGTGAATGAGTAAAATATGCACCTTGACAAAGGAAGTTGAAGAAAAATAGCTGTACTATAAATTTTGATAAGTGCTTTGAAGCACTGTTGTGGACATGAGTTACCAAAAACTCTTCCTTGCATTTTCATCGCGAGCGCGCGTGTGTGTGTGTACACAGAGAGAGAGAGAGAGTTCATCTTACTATTTATATATGTTTTAAAAATATTAAATTCATAGCCTCTGAACACTGGAAACTGTCATTCAGTTTTTGGAGAAAGTATGAGACAACATGCTGGAGACAGATTCTGAGCCAGCAAGTCCCCTTCTATAAGGCAGTATCACAAATGAGCATTTGCATTGTCTCCCTCCATTAGGGAGATGCTGGAATCAACTGCTTAGAGGAGTACATACCACTGTGAGAAGACTGGAGAAATTATGGAAACTGCTCTGTGCATCATTTCTCAGAAGACTAGAATCTAAACTTCCACTTTTGTCCCCCGTATGAGAATTATGGGATTAAAGAGACACCTAGGCATGAGGAAAGTAGATCTTCCACATTTAGGCTTTATCTACACTATCGTTTTTGTCAGTAAAACTTTGTTGTTTTTTTTCCACTCCCCTGACTGACATAAGTTTCACAGACAAAAGTGTTGGTGTGCACAGCGCTACGTCGACAGGAGAGGATCTCCTGCCAACACAGCTAACACTGCTCACTTGGGGGTGGTTTAATTATGCCAGCGGGAGAGCGCTCTCCTGCCAGCAAAGAGCAGCTACACGGGCGACTTTACAGCAGCACGGTGATAGTGGTACAGCTGTGCTGCTGCAAGACAGTTTAGACATAACCTAAAATTTAAATGGCAACACAAACCATAAAGCACAAGTGACAGTAGTGGAAACCAGATCTATGTTGCCTGGGAGTTCATCCTCCACTGTTGCTTATTCCTTACATGAAGACAATCTCCAATACAATCATTTCCTTAGTATGAATTTTGATGACAAAACAGGATTATGAATTCAGGTGAAGAATAAACATGAAAAATATATTAACTCAAGCAAAAAGTATTCTGGTCTTGAACAAACATCTATGTGCCATTAACCACTAGACACTTGATACCACCACAGAGTATGTCTAGTTTCAGTTCATGTACCTGATACAGCACAACATCCCATTCCTGTGAATGGATATTCTAAAAGAAACCATCTCTGCAATGCAGTTACCTTTCAGTGGCTGCAGTTGGCCCTAATATCTTTCACACTTCCTAAAATGAGTGGTTGTGTAGTCAAACACTGGCCAAAAAATATGGAGACTAAGCTAGCTTGCATAGCCATCAGCCAAAAACTCTGTCATAATCACTTCACTAAATATAATTACAAACCTGTGCATGCTGGATCTTCAGATAATACAAATATGGCTTTGGTATATATTACTCATACCTCTCTACGTTGTTCTGTTATTTTATGCAAAAAAATTTGAACAACATGCTTTCAACACTAAGATCTGTAATAAATTGTGTTTTTAGCATTTAAACAGACATGAATACTACTACACTAGATGCTCTGATAATTCCAACAAGCAGTTGGGATGTTGGGAAGAGAGATTTCTTGATAAGAATTAAGTCAACATGCATTTATTTGACTATCAAATGTAATTAAAATAACAGTGTGAAAAAATAAAGAGGCATAAACTTCAAAACTAAATGACTTCCAACACCTTAACCAGGCTTTCATACCTGATGTGAAGAGGCTCTGTGGTTCTGGTGCTGTGGGCCAGTCGTTGGAAGTCTGTGGAGAGCTGGGGAATGGGGAGAGCCCGCTTGGGATGGGGTTGGGGTGCCGGAAGTTGTCCGAGAAGAGCGACTGTGACTCTGTTACAGCCCCTTCAAAAGGAGACCGCGCACTGTGATTGGATGAACTGATGGGTATGACTGGATTGGGTTTTGATAAACCAGGTGGTGGTGAAGGTGTGTCACTGTTTGTTATCTGGTGGCAGGGGAGAAAAAAAAAAAAAAAGACAATAGAATAAGATATGTATCTTTGGACTTAAAGTCATTCCATATTAAAAAAACATTTTAAAATTCAGTTTGAAGACTAGAAAAAAAATCAGATTAAATTAAGATTAGTTCTGTGAGCACACAGTTTAAATGTCAAACAAATCAGCCTGATGCAGCCTATTTTTGGATCAAAAGACATTTAAAATTAGTTGACAGTTATCAAAAGAAACTAACATGCCACATTGATATTTCACACACAAAAAATATATGTTTCTTTCAAAATAAAGGTTGCAACTGAGCTTCAAACAAATACAACTGACATTTACATAATGTTGGCTTTCAGGCCATACCTGCTGTGAGTTGTCACCATTTCCTATACTGAGAGCGTCTGAAGGTTTGTCGAGAGGGCTGGAAAAAGTGAAAGGGGGAAAAAAAAATCAAATAAGATATATGCAACCACCAGAATAACCATAATGAACATCAGAAGTTGGTTTATTTTGTGGTATAAACGCCTAGAGCAGAAACTGCCCAAAACTAATTTCAAGAGATTATGAAGGAAAGTCCTCCTATTGTTTGAGGACTTCTTAAATCAGAAGTGTTCCAGTTTTACCATTTGCCAAGTTTTAGTTTATGGCAATAGAGGTGTATTTCTATACACTCTATTCTGCTTGTGCATTGTTCTGCTGAGCAGCCAATGGTCCATCTGCAATCCCAAATTTGTTATCCTTCAATTCTGCCTGCTTCATCAGTTTAAAAAAAAAAGTACCACCATGGGTTTGTTACTGAGATGCACAAAGAACTTATTTCCCCCACTCCCTGATGTGTATTTACTGCTTATAAGAGGTATGAGATTGACTGCCTTGAAGATTGACATCCTTCATCTAGAGAAAGACAGACAAGGCAGTGGCAGTTCAAGCTTCCCAGAATGGCTTGTCACTGGTGTTTCAACTTTGACCTGGACAACTACTAAGGTGGAGAGGGAATTAAGTCTCCAGACTCAGAAAATCCGAGTAGAGGCAAGGTCTAAAATCAAGAGAGAAATGCAGAGAAACAATCAAAAACAGAAAAGGACAAAAATGCCACCTCAGAATCCTATTCACTGGAAACTACACAAATCCCTTTGAATCATCACTGCAGCCATTATAAGAGATTCTGACAGCCATTTACGAACAGTCCAGAGTGCTCTGAATTCCATGCTATCCTAGGGCTTCAGTGTAGGGCCAGATGCAAAAGTCCTGTAAATTCAGGCTATGACCACAAGTACAGCTTATCTACCCCTAGCACAGCAGAAGCCTGTACAAGTGTCAGACTGTACAGACCCAAATGCTTTCCTCTGCAGAGAAAGAATATCAAAAGTAACATGAAGAACTTTAGAATATTACATTTTTATTAGAAAGCCACAGTTCAATACAGGTCAAATTACAAACATGGTATTTGGTGCAAAAGTTATTCGTATTAATGTTGAGTTATTTTACTTGAGTGCAGCCCTCTAGATCTTAGCCAGTTATTAAAATGTCCTGCTGCTGTGAAGTTTGGGCACCTATTATTGTACAAGGCCATTTGGCTAGCTAGAAAACATCATCATTTAAGAGATTAGAATTAATTTAAAACTTAATCAGAGAGCACAGGACTTGGGTAAAAGCAATTTGTGTGCATAAGCACATTGGTTAAACCCGACAGAGATCAGAACTGGGCCTCAAGTATTTTTAAAACAATTTAGGACAAACATCATATAGGAACAGATATGTAGTAGATGACTATTCCAAGGTAGTCCACTTAATTATTTCTTGCTCATCTCAAGAAAAATAAAGTTCTGTAACTTATCCTATTTACATTTTGAACAGAGATTTATGACAAAGGTTAATGTATATCTACAGCACAAGAATTCTGTTGCAAACTCTTCACTAAGAGCTTGTCTTCACAGAGACATGCGGAAAATTCACCCAAATTAACACCCTCATTCAGAATTACAGTGGTCTTATTTCACCTTCTTAATTCACTTTGAAATGAACTGAACTAAACCAAATTAAGGCCATTAATTTGGAACAACAGCATCCACACAAAAAGAAAAGGAGTACTTGTGGCACCTTAGAGACTATTTAATGTGGTTTTAACTAATCCACTTCAAATTCACACCTTTAGTTAATTCGTATTAACTTTCCTGCATATCCTTTTGTAGGAAAGTCTTAAGTATTCAGTTCTTGGCAGAAAAAAAATGTTTAAATGACATTTCAACCCTACGAAGACATTGACAATAATAGTACTGCTGCATCCTGAAGCAAGTACATGATTGTTTATGACAATCCAATTGCTGAGAAGCAAAACAGATTATACTTGAGATCTATACAAAGGGTCTTTAAGTGAACAGAATTTACAAGCTGTAAGTTACAACCCCATCAATAAACAAAAATCAATGAATCGCCTACATTTTAATAATTTTGCTTATGTAGTGCATTCCATTCAGAAAGATCCCAGTACAGCCTATATTATGCTTGTCCATCGGTGAAATTCAGCCACAGCTGGATTGAAACTTAGCAATTGTTTAGCTGCACACAGCAATAAATGACTGGAAGTGAAGAATATCAGAGTTAACTGAAACTAGAGCGGAAATTTTAGAAGCTGAATTACCTAATTGGAATTTGCCCAAGACACTTTTGTTAACACTCCTACTCTTGGGTGAAGCACCATAGGATTTCTGAACACAAATGAGGACGACTCCTCTTACATCTCAACCAAAAGGCGTGACCTTCAACAGTGAAATTTCTCTTATGCTAAGGTTTGGTTCAATACTGACCCAAAAGGAAGAATAGCTGCTCAATCAGCACTACTACATCTGTGATATTCTGGATTTTCCTTTGTCTTCTCCCTTCTAAACTTTGGATTAGTCCAACCCAGTTTAGCCCCAGAGATCTAATGGAATCACAGCCTGGGTGATATGATTGTAAGATGTTGCAAAATCTGCCCAACGATGTTTATGATGGAAGTGGATACCAACAGTACTATAAAGAAATTCAGAGACCCAGTGTAACAGTACGTAGGGAAATGGTCAAACAAGTAGAGGAGACTCCTTGGCACAAAGGAATTTCAGCAAACTGTGGTGCCTTGCCGTTCATGCTAGTGTACAAAACCATAGGAAACCCTGAATATTGTGGCTTAGTTCCCAGAACACATCAAGGTGAAGAGATGGAAGTAAGTATTTAGTATTACAACATTTACCTTTTTGGCCATCATAAGCCAACTTTTCAAAAGGTCATCAACTAAAAGCCTCCTAATGGACTACAAGAATTATACCTTTCTTGAAGAACTTTTGAAGTTGTTCATAAATGTGGGGGACTTATCTCTGGCTAGGACATGCTTAGTGTGGGAAGCTTCTACACAAGCTTCCTATGACCATAGTGCTGCCAATTCATGTCAGTCCTTACCTGCACCATCACCTATTATCTTAGCTCTAGGATTTTCCCAAACTGTCACACATGCAGTGTTTTTGCAATGGGGTAGAGGCTAGGCTGAGCCCAAACTAGTTTCTATATGTGACCTGATCAAGTTTTGAATCCAGCTCTCCAACCAGAGAGTCCGGAGAACCATCCCTCCACACCATTAAGTGAGAGAGAAAGCAAGCTAGCTAAAGTATAAAAGGCAGCACAATTACCCGAAATCTGAGTCTGGACCATCTGGAGTCATGTGTTCTGGGTCTGTGCCATTTTCTAATATAGGAGGCGTTTTCCTGTGTTCCATTGTTAAACCGTTGGCTGATTTACTTGAACTCTGTAATGATGGCCAGGCATCTTTGTTATTACTGTTGGGTCTGGAAAAAGGCAAGAGTAAAAAAAGAAGAGTTCAAGTTATGAAGAAAGTGTTCTAAAAAAATTTAACCACCGAGGAAATGAATCCTCGCACCAGACAGTCCATAGGAATGGAATTATCTGGGCATATCTTTCAAATAGATTTTAATGCTGATGGATAAAAGAGGCTCCTCAAGAGAGAAGATTGAAGGAAACAGAGTTCTACCCACTGATTAGATACCGGATCACCTACATTGGAGTCCAAACTTGTCCAACTGTAAAATATCCATTTAGACAGCTTCCAGTAACAAATCCCATGGGCTTGCTCTCAGTTAAAGCTTCTTCACTGTATCACAAAAGTATTTAGTAGCTTTATAAAAAGTAATCATTTTTTTTTCCCCTGAAGATCTTCCACATCCCACCATCTCCCTGAGGATTTTCCCAGGCTGGCCTGAGAGAGCTGAAATTGAATTTGGTTGCCTGCCTGATGGTCCACAGCTCCATCACTAGACCATGAAATTAGCCACTCCAGAACACTTTAAAGCAGTCTATCCAAATTACTGCCCAGTTCACTTCTTTTAATCTAAAACCTTTATGATTTCCTCTACAAAACAAAAGTAGAGTTCACTCCATGAAATGTATCTGATCTGGAAGAATGACTTCAGAGGGAGTAGTCAAAGTGGAAGTTATTTACTGCTGCAGGGAATTACATCCCTAGGCAACACTTCAGCCAGTTTCTATGTGTTTATTTGTAAAAGTACATTTATATAATAAATATGTCATCAGCTAATACCACAACACAAAACCTATTAATTTCTAGCTCCCTTCATTTTTTCCTATTGTTCTTTCCTATCCACTTTAGAAAACAGCATCCCATTTAAGGCAAGTGATTGCATAGTGTACAAGCGCATCATTGTAAAAGGGCATACACTAAAAGCTGAGTCTTCTTACACACCTGCTTTCTGATTTCTCTTCATAAGTATAACAGACTTACTGCCTGCCCAAGTATTCATTCCACATATACAGGTGGATTTAATAAGTTCTGAATTGGGATCAGGAAGATTCCTATGGCTCTTTAGCAATAGCAACATTTTCCAAATTCCTATTCAGTCTTAATATCTCATTATAATCTTGGCTGTCCCCACACCTCAGATATTGTAAGATTTACTATTTTGTCTCCATCTACTCTTCTCTCTGTGTGGGTCAACTCCTATGTACATTTAAGTAGGTCAAATCTTTCATTTGTGCATAAAACTCATCTTAGATCTCTACACCTTTGAGAGAAGAAGTTAAATACGGCACCCTATCAACTACCTTTTAACAAATTGAGAATCAATTTATACTACATCTCATGTCATGATTAAAAATTTTCTTTTGCCCTTTGCACCATTCTATCCTGACGCAAGAGACTAATTTTCAAGCCAGACAAAATTTCATTTTAATTCTAGTCTAGATGTGACTTCAGACGGCAATGGGCATTTCCCTCCTTCCCCTCCCTCCAAAAAAAAAATGTCTAATGGGTTAACAGATCCCAAAATATTCAAATCATAGCATAGACTTTTCTGTGGAAAAAAATGTTTTAAAGTGCTTATGAAAGCTAAATGCTTCCTAAGAGCTGTTCTCCACCAATAATCCCTCACTCTATGTGCCAGCGACAAACATTTTTAGTGTTACAAGAAAGCATCAATCATTTTGCCCCATTAAAAACAAGTTTGAGGAAAGTGGCAGAAGAAAAAGAGGGCCAGAACTTTTTAAAATCAACCCACTGGTATCAGCACCCTATATTTTTTAAGTGAATACAACTGTCATTACTTCTACTGTATAACTATGGAATGCTGTACCAATAGGTACTTCTTACGGACACACACCCACACAGGTGGAAGTTACAGCATTTGCCTTTCACACAAATGAGGGAAAAAATAGCATGAAGAGGGACTTTCACACTGGAACAAACTTGGAAAAATAATGTTTATACAAAGTTTTTGCCCAGTAATTATGTTTTCTCTACTATTACTGCAGGCTTACATTTGAACATATATTTCTCAGAGCTCAGCTTCTGCTTGATCCCTCAGTGAAATCCTAACACCGGACAGTCAAGAGAACGATTGTGAAATTGTTGACTGAGATGTAGAATTTAACAGGAGAAAGACAGTCACAAGGCAAGGAATCAGACAAATGAGAAGCTGTTTATAAGTAGAAAGTTGTGAAGGGGTTAGCAATTTAAATATGATTAGTCTATAATTTAATCAGCTCTCAAACTACATATGGCCATGTCTGATTAATATTTGAATGGAGACCTCCAACTTCCTCACTGCTGAAAGGACACTGGCAATCCAGACGATACTGTCCACCACTCCACAGCAGTACCGAATCAGTTTCCCACTGTAGTTATGCATTTCAGATGAATGACAAACTGAAGTTCAGTCCACTTGCATTTTTCACAAGTGCCAGGATGATAGCTCTGGGGGCCTGGCCAGATTCCAATGCTCATAACTGCTTTCCAACTACCTGAATTCCTGCAGCAGTTTCAGATGGAGCAATTCTTCACTTCCTGTTCTGTAACGTCTTGTGCTGGGATCCCATCAGGTTTCAAGTTAAGCAGAATTGGTTCAGGCCCTGGATGTAAAACCCATCAACACATGACTATTGCAAAAGTTGGTGTGTTGGGTTAACTTGGTTACACTCTTCTCTCCAAGTTAGTACTGAAACGAAGGCTCAAGGCATGACAGTCGGTGTCAGTGCTTCAGATGAGAAATCTGGCGATCCCAATCACTTGCAATCATTAACGATTATGACACTTCCTGTAAGAGTAGGGAGAGATAATCCTAGTCTCTTAGTCAGATTCCAGTGCTGGTAGATAGAATATAACTATCCAAACTCCCCTGGCTGTTTCCTTTTGATATGGTTTTCTTCATTTTCTTGCATAAACTGTTGTCTAGTGCTGCTGCCAGAATTCGTTTCAGCACTGGGTTAACAAGCCCACAAAACTCTGATCCTGCATCAGAAGTGCTATATAAAATGTAAGGCATATTTTAAAAGTTTACCCCCAGTATGAAAGTCCCTTCTTGAATGGAAAGTAGTTAAGAGCTCCTCTTTGTTCATCTTAAATTTAACATTTAGCAAAACACACCAGCCACTTGTTTTAGCTTTTGGTTTATTTTTTGTACGGTTGTAAATTGCTGGATGAAAAAAACTGTTAGGAGGTGGCTTTTGGAAAATAGACCACAGCTGAAAAATATCTAGTAACAAGCAGTAATGGGAAGACAGACGCAAAGAAAGAGAAGTTACAATTCAAATATTTAACCAAAACCACCATTTAAGTTTGCTAGGATGTAGCACCCAAGGATATTTCACACCATGTTCCTGTTTCTCAGCCAAAGGTAAAAGCAAAGACGAAAGTTCAACTGTTTTACTTTGAATTGCCCAGATTTTTAGGGCTTGTGTACACTTAAAACACTGCAGCAGTGTACCTGCACCACTTGAGCTGTGCCGCTGTAGCGCTTCAGTGAAGACACTACCTGTACTAATGGGAGGGGTTCTCTAGTAAACATAGGTTCTCCACCTCCCCAAGAGGCGGTAACTAGGTCAACAGGAGAATTCTCCCATCAACCTATCACTGTCTACACCAGAAGCTAGGTCCCTTTAACTGCATAGCTCAGAGATGTGGATTTTTCACACCCCTGAATTACCCAATTATATGGACCTAATTTCCTAGCATAGACCAGGCCTTAGTCTGTGTTCAAATCTTAACACTGAAGTATGTAAATATTAAATAAACTCAAATATTTAGACACTTCAGCCACCGTGACAGCAGAGACTGCCCGCCCTCTTATCACAAAGCAAACGCCACATTAGCTATAATTACCAAGAATTTGCTGCTTAATAGTATTCACTGAATTGCATTAATGTTATTGCAAAAATTGTGAAAATATTAAATAAAACCCTTCTGATATCTGCTTCAAAACGACGACAGCTTGTTTAGAGTTAATGTGCACAAATCCATGTGGTACAAGAAGGGGGAATCCTTTCATTTATCAAAGAAGATTTAGCACATGTTGTTACAACTAGAATGAAGTACTGCATAATACTGCATTTGTATGTAAGCGAAAATTTGAGATGGAACATTTCACACCTTCCATATTAAACAGCAAGCATTGGGTGAGATGGGAGAGAGGATTAGGAATTTTAATGAAAATAACTTTAAAAGGGAAGTGTTGTCAGTCAGTCTGGAGTCAGTACTTACACATCATACCTCTGCAGTGCTGTCACTTTGTTCTTGTTCTTGTCAACTGTACCCGTAGACAGCTGGAGGAAGTTGGGGTTTAGTTTGTATAATTCTTGCAGTAGCTTCTGTTCATATTCTTGGTGTTTTCCTGCCTGGGGAAAGAGTTAAAATTTTCAATGAAACCTAAGCTGAAGTTCATATTCCCTCCCCGATCTGAAAGATCTTGGGGCACACAAAGCTATAAGGCTTTGCTTGACTCTCTAATAGAAAGTTTGGGCTTCCAATTTTGCAGTCAAAAGGTTATTCCAAGGAGTCAGAGGCTCATGCTCTCAGATACACTCAACCAGCTGAATTTGCCAAACTGCTTGTGGTTTAATATGAAATTCATTTTCTCTTTTGGTACCTTTTAAAGAAGAAAACCAATTTACTGAAGCCTTCCTAGGACTTATTCTCCAGTTCAAGCAAAAGTGTTTGTTGTAGTACAGTCCAAGTAAGTTTCAAGTAAGTTTCCAAGAGAAGTGTGTAGTCTGCATGTTACGAATTACACCTGGTAGGACACGCACACATGTGCTACGAATTACACCTGGTAGGACACGCACACATGTGCTACGAATTACACCTTGTTAGGACACGCACACAAGTGCTACGGATTACACCTTGTTAGGACACGCACACAAGTGCTACGGATTACACCTGGTAGGACACGCACACAAGTGCTACGGATTACACCTGGTAGGACACGCACACATGTGCTACGAATTACACCTGGTAGGACACGCACACAAGTGCTACGAATTACACCTTGTTAGGACACGCACACAAGTGCTACGAATTACACCTTGTTAGGACACGCACACAAGTGCTGCGAATTATACCTGATAGGACACGCACAGTTCGAATCTAGGCTGAGGCACAGAAACAAAGTCCACAACTGCAGAGTTCCCAAAAGGCACTAAGTTTATTACGCTCGAGCGTGGTGCCCCCCTGCTAGCCAGGAGGGGACCCTGAATACAGATTATACAAAGGTTATATACTTTTTAGCAAAGCATGTTGCCCTCGTGCATCGGAAACCTTAGCCAATAAACAAACCCTTGTCTTATCTACCACCTATTCCTGCTTGGTGCATTCCTCGTGCTATACCAGTATGTTAATTATACAGCATGGTCCTAAAGCCATGCATCAGTAACTTTTATTATCAAAATAAAAAGCCTCACATCAAGGCCAAAAAACAAAAAGTCAAAGGCTAACAAAAACCAAATACTGCAAATCAAGGCAAGCTAAAAACAAGCAGGAGAATTTTCACACAAATTCGGTATCTAAAAATTACTCCTCCTGGTGTATAATGTGCTGGCATTTAAACAATAGTAAGCCCCAAACCAAAATAAAGTCACATGTGCTAACTTTTCTTAACATGCATTTTACATCTCCCTAATGTATATTAAGCTGTCCAGAGGAAAGAAAGAGATAGTCTCTTCATTTCAAAGAGTTTCTTTGCTGTTGCGAACAGTTCTGCATTCCAAAGACTATTTCAAAAGCATCACACAGCTGTCAATAGGGTAAGCAAAAGCACTCTGGTTAGTGTGACTGGAGTTTGTTCAATACAGAAGTGGATTTCTGTACAGCAAAGTATTACAGGGAGACATGCACGCTGCTTTCAGGAACTGGGGAGATTTCTATGCCTGAATGACTCATACTGCACAGACTCTACTTCGGAGTGAAGAAGGGGATGAGATTAATTCAATTCAGGTCTATCCTTTTGGCATTCCTAGAACATATTAGAACCATTTATTTAAAGTTTATTCAATCTAATGCAGAGTAGCTTCTTCTATGTTTTATTTATTTTTTGAGAGAAGGCACTTAAGCATGATAACTGAAATAGGGTTAGACTAAATATTAAAATATTTTGCCTTCTCTCTTCCAACAACCAAAGCTGTCCAAATTTGAAGGAAGTTTTTGGTATGAGGCTTGGGTTAGAATGGTTACAAGGTAATATTACATGCAAGTTTAATTTCAATATTTACAAGAATTTTAAATTAAATCTAAAGTTGCAAAATGCAAACAAATTGAATTTAAAATGCCCAGTCACTTGTGCCCAGTGACCCTCAACACTATGATAGGCACTTTAGAAACAGAAGCAAAATTTTACTCCTGTAAAATTGGAACTACATCATTCTGCAAGTATCAAGTGTTCATTACACCTTTAACACATACTTTGTACATAGTGTCATGAAACGGTATGTCTACAGAATCCAGTAATCCGTATTATGGAGTGTGATTCCTAAAGCACTCAAACATGTTGTACACTAACCGGTCCATGTAGACCCTAAATATTCCCTAGTAAACTTTAACATAGTACTGTTTCAAACAGTACGTTGCTGAAGTGCACCAGGAAATCTAGTGTGCACCAGCAGGGTATACGAGATCAATTAATGTGCAAAGCATGAGTGCACTTTGGAAATCGCACCCCCATGGTGCACATTGCCAACCCATGTAAACAGCCCTCAGTTATACCCATCAGGGTTAAAAAAAATTCAGATAAATACAATTGAACTATTCATGACAATGTCAAGTCATCCCAGAAATACTGTACTATATTACAACTCAATCAAAAAGTAATCTTTTTAGCCTTACATTTTTAAAACAGCAGAAGTATTGTTTCTCATTTTAAAGCATTTCATACAAAACTAAGTAGTACCGGGGGAAAAACAGTCCTTACTTTACTTACCTTACTACGGCTCACTCAAACAGTACTGATTATGCATCCCACTTCCACTAAGTATCATAGGTAATCCAATCAGAGTTAGAGACCTTATACACCCCCTTCAGTAGCACAAGACTTCAGAGAAAAGTCTCCAAATCATGCAAAGTTAAAAAAATTATACTCCGTTTTTATGACACCACTACATTATTCTGATCTATACTCAAAAGGCAATTCTTCAAAGCCCACACCTTCAGTCATGCAAGCCAAACTACTGGATTATGGGAGGAACAGAAACCTGTATGGTTTCCTTCCAATCCCTAAACAAAATCCACTTTTTTGAGATGCTCATGACAATCATGAACCTAAAATTTGGTTAATGCAAACTTATAGATGTATTACGTGCTAATAAATTACCCTCATAACATCTTAATACTCTTCCAAATGCTTAGCACCCATTTCATGAGATACAGTAGGAAATATAAACTATCCCACAATTGTCTTACAAACCTTTAACTATCCAATACTTGGAAGATTGACTCCTTTTGAGCCTGTAAAAAAGCACACTTATTGGAAAACCACCAATGCCCAAGTGGCTAAGTATCTTCTGGGTAAAAAAAAAAAAAAGTTTTGCTATGATAATATTTAAAGGCTGGCTACACTACACTTTAATATAAGTCATACACAGGAAAAAAACAGACATTTACACTACAATTTAGGATCCTCCTTTCTGTGCGCATCTACCTGCATCTCCTCTTTTGTGAAACTGGCTGCTTCGTCCCCCAGCTCATGTAGATACATACAGTCAGGTTTTGGACACTGCATGTTCTTTAGGAAATAACTGCAATATTTTGTTGTACCTAAAGATGCCTGAAGGAGAAAGAAAAGTGAGACTGAGTAGCTGAGCTAAGCACAGAAATCTAGAAGCCACATTTCAAGCACAGAAAAGCCCTCTGAATTTAACAGAGGTCTCAGAAGACAATATACCTTCATAAAAATTGGAGTTCATTGAAACAAGTTTTTTGATAAGGCCTAAATAGGATATCAGTAACATAAGAGACTCATATCCAGGGTCTAGATAATCAGAATGTACTTCAAAAATCAAATCAAAATAAAAGCAAGCAAGACCAAAGTTGGGTAGAGATTTACTTTCATATTTGTAAAGGTAGGGCCAAAAAAATCTCAATTACAAGTTGGTATTTTCTGAGTTAATCCCCTATTCATTTCTGAGCCCTCCCACAAAACACTAGGCACAAGAGCTCAAACTCAAGACACGTGGATTCTATGACCAGCTCTCCTGATTTATATAAATACTGTGTCTAACTGGATGTTTTTATTGAGTAAAATATAGCAACAAATCTGAAACAGATTTTTAGTATCTGCACTAGATGTAAAAGTCCTTGCATGTGCCAATCACAGAATACAAAATACTACCTTAAGTGTTCTGCCATCTACCACCACATTATTGACACACTGTATGGCTCTGAGAGCATCTTCTGATCGGATGTAGGTTACGTATGCACTTGCACTCGGACCCTAGAGAAAGAATTGAACAATGTGGAATTCTTTCTGGTTAATTTTTTTTTAATTTTCCTTTACTATTTGGCTAAAATTCATTTAACAAGGTTTAAAATTACATTTGTTTGAAATCAAACAATTCATTTACTTGAAAGGTAGTAAATGTAAAGGTCTGAAAAAAGGAAGCTTAAGGCTCTTAAAAGTTTGTGAAAATGAAAAGCTTATTAAAATATGGTTTATTAAAGTACTTGGTAGCTGGAAATGTAAGAATAGATACCACACTATTATTCCAGAGGGCTTTTCTGAAGATTCTATCTTTTGCTTTCCTACCACGACCTCCATTATTTTGCAGACACTTTCCAAGGACTGCGTGTGCAAAGTCATTTAAGGATACAATCAATATTACTCTATGTACTCTGTTGCTGTAGTATTAATTCTCCAAACCCCAGCCCCACAACCTGCCATGATAATTTGCCATGATAATTAGCCACCACTCAATCAGGAAAATGTAGCCCAGATTCTTCTTGAACCCATAACTCCTGTCATGAACAGTGCCACCACAATACCAGAGCAACAAAAGCCCAGGAATCTCCTACCATGGCTTACCTGGGAGCCTGCATATGATGTGCTGTTGTTGATGACAACTTTATGTATTTTACCAAACTTCCCAAAATATTCTGGCCGCTTCAAAACCTGCAGGAGGAATGAGTAAATTAAACAGACATATTGGGAAGTTAATAGCAACTCAATGATATTGCTAAAGGATTAATTTTTTTAATGAATAACTTAGTTTTGCAATTAAGACCTTTAACTAGTGAAAATGAGAGAGGACAAGATCATATAGATAAGTTTATTCTGAGAACCTTCAATTAAAAAAGATTTACATTACTTTTTCTTAATGTTGGTAACATTAACACTGCCCCAAAGAGCCAGGATGACAGGTATTCATCATATCTTACACTTGAATCTTGTAGCTCCTTTTCGAACCCAAGACATCCAAATCCTGCAATAATCAGCTGATGCCTACTACAGAGGGTTGCCCCCCAGTGCACACATAACACAGTTATGTAATAGCTACCCCAGAACTTGACTGGAGCACAAAGCTGGCCCATGGGTGATCAGGTTGATCTAATATTTCCCCATGTTTTAAAGATACATTTATTTTGTAATTTCTGGAGTAAGAAAACAATCACATCAGTCCTAATTTTAAAAAGTGATTTGAAAACTCATCTACGGAGACAGACAAAATTTTGTGAAATTCCTTTTTAACTGTTCACAATCAGTTTTGGACTTAGCCATCTTGAATAATTGTGTATTGCCTGCAAATTCTGCCAACCTATTGTTCACACCCTCTTCCAGATCATTTATGAATATGTTGAACAGCATAGGTTCCAGTACAGGTGCTTGGGGGACCATACTATTTACCTCTGTCCAAAAAAGCGACTATCTATTCCCACTCTTTGTTTCCTATCTTTTAATCAGTTACTGAACCACGACAGGATCTTCCCTCTTATCCTCTAACTGCTTACTTGCTTAAGAGCCACTGGTGTGAGACCCTGTCAAAGGCTTTTTGCTAGTCCAAGACCACTATATCCACTGGCTCACTCTTGTCCCCATGCTTGTTGATGCCTTCCAAGAATTCTAACAGATTGATGAAGCACAATTTCCCAGCACAAACTCCATGTTGATTCTTCTCCAACATATGTTCATCTGTGTGTCTGATAATTCTGTTCTTTATTAAAGTTTCAACCTACTTGCCTGGCACTGAAAGAGAACCCAGAAGACTGGAGAAGGGCTAATGTAATGCCCATCTTTAAAAGAGGGAAAAAGGAGGAGCCAGGTAACTATAGACCAATCAGCCTGACCTCGATATCTGGGAAGCTACTAGAGCAGGGGTCTCAAAAATGCGGCCCGTGGGGTTCTTTCGTGCGGCTGGCCAAGCTCCCGCACCCCCTCTCCCCCCGCCCCTCTGCCTACCCCATGGCACCACGAGCCCCGTGCCGCTCCCTGAAGCGGCCAGAACCATGCCACTGGGGGCAGGGTGTCACGCGGCCGACAGCTCCATGCATTGCTCTCGCTTCCAGGCGCCACCCCCACAGCTCCCATTGGCTGGGAACAGGGAACCACGGCCAATGGGAGCTTTGGGGGTGGTACTTGGAGGAGTGGCAAGAGCAGCAGACGGAGCCATGTCCCCCCGCCCCAGGAACATGGTTCCGGCTGCTTCCTGGAGCGGAGCAGAGCGGCCAGGCTGGAGCCCGCACCCCAACTCCCTGCCCGCCCCCTGCCGCACCCCACACCCCTCCTGCACCCCGAAGCCCCTGCCCCACCCTGCACCCCTCACCCCAACTCCCTGCCCTGAGCCCCCGCTGTACCCTGCACACCTCCTGCACTCCCTGCCCTGAGCCCCCTGCCGCACCCCAAACCCCAACCCCCTGCCCTGAGCCCCTGCCACACCCCTCCTGCATCCCCTGGGCAGGGAGGGGGTGGAGTTGGGGTGGGGACTTTGGGCAAGGGGTTGGAATGGGGGGCAGGGAAGGGCCTCATGGAAGGGATGGAGTGGGGGCAGGGCCGAGGGCAGTGGGGGAGGGCGTGTCAGTGATGCAGCCCTTGGGCCAATGCACTAGTCCTCATGTGACCCTCGTGGTCATTTGAGTTTGAGACCTCTGTACTAGAGCAATGTATGAAATAGTCAATTTGCAAATACCTAGAGGATGAAGGCGTAATCATTAGCAGCCAACATGAATTTACGAAGAATAAATCATGCCAAACCAGCCTGATTTTCTTCTTTGACAAGGTTACTGGTTTGATGGATAGGGGAAATGCGGTGGACATAAATATACTTAGATTTTATCGAGGCTTTTGACACTGTCCCACGTGACATTTTCCTAAGCAAGCTAGAGAAATGCAGGCTTGGTAGAACTACCGTGAAGTGGATACATAACTGGTTAAACAGCCACAGAAACTAACTACTAATGGTATAATGTCAGATGGGAAGGAGGTCTCAAATGGGGTTCCAGAGGCGAGCGACAAAAGATCATCAAAGGGATGGAATGCAAGCCATATGAGCAAAGACTGAAGGAACCGGGCATGTTTAGTTTGGAAAAGAGGAGATTAAGGGACATGATAGCTGTCCTCAAATACTTAAAAGGCTGCCATAAAAAAGATGGAGAAAATTTGCTCTCTGTTGCCACAGAGGGCAGGACAAGAGGCAATGGTTTCAAATTACAGCATAGCGGATTTAAAATAAATCTCAGGAAAAGCTTCTTAACTGTAAGAAGAGTAGGACAATGAACCAACTGCCTGCAGAAGTCATAGAATCTCCTTCCCTGGAGGTTTTCAAAGAGGCTGAAAAACCATTTGTCTTGGATGGTTTAGACTCAACAAATCCTGCATCTTGTAAGGAGGTTAGACTAGTTGAACCTTGTGGCCTCTTCTAACCCTATGGTTCTAAGAAGTTAGGCTTCCCAGCCTGCAATTGCGAGAATCACCTCTGGAGCAGTTTTTTAAAGAGCTTCCCCCTCCCCTGCAGCAAGGGTTGTCTTCTAGCAGAATCTGTGTAGCTCCACTCTGCAGAGGAACATGATAAAGGGAGCTCATCAAGGGAGGCACACTTCCTGTACATTAAAGAGCCCAGCTGTGTAGTAGCTACCTGTGCAATGATGGAGTTTGCAGAGAGAATCGCAGTATCAATCCACTGGCCATTACCCTCCCCCCGGCAGTGTAGAGGGAGATGAAGTAGCGAGTTGCATATCCAGTTCTGAGGCTGGATATGCAACTATGGAGTGGCTCTGCATCTAAGGAACAGCATGAGAGGAGTGGAAGGGAGTACTTTTCCTCCAACCCAAACCAAAGAGAAATTCTGCAGTGCACAGTCCAGCAGTTTCACTGCATACTAGGGACAGGATTTGGGCCTTGGTAATTCATATCTGTATTCAGAAAGCACCTGCAGTTTCAGGAAGATAGAACTACATTTGTCACTTTTAGAAGGTTCTCTGCAACTATGAAGATTAGAAACTTTTTAAAATTAAAGCAAAACTATTACAGAAAGTGGTGGGTACACTTTACTAACCAGAAAATTTTGTACTCATCTTTGATGAGGAGTGGAGTGATAAGAGATAACGGCCCTGCAATTTAGGCAACTCAGTTCTTTTGTCGCCCACCTGACCCAGATGCTTAGATCTCCCTTCCTATGTTCTGGATTTTTTTCCTCCCAGATAAGGCTGCCATAAGAAAATGCAACTGAATGGAGGCAATACTGGGACATAATACAGCAGAATTTCTACGAGTCTGATCTATCAGTGGAACAGTAGGGGGATTCCCGGGCCCTATCAGCTAATACCTTTGCATTGAAATAGTTAAGTATCTACTCCTCACCTCCAGTTGCACGCCAGGTACAGCAGGTAGGTGGACCAAATGAGACTAAGAGGGGCACCGACACCACTCTAGAAGTAGGGGAAAGACACTTGCAATGGAAAGTGGTGCTATAGCTGTGGGTCTAACACAGGTAAAGCTCATATATCCGAATCCTTCAGCTCATTTTATGTTGAAGAAACCAAACGTGTTTCTCCAAAAAAAGGTTAGTACACCTAGTATTAACAGAAACAAAAACAATGAACAGCTGGTGAGGTTTGAAGGAGGGAGGAATTTCATCCACGCCCTTAAAGTGAAGGGACCCTAAGCATCAGAGCAGCCATTTCTAGAGAGTTGTTTTATCTGGCATCAGTAAAAACCGACATGCAGTTTGCCATCCAAGTGAAGCACAAGGATACCACACTTTAGATGTGGTCTTTAGATATTCTGATTATGGTAGTATTTAGGCAGCAGGGAGAACTGGCACATGTGAACTGTTTACCTCTGGATCTGCTAGGCGCTGTGACAGCCCTACCACAAAGACAAGGTTCTTCTGTACAACCCGTACGCTGGCCAGGTGTTTGCGATTCTCTGATATTTTCTGCTTTCTCTCATTTTGCTTCTGTTTCTTTTCATTTTTTATCCTTTGCAGCTCTTCCTGGGAGAGTGGTTTGTACACTGCTGGATCTTCTGGATATGGCTGAACATAAAAAACACCATTAAATGCAACCCAGTTAAGAGACTAAATATTTGAGAACAATTAATCTCAGTAATTAGATATACAAATTGATGTTAATGTTATGTAGTTTTCTGGTTGGCAGCTCTGTGGAGACAGTGTACACAGCCCCTTAGGAAGAGAGGGGAATCTCACATTACTTTCAAACAATACCCCTACTTGCACTCATGCAATACTGAAACTGACAAACATTACACTGACTCTGCTGCTCGCCCCGTTGGAGAATTCTATAAGCATTGGCAACAGGACAGAATCCTCCCAAGGAATTTCAATAAGGTGGCACAGTAAGCATGGGAAAAGGCAGGGCCCTGTCATCGCATATCCAGTTTAATTCTGTCATACATACGAAGAATATTTTAAAAGCCAGTCTATAACATAGAACAAAAGAATCCATTTGGTCACGGTCATGGTCATGAAATCAAAATGTGCACCTCTGGGTTTTCAAGAGTCCTCTTAGCTTTCTGACCAGAGAATTTTGCTATTGTTTAGTTCATTCTTTGTGTTATCTTCCCTTGGTATAGAGGCAGGTTACTACAACAACCACTACATTGGATCATTTAATAGTACTGTTAACATGTTTGCCTCGCAGTTTCAGACAGACTTTGTCTCCACTGGGGGGAGGGGAAGAAGCACAATTTTACTTCAAGATAGCTCTCTCACTGAAGACAAGCACTGTAGGTTTTATCGCAGTGAAGTTAGTTGAAGTAAACCCAAGTTGGGTTCACCCCAACGAGCTACACAGGAGTTTAAAAAACAGTTACGAACCTTTCCATAATGGTTGTACTTCGAGATGTGTTCCTTGTGTCCATTTCACATTAGGTGTGTGCGCGCGCCGGGTGAACCATTGCCAGAGAGGTTTCCCCAGGTGGTATCCATCGGGCTGGCTCTATCGCACTCTGGTGCCGTGTGCTTATGAGCTAGTATATGGGGCACTGCCGGCCATGCGCCCTTTGAGTCTCTTTTTGCTGGCCAGCTCTGACAGAGGGGTAGGAAGGTGGCTCATGGAATGGACATGAGCAACATCTCAAAGAACAGTTACGGAAAGGTCAGTAACCATTTTTCTTCATCAAGTGCTTGCTCATGTCCATTCCACATTAGGTGACTCACAAGCAATACCCCACGAGATGGGCTTGGAGCTCATGGACATGCAGACTGCAACACTACTCTCCTGAACCTGGCATTGTCTCAAGCCTATTGGGTGATGGTGTAGTGGGATGCAATAGTAGGCACCAACTTGTGGAATCCAAGTTGTGGATTGGAACCTCTGCGATGAACACTGCTGAAGAGACCTGAACTCTCGTGGAGTGAGCAGTCATGATGGTGGAACATTCTCATGCTCATAGCATGCCCGAATACTGGAGGTCATCCAGGATGAGATCCTCTGGGCTGACACTGAAAGGCCTTTCATCCTTTCTGCTACTGCTACAAAGAGTTGTGTGGATCTGCAAAAGAGTTTAGTCCTCTCAATAAAGAAGGCAAGGGCACACCTAATATCCAATGAGTGAAGTCGCCACTTTGAGTTCTTGTGAGGCTTCGGGAAGAAGACTGGTAGAAAAATGGCCTAGTTGCTATGGAACTGTGAAACCATCTTTGGCAGAAAGGCCTGGTGGGGTGCAGTTAACGTTGTCCCTGAACAACACCATGTATGGTGGCTCTGATGAAAGGCCCTTGACTTCAGAGATTCTTCTGGATGATCAATTCAAGCAAGGTGACCTTCCAAGAGAGAAGCAGTAGAGGGCATGACACCAGCGATTTAAAGGGAGGACCTGTGAGCTTTGAAAGAACCATGTTTAAGTCCCATTGGGGGGAGGGGGAGGTGGGGGAAGAGAAGAGATCAGCTTGCGGATCTAAGGATAAAGTCTCTCCAGCCCTGTAACAAAATGAACCATCATTTCATGAGAGAACACTGACCTGCTGTTCACTGGTCAGTGGAAGGCCAAAATTGCTGCTAAATGCACCTTGATAGACACGACCCAGACCTTGTTGTTTAAGATGGAGCAAGTAGTCCAAGATAGACTAAAGGGAAGACTGAGTTGGAATGAGGTCTTGTTGGGATGACCATATCAAGAAACACTTCCAATTGGTGAGGCAGGTAGCCCTAGTGGATGGCTTCCTACTACCCAGCAAAATCTGTCAAACTTGTTCTGAACAGGCCTGCTCCTCTGGGTTCAGCCATGTAACATCCATACAGGTCCAGGAAGAGAGGAAGTGGGGTTGCTACTGATGGATATAATAGCGTGCTGAACCAGTGTTGGTGTGGCCATGCCAAGACTAAGAATAACTCTTGCCTTGTCCAGTTTGATTTCCAGGAGGACATTGTGAACCAGAGGACCAGTGGGAATGCACAGAATAGGAATTCTGCCCATGGAAGCAGGAAGACATCAGAGAGAGAGCCTGGACTGTGCCCGGGCAATTAAGAAAAATAATGGCATTTTCTGTTCTGCTTGGTCACAAACAGGTCCACTTGGGGAGACCCCACCTTTAAGGCTTGAACCTGGTGACCTCCGGGTGAAGGAACCACTTGTGGTCAGAGGAAAAGGATCTACTGAGGTGATCGGCCAGTGCGTTTTGGGCTCCCAGAAGATGTGAAGCCTTGAGGTGGATCGAGTCATTCACACAAGTCCCACGGACGTACAGCCTCCTGACACAGGATGGAGGATCAAGCTCCTCCCTGTAGTTGAGGTAGAATATGGCTGCGGTGTTGTCAGAACTCACACCACCTTATCTGAGACCTTGGGAAGCAACAGTTGGCAGGCTAAGCAAATTGTCCCAAGTTCCCTGATGTTTATGTGCAGGAAGAGTTCTTCCTGGGACCACAAGCCCTGCGTCTGTTGAGGTGGGCTACCCAACTTAGGTCTGACATGTCCGAGACTAGGGACACTGCCGAGTCGGGGCGAGATACAGGACTCACATTATTACCGACAGCGGGTCCTTCCACCACCAGTCGAGAGAAAAGAGGTCCAGTGTTGGAACAGCAAGCACTGAGTCCAAATGGTGTCTGTTCAGGGAGGAAATGAAGCTCGCCATGTCTGCAGGGACCTGAAGTGTAGCCTTGCATGCCAGACCACATAATTGCATGTGGCCATGTGACTTAGTAGCTTGAGGCAAATCCGGGCTGTCGTAATTGGGTCAACCATGACTTTGGATATCATATCTGACATAATCTGGAATCAGACCTCTGGAAGGAAGACTTTGGCTTGGGTCAAGTCAAGCACTGGCCCGATAAACAGTTCTCTGAACTGGAATAAGTCAACTTCTTCTCATTTATCAAGAGGCCCAGCACTCGGAAAGTGGCTTGAACCACGCTAATGCTGGTCTTTACATGAGCCTCTGAATAACCCTTGATCAGCCACTTGTCGAGGTACAGGTAGACCAGAACACCTCGCCATCTGAGGAAGGCAGCTACCACCAGGCACTTCATGAAGATCCAGGGGGCTGCGGACAGGCTGAAGGGAATAATAGTGAATTGGAAATGAGTTTGGTTCACAATAAACCTGAGAAATCTTCTGTGGTCACAGAAGATAGAAATGTGAAAGTAAGTGTCCTTCAAGTCAATCGCGGTGTACCAGTCCTCTGGATCTAGGGAGGAAATGGTGGAGGCCAAGGAGACCATGCAGAATCTCAGTTTCTTGAGATATTGGTTCAGGCGACAGGCCCAGGATGAATCAAAGGCCTCTCTTGGCCTTTGGGATTTGAAAATATTAGGAATAAAACTCCTTCCCTCTCAAGTTTTCCAGTACCTCCTCCAGAGCCCCCATCCGTAGGAGGGTCTGCACCCTCCTGGGTGAGGAGAGGCTTGTGAGAAGGATCCCTGAAGAGGGATGGGGATAGGGGGCAGGAGGTAGAGGTGGATGGAAACTGAAGGGTATCACCGACCACCACTGTTTTTAGCACTCAGAGGCCTGATGTTATGTGGGAACATGCCGGACTGAAGTGGGACAGTCAGTCCAAAAATAAAGGAGAGGCAGGATCTGAGGAGGGGGAACTGGTATAGCACCTTGGGCACACCTTCAAAAAGACCTGCTTAGGCCAACCAAAGTGCCTACGCAAGCCCAGCTGGGAGGCTGAGGTGGATGGAAGTAGTTGACAGTGCTTATAACCTCTCCCCTTTCTTTTACAGGGTTCCTTCTCAGACACTGAGCTGGGAAGCGTGATGGCTGATGGGGCTTGATATGCTTCCTCAAAGTAGACAGAGCATAGAGACCCAGGGACATGAGGCTAGCCCTTGAAACCTTCAGGCCGTGCAGTCTCATGTTCATCTCCTCTGAAAATAATGAGGAGCCTTTGAAAGACCCAGATTGACTGCTGGACCTCGTGAGGGAGTCCCAAGGGCTGCAGCCAAGAGCATAGTCTCATGGTGACAGCAGAGGCCATTGTCCTCACCATGCATCTGCTGCATCCGGTGCCGCCTGGAGAGAGGCTCTGGCAACATTCCCTCCCTCTTCTAAGAGGGCTGAGAATTCCTGCCTTGATTCCTGGGGCACAGAGTTCTTAAATTTGGCCAAGGAGTCCCACAAATTGTAGTCTTACTCCCCACTAAGGCTTGTTGGTTTGAGATATGTAGTTGTAGACCACCTGTTGAATAAACTTTCCTCCCAAATAGATCACATTTCTTTGCATTCTTCTGTTTGGGAGTAGCACTCGACTGGCCCTGTCTGTCCCTTTCATTAGCCAGTGATACGAGTGGGATGAGAGTACGGATACTCATACCCACTGGCTGGCACATATTTCTCCTCTGCCCCTTATTTTGAAGAGAAGATGGTGTCTGACACAGGACTTTAACCTGATCCATTACCACCTCATTAATGGATAAGACCACCTTAGATGGAGCTGCTGCAACCAGAATGTCAATGGGGCTGCGGGATGATCCCTTGAGCTTTTCAATCTCTAGCCCCAAGTTAGCCACTATCCGCTTTAGGCGCTGTTGATGAGCAGGAAAGTCATCTTGTGGTAGTAAGCTGCTCGGGCCTGAGACAGCCTCACCCGGGGAAGAGGAGAAGGAAGAGGCCTGTACTGGAAAAGGGGGCTTCTTTCTCTTTTTCAGCTTCAGTAACCTCCACAGGGGGCACATCCTGTAGATCGGTACTAGGGTCGGTACTGGAGTCAGTGTCCGGTGCCGAATGTGGAGGAGTGGGAGACCACTTCTCAGAAGCAACTGAAAGGATTGGTGGGAGGGGGGACCCAGTACCGGGGGAAAACCCCAAGGATTCCAGCATGGCCACTGCACAGACCATTGTCCTCCTGGCCAGGCACCAGCACCGCACTGGAGGTCTGATGGCATGTAGGATGAGTACTGATGGCTCTTAGGCTGAATGTAGACCTCCACGTTGGACTCAAAGAAAGAGTCCTCTCTAGGTGACCATGGGGGAGCAGTACCTCTTGCTGCCTCCAGTTGGTGCCAAGGGTCCGGTGAACAGAAAAGGAGAAAAGAGACTGCTTCCCTCTAGAAGGTACCAGAGGGCCAGGTGACAGAAAGGTGCTCGGAGCACCGTGCTCTCTCCTGCTCGAGGTTGACGGAGCCGGCAGCTGATTAAACAGGGTAGGCAGGACCAGGAGTGACAGCAAATCTCTAGCCGCTGCAAAGGACTCCCGAGTTGGAGGCACTGCAATTCTGCTGGCACCGCAACAACTTCCCAGTGTCGATGAGGGATCCAGCACCAGACTCAACCATCTCAACGGTGCCGCCATGGGACCAGAGGTGGAAAAGTGGCCCGACGCAGGTTGCACTTCACTGCCTTCCCCTTGCTTGCCATTCTTTGGCACTGGCAAGTGCCCTCTGCTGGTGTGCTGCTTTTAGTGTTTCTTCTTCAGCATTAGAGATGGAGAGTAGTGCTGGGAGGTACACAGTGCCGGAGAAGTGCTTTGCACCAAGGCCGAAGTGCTCAGTGCTGAATCTGAGTAGCTTGGTTCTGAAGCCAGTCTATAGAGTGGCTTCCATTAGGATAGCCTTAAGTCTGATCACTCTGTCCCTTGCGCAAGGCTTAAAGTCTCAACAAATTTGACAGTGATCTTTCATATGAGATTCTCCCAGACTCTTCAGACAACTGGAATGTGGGTTGCTCACATAGGCTTAGGCATAGGCTTGCCACAGGCGGCAAAAGATTTGAAGCCCAGCTCCAGGGGTAATGGGAGACCCTTAACAATAAGGGGAGAGGGTACCCTCTTCAGTAACACTATTTACAATGCCTTGCATGGTTGTCAGGTTTCAGAGTGGTAGCCATGTTAGTCTGTATCAGCAAAAAGAACAAGGAGTACTTGTGGCACCTAAGAGACTAACAAATTTGAGCATAAGCTTTCATGGACTAAAGCCCACTTCATCAGATGCATGCACTGGAAAATACAGTAGGAAATTTTTTTTTTCCCCACACACACACACAAATGAAAAAATGGGGGTTGCCATACCAACGCAAAAGAGAGTAATCATTTAAGGTGGGCTATTACCAGGCAGGAGAAAACAACTTTTGTGGTGATAATCAGGATGGCCAATTTCAAACAGTTGACAAGAAGGTGTGAGTAACAGTAGGGGGAAATTAGCATGGGGAAATAGTAAATCTATCCAGCTATACTCTTAGCCCAGCAGAAGAATCTGTCCTATCTCAGGGCCTCTCCTTCTGCCCCTCCACCCCCACGAACATGATACAGTTCTGTGGTGACCTAGAATCCTACTTTTGATGTCTCCGATTCATGGAATGTTTCCAACACACCTCTAAACAGCATACTAACCCACAGAAACCTTCCTACCAACACTACAAAAAGAAGGATTCTGCGTGGACCCCTCCTGTCGAAACAACAGACTGGACTTCTACATAGAGTGCTTCCGCCAACGTGCACGGGCTGAAATTGTGGAAAAGCAGCATCACTTACCCCATAACCTCGGCCGTGCAGAACACAATGCCATCCACAGCCTCAGAAACAACTCTGACATCATAATCAAAAAGGCTGACAAAGGAAGTGCTGCCCTCATCATGAATAGGTTGGAATATGAACGATAGGCTGCTAGGCAGCTCTCTAACACCACTTTCTATAGGCCATTACCCTCTGATCCCACTGAGGGTTACCAAAAGAAACTACACCATCTACTCAAGAAACTCCCTGAAAAAGCACAAGAACAAATCTGCAGACACACCCCTAGAACCCCGACCAGAGGTATTCTGCTACCCAAGGTCCATAAACCTGGAAATCCTGGACGCCCCATCGTCTCAGGCATTGGCACCCTGACAGCAGGATTGTCTATGTAGACTCTCTCTTAAGACCCAATGCTACCAGCACTCCTAGCTATCCTCGAGACACCACTGACTTCCTGAGGAAACTACAATCCATTGGTGATCTACATCCATAGTGGCCAGGATGGTGTTTTCTGGAAGAAGCCCTCTACACCAACATTCCACACGAAGATGGACTGCAAGCCGTCAGGAACAGTATCCCCGATAATGTCACAGCAAACCTGATGGCTGAATATTGTCCTCACCCACAACTATTTCACATGTGGGAACAAAGTATACCTACAAGTCGGCGGCACTGCTCTGGGTACCCGCATGGCCCCACAGTATGCCAACATTTTTATGGCTGACTTAGAACAACGCTTCCTCAGCTCTCGTCCCCTAACGCCCCTACTCTACTTGCGCTACATTGATGACATCATCATCTGGACCCATGAAAAGGAAGCCCTTGTGGAATTCCACCATGATTTCAACAATTTCCATCCCACCATCAACCTCAGCCTCAACCAGTCCACACAAGAGACCCACTTCCTGGACACTACAGTGCTAATAAGCAATGGTCACATAACCACCACCCTATACAGGAAACCTACTGACTGCTATACTTAACTACTTGCCTCCAGCTTTCATCCAAACCACACCACATGATCCATTGTCTACAGCAAAGCTCTAAGATACAATCGCTTTTGCTCCAACCCCTCAGACAGAGACAAACACCTACAAGATCTCTATCGAGCGTTCTTACAACTACAATACCCACCTGCGGAAGTGAAGAAACAGATTGATAGAGCCAGAAGAGTACCCAGAAGTCACCTACTACAGGACAGGCCCAACAAAGAAATTAACGCCACTAGCCGTCACCTTCAGCCCCCAACTAAAACCTGTCCAGCGCATCACCAAGGATCTACAACCTATCATGAAGGATGATCCCTCACTCTCACAGATCTTGGGAGACAGGCCAGTCCTCGCTTACAGACAGCCTCCCAACCTGAAGAAAATACTTACCAGCAACCACACACCACACAACAAAAACACTAACCCAGGAACCTATCCTTGCAACAAAGCCCGTAGCCAACTCTGTCCACATATCTATTCAAAGGACACCATCATAGGGCCTAATCACATCTGCCACACTATCAGAGGCTCGTTCACCTGCACATCTACCAATGTGATATATGCCATCATGTGCCAGCAATGCCCCTCTGCCATGTACATTGGCCAAACTGGACAGTCTCTATGCAAAAGAATAAATGCACACAAATCGGACATGAAGAATTATAACATTCAAAAACCAGTTGCGGAACACTTCAACCTCCCTGGACACTCAATTACTGATCTAAAAGTCGCAATTATTCAACAAAAAAAAGTTCAAAAACAGACTTCAATGGGAAACTGCAGAACTGGAATTAATTTGCAAACTGGACACCATTAAATAGGGCTTGAATAAAGACTGGTAGTGGATGAGTCATTATACAAACTAAACTATTTTTCTATGCTAATTTCCCCCCTTACAGTTACTCACACCTTCTTGTCAACTGTTTGAAATGGGCCATCCTGATCATCACTAAAAAAGTTTTTTTTCTCCTGCTAATAGCACACCTTAATTGATTACTCTTGTTAGAGTTGGTATGGTAACCCCCATTTTTTCATGTTCTCTGTCTATATCTATATCTTCCTACTGTATTTTCCAGTGCATGCATCTGATTAAGTGGGCTTTAGCCCACAAAAGCTTATGCTCAAATAAATTTGTTAGTCTAAGGTGCCACAAGTACTACTCGTACTATTTACAATGTATACACTATAACCAAACTATAGACTAAACTTACAATACAGAGAAGAAAACCACTGATAGGCACCTTGCTGAAGCAAGGGGAGACATTTCAGCAACCATCACAGGTGGTAAGAAGGAACTGAGAGGGTCCGTGGCTGGTGGCACTCCTTATACGGCACACAAGAGGGCACTAGAGCCAGCCTGATGGATGGAAAAATCTCTAGCAACGGTGCATGCAGCACACACACACACACACACCCCCCAACATGAAATGGACACAAACAAGCATTCGAACAAAAACTGCAGTGCCTCATCACTCCTCGGGCTTCACACTGAGACAGCCATCTTGAGGTAAAACCACCCCTTTTTGCAGTGAAGACATACAACTCAGAAAGCATGTCAAGGCTATTATATATTTATCCTCCACACCCTGCTGCTCACAAGGCACTCCTACCCGTTCTCAGTCCTGAAAACAAAACTCAGAATTATAAAATGTATAACTAGTCTTCATAACAGTTTGAGACATACAGTAACAAAGTTTATATATCACAATATATACACAATGCATCGTAAGACAAAATTTAAAATTGATGAGAATAAAGAAGTTACTGAAGTGATGCTAAAGATATGACATGTGCACATATTATGGAATTTCCTCTGGGGCTGACAGTTTAAAATATGAAACTTAATTACACAGAAAACAGGGAATTCTCTCCCCATGTTCTAACACCCAACAGACTTGACTGACTAGGTGCATTATAGAGGAATTTAACCTTCCCCTGAATTACAATACACTGACCAGTACTAGAAGCAGGATATCAAACAAACAGTCTCTCTACACTGTCCTGGACAAACAGCTAATCTGAAGTACTTGAGCTGATATGCAAAGGATAGAGCTTGTACTGAAAGTATAGGGAATATACTTTTTCATTGCCATGCACAGGAATTTAAAAGTCGACACATTCTATTAGTGTTAATGGAAAAGATGCATTCAACTGCATGCACAGCAACACCATATTGACTTGATCTACCCTTGAACTTGGATTTTTAAGGAAATGTGGCTTAAAATCAAGGTATTGTAGCACCACAACTGAAGAACAAACCCCATGCAACAGTCAATCCTTCATGCACACTTCACTTGAATAACTGTTGGATCATAATCAATGACCCACTCTTGAGGCTTGGTCACAGCCATGCTTATCACAAGTTATGTCTTCGACACACACACTCGGGTAATCATTTTAGAAGGACACAGCATTAAGTTTATATGGCATTTCACAGATAGCTGGCTCTTTGAAGTAAGGAACTTTTTTTTTTAAACTTGAATAGCTCTTTGTCTAATTGTATGCAGACTATTAAACGATGAAGAGGATAAAGAATATTACCTAGAAGTAGGTAGAGTTTCTTAAGAGGAACTTGGAGGAAAGGCTGTTTGGCACACAAGGCAGCTTTCAGTTATAGGGGATAGTGAGGATTGAGGCATGAGGCGAAGAACGTAGGGAAACCAAGGTTGTATCTATAATAGGTAACCGTACCACTTAAAACTAAAACAGTTTGCCCCAGTGTAAAGGAGGATATGGGTAGTGTAGATCTCCATTCTATGCATCCTTTTTTTCAGAATGGAGATCCTCAACATTAAATCACCAAGCATCCCAGGTGACCCAGAAGAGAAAGAGGAACAAATTCTAGCAATACAGACAGTAAGTCAGAGGAAGAGTCCAACAGTGGAATTCATGTTGCATGAAAGGCTCTATTCTCCACCATGATCAAAGTAATCAGCTCCATGAGCTGCTTCAAGACAAAGTTCAGTGGACTGCATGCCATTTTGAAGTCAGGAGCATGATTAAAAATGGTGTGAGGGTTGTTGGTTGTTGCTTATCCAAGGTAACTGCAGAATTAAGTGAGGAAGACGAAGTTACTCACCTTGTGCAGTAATGATGTCCCTGTGGATGCTCCATTGTATGTGTATCTGCGTCCCTCATTGAAGGTTTTGATAGCACTGTCTGTTTGGCCCACACATGAGCACAAGGGAGGGAGAGCACTTCCTTGAGGCTAACTAGCACTATGTGGGTGAACCACCCTCAGTTCCTTCCCTACTGCAGCTCCCCTACTGACAACACCAAAGTAGAAGGGAGGGTTGTAGAGCACCCAAGGGGGACACACCTTGAAGAACTATCATTACTGCACAAGGTGAGTAACTTCCTCTTCTTTGAGTAGCATCCCTATGGGTACTCCAAGATTGATGACTCCCAAGCAGTATCCCCAATGGAGGGTCAGGGCTTCGGCGTCTAGTCTATTATGGATGACAACACCGTGGAGCTGAAAATCTAGTAATTGCATAGTGTTCTGTGAAAATATGAGCAGATGCCCAAGTCACTGCCCTGCAGATTTCTGGCATAGAAACATTTTTAACGGCGTGACAGAGATGGAAAACACTCATGGAATGCGTATGGATTCCAGATGGGGGTAGCAAATTACGATCATGGAGCACTAGTTAATATAATTCAAGACCCATTTGTAGAGTCTCTGAGCTGATACTGCTACACCTTTGACCTTTCCACAATTTAGAGGAAGAGCTTAGGAGATTTCATAAAGGCCTTTGTCCTGTCCAAATAAAAGGCCACGGCTCTCCTAACATCATGTGTATGTAGTGTAGCCTCCCTGTTGTCATGAGGCGGCTTTGGGTAGAAGGTGAATGAACTGTTTCATGTGAAAAGATGAGGTGACCATGGGGATGAACTTTGGGTGTGACCTCAGAGTGACTGACTTTAAAAGAAAATTGTGAAGGGGTGTATGTGCCATTAATGCTGCTATTTTCCCTATTCTCCATGTCAAGGTGATGGCTACTAGGAATGCTGTCTTCATTGGTAGATGTGTAAGAGAACAAGGGGCAATAGTTTCAAAGGGCGGTCTAGTTAGGCTCTTTAAAACTAGATTTAGGTCCCTCACTGGAATGGGGTGCCTGATTTGGGGAAAGAGGTTTCCTATATTTGACAGGTTTCAGAGTAGCAGCCGTGTTAGTCCGTATCCGCAAAAAGAAAAGGAGGACTTGTGGCACCTTAGAAACTAAAATTTATTTGAGCATAAGCTCACGAAGCTTATGCTCAAATAAATTTGTTAGTCTCTAAGGTGCCACAAGTCCTCCTTTTCTTTTTGCTATATCTTTGAGGAATCTCTGTTGTTGGACGGGTGAAAACAGAATATCCCTCTATCTGCTTGTAGAAAGCCATTATGGCTGCAAGATGTACTTTGACTGAGCTGAGAGATAGCCCTGTCCTCTTGAGGCCTAGTATGTAGTTTAGCACGATGGGGAGGGAGGAAGATACCAAGGTAACTTGCTTGGAATTATACCAAATCTGGAATCTTTTCCATTTTTGCAGGTAAACACGGCAGGTAGACAATTTGTTTACTTTGTAACAACACTTCTTGTACCTCCTTGGAGCAGCAGGTCTGTGTGTTGGAACTATGGAGGAACGTCTTGAGTCGGCGGATCCACAGGTTGGGACTGGAGAGTTTGTCAGGTCTCACCTTCTCAAGGGGAATTTGTAGTATCTGCTACTCTTCTTGTAAGATCATGAAATAGTTTAAAATCATCCTCCATGGATGATGGAGGGGGCCATCACTGCCTCACCTGGTGAGAAGGAGGAGATATTGGTTTGTGGTGTAACCTCTTTAACTGGCCTCCTGCTCAAGTTTTCTTTTGAGGTTCTGGAGCTCTGGATGCAGAGGATGAAGGAGACCATCTTATTGACGCTTGGTAGGAGACACCAGATGCCCGAGAAGTATGGTGCCTGTAGGTTGCCCATGTTCCCAGTATGGTGGAACCCACAGGTGGTCATACCAAGAAGGTTGAGGTTTGGACTGAGGGTGTAACTGGAAGGGCCCTGGTTGATGTAGAAATGGGCCATGGTGTGAGGACAGTGAGAGGATATCATCCTGGTCACTATCAGAGTCCTCACTGGACAGCATTGGAACTGACAAGGAGACTGGTGGCCAACACCCTGGTGCCAGTGATGATTCCAGGGATCGAGATGTGCTCAGTACCAGGGCCCTGGTATCAAGCAAGTGGGAAACTCAGAGTCTCAGCCACCATGAGATCTCTGGGAAAATGAAACTCCTGCAGTACCACTGTGATCAGCACCATCAAAGCTTATTGGTGCTGATTCACTGATACTGAGGAAATCAGCAGAGATCTTGCACGAGATGACCAGTCTGAAGACAGTTGTTTGGAAGTAGCTGATACCAAGGGTTTCCACATCAGTACTGCTTTCACAGAGACATTACAGTCTTTGCTCTTGCTCTTGACAGGTGGTGTCGCCGCTTCAGAGCCTCCGCCCTTCAGGTCTTTAGGCTTATAAGTGGTGTCTGCACCTGAGGACCCGTGTCTCCTCTGGATACCGTGCTTTGTAGCCGAGGTGACTGACCATGCCAGAGATCTCCTCTGGCTGGTCCAGGGCTCAGTTTGAGGACTTGCAGCTCTGTTTTGGAGGCCTTGCAAAGAGAGTACAAAGATTTCCTCTTTGGTTCTCCCTCCTTTGACGTAGAAGGCTCTGGGGACAATCTTCACTGTGGAGGGGATTCGGGACCAGGGTCAGAGGCTGGTTTAAGAACATCCTCCATAAGGAGTTTCAACTTTAACTCCTGGCTCTTTCTGGATCTAGCCTTCAACTGCTGACAGAAGGTACACTTCTGTGGAATGTGAGCTCTCCAAAGCACCGACGCAGTAGCAGTGTCATCTGTAACCAGTACTGCCTCCCTGCAGGAAAGACACCGTTTAAACCCAGGAGAGTCAGGCATGCCCTTTTACTGGGGGTGATCCCCAGATGAGAAAAAGGGAAAAAACGGGGGCAAGTTTTTTTTTTTAAACAGTAAAAAAACCAGAAACCTTATAAAACTAAGAAAAATCTAATGGAAATGCTAAAAGAAGCTAAGAAACTGAACTCGAACTCTGGTGTAAAGAGAAAGTGGACTGCAATTTGCTCTGATTTAGGCTAAGTGCAGTTGAGAAGGAACTGGGGATGGTTCACCCATGCAGTACTAGTTAGCCTCAAGGCAGGAAGAGTTCATGTGTTGGCCAAATGGACACTGCTACCAAAATCTCCGATAAGAGGCACGGGAAAACAGATACACCTACAGTGGAGCACCCAAAGGGACACTACTCGAAGGAGGAGACTTTTGCACCCCTTTGGGAAGCTCCAGATCACCTGCATGAGAGCGTCATTCTCTGTAGAAAAAAAGCAGTGTTTGTCCCAAGGAAGAGGTCTACCCTGGATAGCAACTGGTCAATTAGGCACCAGTGGGACTGGAAACCCTTGAATATAGCAACAGAGATCAAGTGTTTCAGGTGCATACAATCAAGCTAGCAAACATCTGCAAGACTACTGATGGATTTGAACAGCTGGGTTTCCTGAATTTCTGGAGCTATAGATGAACCCATGCGCACCTGATCAAGCCCAGGAATAAACTAACAAAAGTCTACCACTCCATGGTGACAAAAGCCTTACAAGATCATGGTGCATAGTTCCTAGATGTTTACTGGAGTGGGCGAGGGGAGAGTGATACAGCTACAATGTGTGTGCAGAAAGGTGGTCAAGTATGCCTCTGAAAGGCTGAAAGCAAAGTGGAAGTATCTACTGAATACAGTGAACAGTGTCGTGATATCCGCTTGTTGTATTCTGTCCAATATTGTGAAAGCAAAGGAGGTGTTTGACAATGGACAGAGGAAGGCATGAGTCTCGCAGCAAAGAATGGAGGTGGACAAAGGTGTGCCACCAAACGTGACAATTATGAACATTGCCTGCAACAGGCATATGAACCAAATCAGAGTTGCTTTGTGCTCAATTCTGCTGTTGTAGGAATGCAAGGGGATCGATGCGCTTAATGCCTGAAGGCGGCATACTGAAATGTTAGCAGTTTAACTTAACATCACTGATTCTATAGTTGCTAGTGGGTTTGATACCATGAATAAATTAGTTTTTAATAAAAGTATTACCAGCATTTAGATGCTTTTGGACACAGAGGATATGGGGGTAGTAAAGCAGTGCTCTTTAAGGTAATTCAAACTATGCCTGCTGAACTATTAACTGAGATTGATTTGCATAATTTATTTTACCACGAAACATGGAAGCCACCTTCAAAAATGTAGCTAATACATAACAAAAAACAGCAAGCCAGATTTTGTTTTATGCTGAAATATGGACTAACTGTGCAAACTGCTATTGGCCCTGCATGTACTCTATCAAAAGTTCAAAATTTTGTTTTGAAGTCTTATTCTTTATCATGATGTACATAGCTCGTCACACACTCTGTCCTCTTGCATAAATTTCCCTTGGCATTTAAAGAGAAGTTGCATTTTTCTTCAAACTTCAAATTTTTTCTTTCCATGTTTTTCTGAACGCTGAAAAACAGATCTAGTTTTTGTTCCTTGCCAAGGGGTCTGTCAAGCACTCTGCTTCTTGTATTCCCAAATGCATGGTCACATTCCTGCCATGTAATGGATATGCCAAACATTTCCCATTTGTTGCCTTGTTGCAGAAGTGGTCTCTGAAAAGAGAAATATGGAGTGAGTCAATATGCTTACGTCAATGAGCCTCTGCCTGCTGCCTCCCCCGGCCAGAACCTTTCCCTGCAGCAGCGAGAGAGGCTCCAGGAGTGGGACAATACATTGCTAAAAACAGCAGTGTAGATGGGGAGGCACTGCTTGGGCACAGAGAGCCATGTAAGGTATATGCCCTAAGTTTCTGGCACATATTCTGTTCACCTAAGCAATGGTTCACCATCTACTCAGAGGTTTATACCTGTGCTGGTGAGGTGTGGTGTGTAGTGAATGCACTCTATACCAGGCCGTGCAGTGCACTTAGCCTTAGAATGACCACATGGCATGGCTCAGCTAGCAGGGTACTTCTGCCCTCAGAACTGATCCATGTAGGTGAATGGGGAAAGGTGGTGATGGGCATTACGGGTGGGACTTCCAAAACTAGCAATATCCAGAGGATGAGGGAATTAGAGGGCTGATGCACCAGGGGAACCAGAGAAGGCAGATGGGAAGAGAGGACTTCTATCTTCACGTGATGCTACATCATCTTCATCCTGTTTCACACCCATATGAATGTTCACGTGAACCCAGAAAACTGCTCCCAAACCCCAAGCCATGCAAAAACCTGAGTTAAAAAACACAAACACATATACCTTGCGCAGATATCCCTTCAGTCTCCAAAGGTGTCATCTTCACAAACCAACATGACTGCTTTTGCTGCAGCTACCACCTCAGAGTTTTGGACAGATGTTACTGGGATCCTGGCAGAGCCTCTGGCATTCCTGGATCCTGGTCTGCCCCACTAGTTTCAGAGAGCACCATGGGAGGTGGTGTTCTCTTCTTTCCAGGTTCCTCAACAGCCCACTGGTGGGTACCACAGTTCTGTCCAAAAGCATCTCATGCTTCCAAAGATGGGAGAGTGCCAAGAACGTGGTCTGGTTCATCATAAGGGCAGATTTTCCTCCCTGCCCTGGAATGGCTGTTGACATCCCCAGCCTTATTAACATTGCACCGCCAGTCCTTCTATTTTCTCCCAGCACTATTTTCCTGAGCAAATGATATCCAGCTCAGTAAGGCATTCAGACACCTAGTCATGAGCCAAAGTGTTCCAAATTATAGAGGTCAGCTGTAACGATCTCCTTAATCCAGACATTCACTAGTGCCCGGAAGTCTGCTGAGGAATACCTGGCAGCATGTTTCTACGGTGGCTCCTGAGACATGCTCCAAAACCAGTTTGCAAGCACACAGTAATCACAAAGGAGTGAATACTGGCAAGAAGTACTGTACAACAACATTTCGGGGGCATGAAGCAATATTTGTACAGGCAAAAAGAGTCCAGAAAGCTTGTCCTCAAGCCAGCAGAGTACAGAAGGTAAATCAGACAGACTCCATAAGCAGGTACTGTGGGACTGTAGCAGAAGGAATAATCATATCATTGGCATTATCACAATAGAATTTACTGTCGACAATGGCATTGCACTGGTGGAGACAGACAGTGACCGATGACACTGATTAGTCTTCCTTGTAGAAAGTCCAATCCAAAACAGTGAAGCTAGCTTCTGTGCACCACTGATTACACCTGTATGTCAATGTGTGGTGCTTTTCAGGCTTGCTAGAGTCTCCAAACAGTGATTAGCATGCCAAATTTCTTTACTGTAGACAAGGCCCAAAGGAGCAACATGGTAAGATGACTGAAGGTGCATATGGAAGAATGAGGCAGCAAGTGCACAGATGCAGGTGTAGCAAGGTTACTTAAGGCCTAGAAAGGGAGCTGGAATTGATACCATAAAAGAGACAAGATGCCAATGAAGGGATTCAGTGAGGACAGGGACATGCTTAGAACAGGGGAAAAAAGGGGGGACCTCTGTAGCTGGGTTTAGAGGAAAAAAGGTGAAAAGCAAGGAGACAAGAGGAAGTTATAATAATTAAAGGAGACATTACCAAGGATTTCTGAAGAGGTGTGTTGGGTGATGAAGGCAGAAGGAAGCAACAGATTTTAGCTGAGACTACATGAGGAGGAAAGAAAAGAGAAAAGTCAAAGATTCCAAGGTTGTGACCCTAGGAGACACGAAGGGCAGCAGACTTGAAGATCAGTTTTAGGGAGTTTAAAAAGAGAGAACCAAAATATGTCAGGTAACTGGAGTTGTGACTGGATAGAATGGGCAAAGTCTAAGTATGGCACTCAAAATTCATTGAGCATTTGGTAACAAAGATGCAAGAAACTAGACACCCGTCAAGCACTCTCACCAAGAGCTAATGGCTTGTAAAGTGGGTGTCAATAAAAATGAAGAATAGCTCTGGCTCAACAAGTACAGCAAAAAGGGGTGCTTTATGAACTCCCACACAGCTCCACCACCATACCTTAACCCTCACTTGAAGCGTATCCTGCTGTTCCAATCCTCGCCATCTATCCCCAGACAGATACATCAGCGCATCACTATCCTGATTCCCAAATTTTTTATTTCTCCTTTAACTCTACCCACAGACCTCAGTCCTGACCTGCACCCTCCACTGCTATTCCACTTCGATCTATTCCGCAGAGACGACTACTGGTTCCATAATGATTTGCATAGGTACAGATGGCATCCAGACAGTGAGACGCTCACACCAGATCTACATTGTCATTTGAAGCAAGGTTCCCTGATGTAAAAGAGTACTAACCAATGCAAGAACCTCAAGACATATGCAAGGTAAGCAGTTATTCCAGGATATTTACCTTTCTGCAAGCAGGACAAAGTCCATTCTCATCAGTGCGGATACGATGCCAACAGAAGCGACAGATTTGGTAGCCACAGGTGCAAGGGAAGAAGTTGATGTCATCAATCTCCAAGGGCTCCATGCAAAGAGGGCATTCCACAGGGTCTTCCTTCGCATCAGGGCTGCGAGACATCTTCACGTGTTTGCAGAGCAGCAAAAAAGTTTATAATAACTTAAGGGAGCAGAAAGGTCTGCACTGATAATTAAAATGGAGCAACTTGAAGATCTGCAAGAAAATAAGACAAATGTGTCATTGAGTTAGTATTCATGTTTATATTGCAAAACCCATTTTAACAACACAGAAAACCCAAATGACAAATTTAGACTTTTGGTTGTATCTTTCAATTCTCCATAGCCTTTCCTCTCTCTCTCTACCCCCGTAGTCTTTCCTACATGAGTTATTCACTAAGTCCAACTTGGGCCTCTCGTTCTGCTTCTGAGTCACATGAGCTGTTGGAAAGGTGCTATTATTGGTGTTTCCCTACCTAGCAAGTCATTGCTCTGACTGTTGCTGGCCAAGTGTCCTTGCCCAACAAACCCTAGATTTGAGATTTTGCAGATGAGCACAAATACCTAAAAGCAACACATGGAGTACATGCAAACCTTCCTGGACACATTTAGGGAGTGTCTGAAGTCGATCTCGGTAAGTGGCAATGAAGTGAAAAAATGAACTTACTTGCTTTATAAAATATTTGCAGAGATTGGGAATTATTTCAAGCTCACTGGTTCAAATCCAGTCTCAGTCAGTAGGTTAAGAAACCTTTTTAAGCACAGAAATTTAACAAAAAAGGCAGTAAAAGCTCTTTTCCTCAACCCTGACCTGAAGCAACTATGAGAGAGGAATTCAGTGTGTCTCTATTGCATTCTCAGACACTGCTGAGAGTAGCTACAGCTGTCCATTAAGTTACAGCTGATGTGTACATAAGCCTGTCCACCGCAACTGATCAACCCACTTTCTGTAGGCTACCACTTTTTTTTCCTAGTGGCATCATTCTGGAGCTTTTCATCAGTGCCAAATTCACACTACCATTGGTATGCTGACAAAAGCTATTATGGCATTTGCTTAATTACATTTTGCATAACTAATACTACATCTAAGTTTTGAAAATGGCTTCTATTGTAACACCCATTTTCAGTGCTCAACTTCTTCCAGAAGGATAGCTTTTAGAAAAGATTTTCAATAATTGGTTTTTGCTCAAATGTAAAATTTATAAGCCTAGGGAAAAATCCTTTCATCTGCTTGGGTGCATGCTGACGGAGAAGATGGATTAAGTTTTTCCTGCTAAAAATCTGATTAGGGAACTGTTACTTTTACATTTGAAACTTGGCAGGCAGACATTTTTAACATTGTTTGTGAGGATGGGGAGCAGGGCTCAACAGCCCTGGGGCTTACTTCCGGTTTATATCTTAAGCTCCTAAAGCTCATGCTTCAACCTGCTACTGGCAGGGACCAGGAAAATATTCCCCCAATGTGTTCTGGGAGTTATTTCCTCTTCTTCCTTCTGAAGTAACAGGGACAGCCACAGCTAGAGATGATACACTGGTGAGGTGGGCTCTGCTTTCTCTCAGGTGCTTGGCTGGCTAGTTCTTGCTCACATACTCAGGGTCTAAATGATCACATTATGTGGGTCATGTAGGAATTTTCCCCCAGATCGGATTAGCAGTGATTTTAGGGGATGGGGGCAGGGCTGGCCTTCCTCTGCAGCACATGGGTGCAGGTCACATTTAATCATTTTTCTGTCATTGCAGGGATCTTTAGCACCATCTAAGAGAAGTGTGGCTGGCCACTGTAAGAGAACTGGAAGGACCTACTGCCTGTATGAAGAGTATAGAGGAAGCTTAAAATACATGACAGAGCAAATCCATAGGCCGCTCCCAGATCACCTGTCTGACGAGCAGGTCTGTCAGGTCCTCCCCCTCCCTAGATGGGAAAGGAGGCAAGGAGGGTTTTGATACCAATCCCTGGTTAGTCCGGTGAAAATGAGGGTCTTCAACTGTGTTCCCTGTAAGCTGCACGGTTGGGTGGCTACCCAGCAGAGATTCAAGTGCAGCCCAGTTGATTAGCAGAGTGCACACATCCGGCAGTGTGTGTTCAGGTGCCCCTCCCCCTGCTGCTTTGCAGCCACATTGCTCCATCCCACAGCTGCTCCCAGGACCCTCCTGCTGCCTGTGCAGAGCAGGGGGATGGGTGGCTGCTGCTGTCAGGCTGTCCCCCTCCCCCTGCCCACCATCTCCACAGAGCATGGGAGCTCCACAGAGCTGGCTCAGGACTCTGAGCTGCTGCGGTCTGAGGTCTGAACAGTGAGTGCCTTACTTAAAAAAAAGAGACAGTGCATGGTTTTTAAGACTTCCCCAGCAGTCACTCACATACACCCCTTGCCCATGTATCCCATCTCCGCAGAGCAGGGGAGAGGAGACAGGGCTCAGGACAGAGCAGGAGAGCTTTCCGTGAGTGCCTTAAAGAGACAGCATTCAGCATCTCTCAGAAACGTCCCCAGCAGCCAGCACACACACTGTCTCTGGGTCACACAGTCTTTCACACTCACCTCCCAACACATACTTTATTATTATTGTTACTTCTGGGTACTTCCTGCAATGCACATATATTCTCCGTAATTTTATTCTTTCAAAATGTATTATTTTAGTGTTTTGACTGGTCTATGCATTTCATACTTTTTATTTCTCTTACACTTAAATTTAATTCTTTGAATAGTGAGTTCTAAAACACCTAACCTGTCCTGGCTGCAGTAATTATCCCTATGGTAACTTTTAAAAAGTATACATTATATCTAGATTTTTTGTTTCTACTGGTGGCACACATCCGCACATAGATCTGTGCACATAAAATTTATTCCGCACAGGGATGGAAAAAATTAGATGGAATATTGGTCCTCAAGTATATGAAGTCAGGTGCAGTCCTGGTAAAAGAAGTAACAGTGTGTATTTAAGTGCCCACTACCTTTAGTGCTCATGTAATGATGAGATTAAAAGGAGCAGACGTATCAAAGGTACTAATGTTTCTAGTTGGCATGCACCAATAATATTTCTGCTGTTCCCAGTTTCCCCCCCTTTCCTTCCTACTTGATTCCCTAGGAAGGTAAAAAGCAAAAAACGTACTAATGAAATTTAGGATATATAGTTAAAAATCAAAATGTAAGGGTTAGGATTGCTACAACACAATTCTTTTATTAGTGGCAGTATTACAGTAGCACCCAGAGGCCCAAGCCAGATTCAGCACCCTTCTGTAGTACATTCTGTACAAAACAATTAAAAATAAAAGAATCCCCATGCCTTGGAATTTGCCCTTATTTTAGGCATCTGTATTATGTTGTTTCTCTTGTTAAAAAGGATACCTTAATACATTGCTGTTGGAGGGTTTACTAAGCAAATGCGTGCAATGTCAAGTTAACACTTCAGTTAAAACCTTAAAGTTTACATTTCCTGACATTAAATTTGCAAAAATTAAATACAGTTATTGCATTTGTATTTAACGATCAGTTTTGCTGGAAGTAGACTACCTAAACTGAGTAAGTGGTGGAATTAGTTTCTATCTAGGAAGTGCAGGGAGAATTGTATGGAGTTTCTTCAGATTAGATTTGGATTACATTTAGTCAGATGTCTAAAAACAGGCCAGTAAGCAAACAATGTATTCTGTTGAACAGTCTACTCATTCCATTGCACGTTCAGCAAATCTAAGGCTATTGAAATATGTCTGAATCAAGCAATGCCAACGCTAATGAAAGTAATTTTCTTTTTAATGTGACAATTTCGAAAGGATGCCAACATATTTAATAATTCTACTGACAACTGAAGTTGATATTTGGACCTTCTGCTAGAAAAAGTCACCAGTTCATGAAAAACATACCACTTATTAGCTAGTGCCTCAGACATGCAGACAGGCTCTCTAGCAAAACTGCAAAGTGATTAACATTTATGAGCTGTTTAAGTTAGCACTAAGAGTTCAGCAGCTGCTGGTAATAAAGCCAGTAGATTTCTGCATAGTCTGCCATAGGCCTGTTTTATATTCCAGCCAAGGGTAAAGAGCAGCTGTGTTCTGTGATTTTGAAACTAAGAGAAAAGCAACATTTTTATTTATTCTGGAAAAGGTTATTTAAAGAAATTCCACCAAAGTCTCTCCCCATTCCAGGGATGTTAATACACCAGGACAGTGTGCCATTGCCACACAAGAACAATGCTCATTTTCCACAATGGAATAGTAAATAGAAGGCAGAACAAAGCAGCATTAGTGGACTATTCATATAGAGCCACTAAAATACATAGGGATATTTAGTCAGCAATAAGGTCATACCAGTTGGAGGGCAGTTCAGAATATTTGTATGATTGTTGCCATCATCTTGGCTTTCCCACTGTATCACATCCCCTTTTAATATCTTGCATTTAATCAAAAGTATCTGGTTTTCAAGATCAAGTTCCAAAAGAAAGTAAAAAAAAACGAATACATCTTCTCAGAAGAGAAAAAGCCTCAAAAAGGTACAAAAAGTAAAAGCTCTGTCAGACAACACAAGGCAGCCAAATTGGACTCTAATAGTTCCACTTCCTGTTTCTGGGAGACCCTTGGTGGCAACCTTCTTTTAACACATTACACAAGGATGCAGCACAGCTGGACACTACCTAGTACAGTCCTCCAGATTGTTGGATGTCTACATGAGAAAAGCAAATAGGTGAAATAGGAAACTAATTAATAGGCTGCTTGCCAGGGACACCTTCAACCTGTAAGTTACACTTACCTGAAAACTGTGTGCCTACCATAGCTAAACACCCAAGATCCAAACAACTAGAAAAGTGAAAAAGTTTCTCCATTTTTCAGTTTGTTTACTTGGTTCCCTTGACAGCTGTGTCTAGTCAGCTTCACTGTTCCACTGTAAAGTTAGGCTTGGAAGGATTAGATTTTTATTGGTAAAATGATGGTAAAAGTTGATTTCCCCATATACACAAACTGACAAAAATTATTTTCATTTATAATAATCAAAATTTACAGATAGACAACGTAAGAAAAATGCTGCTTGACAACTTAAGAGTTTAAGGGCATAAGGATATTTACACATTTTGACACCAGATGTTGACAATTTGTGTTTAAATGATAAAGCTTTAACTTTTTGAATCTCAACATGCCATAAAATTGTCTGACTGCCCCTATTTCCTGCAATTATGAAAATTTAAATAGCTAAAATAAAAAATGCTTACACAAACCAATCTTATCAAAATTATAAAAAAAATTCCATCAAGCCCGGAGAGTCCATTTCTCTCAACAGAACAAAAAAACACCTCACAACACACCCACACCCAGGTTGTCAAGCAATTTAAAAAAATTCATTGCGATTAATTGCACTGTTAAATAGAATACCATTTATTTAAATATTTTTGGGTGTTTTCTACATTTTCAAATATATTGATTTTAATTACAACACAGAATATAAAATTAGGCAATTATTTTCTCCCCCAGTCTTCATTCTGGAAGAACAGATTGCTGTATTGTGGTCTATATTAACAACTTGATCACAATACAACCATTGCACAAGTGTCAGAGTTAAAGGGGTGGACACTGTAAGGTTAGCAAGATTCACTGAGAATCAAGTAGGCATCTCAGTATCCCCCAGTACCAGGCAATATTCACCAGCAACTGAAACAGGCAAAATGAAATCCACAAGATAGTCAGCACAATGCCCCTGAATAGAGTTCTCTATATAAAGTTGAAGAATTAATAGAATGGCCTCAAGGCATCTTGCTAGCCAAAATAGAGGTGTCAGATGGCCAACTGCTGAATCAGAGGTGACATGATCACTGTTTACAGACCTAGCATTCAGCAGAACTATTTTAAGATAGGTATATGATAAAAGAAAAGTTATGTACACAGAATTAATCTTCTCCCTTTTATTAATCAAAGCAAAAGTTGGCCACCACATAAATTTTTATGTAAGCTTAGAGAATAAGCCATTATGTACAGCTAGATAACAGCACACACCATACATAACGCACATAATTTGAAATAAACATGTTGAGATTACGTATTCTCAAGGAATTGATTCACTGCGTGCCATGGACAGTATCAAGACCTCCATTAATAAACTTTACAGGCTAGGAACAAAAGATTGACCACTTGTCCACAAGCAGCTAAAACTTCAGGTCTCGTCCAACATGGAAATGTGCTTGCCCCTGTATTCAGGCTGTATTATTCTCTCAGTTGAAGTGAAATAGTGTTGTGAGAGTACCTAAAGGAATTTCACTGCATTCTTCTTGGTTTGAACTACACTGGCAGAGTTGCTAATTTTTACTTTCTTGTGTTTGTGTCAATTTACTTGCTTTTCACATTTAATTTCATCATCACTTTTTAATTAAAGTTAAAATGCCTCTCAGCGCCAACAACAGGGACAGAAATTAGATTATATAGTTTAAAATTCAAGTTTTTAAGAAATCCAATATCTAAATATCATTATAATGTCCACCTGGTTTGAAATCTAGATCTGATCATACAGTAACACAAGTTTAATCTTCCCCTAGGGCTGCCTGCTGTTAAATGGTCACAGGGATGATTCCACTAAGACATTTTGTTTCTGGTCCCTTTTCCAAGCCAGTAATAATTGTTTGATAGGGTTGGACCACTGTACTTGGACCACTCATACTTATCTTTATTAAGCCCTAGCACATATTTTGCTGCACATGTGTGTGCAGGCTCATCTGGATTGATTTCCCTGTGGAAGACCCACATTCTATCACTGCAGTGCTCAAGGACAGTGGTTTTCAACCTGTTTTCATTTGAGAACCCCTAAAAAATTTTGAATGGAAGTGTGGACCCATTTGGAAATCTTAGACACAGTCCATGGACCCCCAGGGGTCTGTGGACCACAGGTTGAAAACCACTGATATAGGACAATTACACCAATATTTCCACCAAAACCAATTTATTCTGAAAAGCAGATGGCATAGTGGTTAACAGCTTTGTTAAACATCATGTGCAGTAATTTGTTGTGGATAATACAGTATTTAATTGTAAAGACAGTCACTGATATAGGGCACTCAACATCTGTTTAAAGTAGTCCAGCAGACTGTCAGTTTCTGCATTACCATAATTGGCCAATATTTTTTAGTCACTAAGCCATGATGGCAACACAGATTCTGTGGAAATGGTGGTCACTGTGGCCTGGTGAATCTAGCATCCATATGTTCAGCAGCAGCTTCAAACATCGAAAGGTTCAAACATTGTACCTTTGCCTTTAAACTCAAAAACGTGTACCTGTTCAAGGGTGCCATACCTAGTAAGGATTTAGACATAAGGGCCAAGATAGGCTTTCATTGCTCCGAGTTCCAACATAGCCCTTTTTTTAGGATGTGCATTGCCTCTAACAAGATATCCTCTCCTTGAAGAGGGAAACAAACTTCAGTCCTAACAGCAGTTAAGATCATGAAATGATGTGCGCTCAAGTTTGTTTGCCTTAAGACCATCCCTAACTGAGGCAGCATCAGCCCCTAAGCTCAATTTCTACAGTACATATGTTTTAAATGGCTGACAGTCAAGTAACTTTTTGCTATTATCACCCTCAGTAGTCTGGCCAGACTAGCAACCCAACATACGTAGTGGATAGCTACGATATAGTTTACCATTGCCTCAAACACATCAGTAAGCTGGACCAACTGAATTCAGGTCAGTTCTGAATTAGGTTCTTTTCCCTTAATCCTTACAACCCCTAAAGTTGTTCTTATTCCACACAATACCAAGTGTTCCAGCTTCCATGTGTATTATGGAAGTTGAGTACAAGGTTTCTCTTCCTACACAAACCTCATGTACAGTGACTCTTGATCAGCTGCAGCCCAGTCAGTGGAATCTTCTGCAAGCACAATAAAATGTAGCTATCTGTATACATTTGTGCCATTTACCTAAGAGGTTCTGAAATTGCTTCCATAAAGTCTCACTTTGTGAATGGTAATATCATTTGATCTAAGATTGTCATTTTCGACCTGTAAATTGGAGCATTTCAAAAATCTCTCAAATGGAAGTCATGTTTAGTGACTAAATCGTGTTAAGGTGGAAAAATATATGGATTTCATGTTCTACTTAGCGAAGCAATTAAGCAATAGGAACTTTGACAGTGATATTTGCTATTTCTATGCATTTCACATGAACAGTCCTCTAATCTGCACGTTAAAAAAAACCAGTTCTAAATGTTTTACACTTGACAACCATTAGGCAGTTGATGACCTGAGACCACTGCCCATCATACTAGCCAAAATTGTGTCACTTTCTTTATATACTGGAATTGGAAAAGGTTCAGAAAAGGGCAACAAAAACAATTTGGGGTATGGAATGGCTTCCATATGAGGGGAGATTAACAACACTGGGACTTTTCAGGTTGGAAAAGAGACAACTAAGGGAGAATATGATAGAGGTCTATAAAATCATGACAGGTGTGGAGAAAGTAAATAAGTGTTATTTACTCCTTCTCCTAACACAAGAACCAAGGGTCACCAAAAGAAATTAATCGGCAGCAGGTTTAAAACTAAAGGAAGTATTTTTTCCACACAATGCATAGTTAACCTGTGGAACTCCTTGCCAGAGGATGCCAAAACTACAACAGGATTCAAAAAAGAACTAGATAAGTTTATGGAGGATAAGTCTATCAATGGCTATTAGCCAGGACGGGCAGGGATGGTGTCCCTAGCCTCTGTTTGCCAGAGGCTGGAAACGGGCGACAGGATGAATCACTTGATGTTTGCTTGTTCTGTTCATTCCCTCTGCAGTGCTTGGCATTGGCCACTGTTGGAACAGGATGCTGGGCTGGATGGACCTTTGGTCTGACCCAGTGTGGCTGTTCTTATGTACTCCCCCATTTGTCTGGATCCATCTGTTCCTTGTTTTATATTTACAGATAGTAAGCTCTTTGGAGCATGGAGTATTTTGTTGTTGTTTGTATAGCATATAGCACAACACAGTCCTCATCTATGACTTGGACTCATATGTTTACAAAGCCCACGGCAACGAGCCACCCAGCCCAGGCTGATAAACTCAGGGTAACCAGGCTTGCACTAGTGCTCTAAAAAACAGCTGTGTGGAAAGTCCTTTGAGTTTTCATCTCAGGCTCTGAAACCCTACTCCCTCCTTAGGCATCAGAGCCCAAGTTGCAACCTCAAAGCGCTGTCTACACAGATGTTTTTACAGCGCTAGCGCAAACCCAGCTAGCCTGAGTCTGTGAACCTGGGCTGGGAGGCTCACTGCCACAGACTATGTAGACATACCTTTAGGACTGCTACAATAACTATAGTAGGGTTGCCTGTATCAGAAAGCTTCTTGTGCTTACTACAATTAATACACAACTTTTCATCTTTCTGACCTGAGGCTCATGAACATGGAGCTTTCCATGAATTCTGGAAAGTAAATTTTACATCTAATTTCTCTTACCACATGTGTTTTACACTTATATGACTCAGAACCCTCAGTGTTCTTGGTTGAGTCAGGTAGATTTTTTTTAATTTTTTTTTTTTTAAAAGAACCCCAACTGGGTATTTTGAGGTGTTCCACACATTTCAATAAAAACCCAAACAATGCTGTGTGCATATCATTTTTAGTTTGTTTTTTAAAATGTGTTTAAAAGCATTAAAGACTAATTTGCAAATTAAGCTAGGCAGCACCACCCTATTTTGCAGTTACAAGACTAAATGTTAGAGAAAGGTCATCTCCCTATTCAAAATATTAAATCACGTTTTGCTGAAATAATAAAATAATCAAACTGAAGTTTATGTTACTGCACAGGCAACTGTCTCATTTGGAAACCTGATACTAGCCTGTCAAAAGATGGTGTTTGAACTACTAAAGAACCCAGAGCAATTGCTCTCCTCCCCAAAGACCTCTGATCAAAGTACTATGCACTTCTCTAGAAATACTGCACCAGTGTAACTAAATTGATTTTGAATCAACTGACAGTGGTGCAAACTCAGAGACACACATTTAAGTTCTGCTTAAAATTGGTTTAGCTTAATTCAGTACCTTACCAATACAAGCTAAATTGATATAAGAAAGGTTAAGACTGTTTAAGTGCATCTTCTTTAGAGAGGTTTAAAATCCAACTACATGAGCCCAGTTTTTCCAACGTAGACAAGCCCCAGTACATTCCAACCAAGGCTCTGACTCAAGACATGTTCAGCAGTGCATTTCTCGTCCTCTCTCTCCTTCTCCCAAGGCATTACATGTGTGGCTTACACCAAGTAGGCCTCTCTGACTAGCAGCTAGCTCATTTCTCCTCTCCCCACCCAAGTCAGTTCAGTTCTTTATTCCTCTACCACTCTCCCCTCTGACTGGCATCTCAATGTTGCTGAGTCAGATGCCACTCAGCATATTCCCAACACGTCCAGCAGGCAGGAAATCCAACTTTTAGGTGTGCAAGGCTTCTGCATATTAGGGTTTTCATTCAGCCTGCTTCCTTCTTTCAGTGAAGGGGAGGCATGAGAACATGTGATTGTAACATGTGATTGTAACAAAGACATCTTGTAGACTAGTTTATCTCTAGACTTTTAATGTAGCCAATATTTCTATATTCAGTTCTAGACAGCATTTAGTTCTGAAGAGAGCTATATTTTGCACAGAAAGCCAACCTAAAAATTCACAAAGTGAAGCACTTTACCCCATGTAGAGATGTGGGACTGTAAAATTTAAATATAGTTGGCATTTTAGAGCCACCTACCAGCAGCCATCATTTTATCCAATAATCAGACAGTGGGACTTTTGTTTACTCTCTGAATCCAGCTGAAATAGTTCCCATAAAACAAATCTTACAGTTGGGATTATTCCACAGATACCCAAGCACAAGGAGTCACTTCACCACTGAAATGCACTGCAACATGGAACGTAGCAACACAACTATGAATGTTATTAGAAAGTAGTTAACAAAACTTACTTAAGTGAAATTCAGTTTTTACATAAGGTAATAGTTTGAGATTTAAATTAAGAATTTTAATTTTCATGATACTGCAATGAGCAGGATTGGCAGTGGTCTTAGAGATCACAAAACCACTCAGTCCTGTTGCAGCCCATAAATAGCATAACAAAGGATCAAAACACATGCAGTACACAGATTCCCATGTTAGTTTTTTTTTTTTGGGGGGGGGGGGGGGGGGGGGGGGAGGGGAAGAGGGAGAGAGAGAGAGAGACACCGACCTATGGTCTTTCCTGAATGAACTTGGAGAACCTTCAATTCCAGAAGACTTCCCTCAATCTGCTCCCTATATATATTTTTAGCATCAAGTTAGATAACCGTCTTCCTCTAAATTGTAAGTATCCTCTGCTACATGCCTCTGAGTCAGTCATCGCATACTGCACTTTCTGAATATGGTGCAATTAACAAAAACAATATATTAAGGTGCATTACATAACAAGTTTTTTTTATTTAGTTACATGAAACTGACAGTATTCATATCTCAAGTAGCTTAAAAAGAAAAGGAGTACTTGTGGCACCTTAGAGACTAACCAGTTTATTTGAGCATGAGCTTTCGTGAGCTACAGCTCACTTCATCGGATGCATAGCTCACGAAAGCTCATGCTCAAATAAACTGGTTAGTCTCTAAGGTGCCACAAGTACTCCTTTTCTTTTTACGAATACAGACTAACACGGCTGTTACTCTGAAACCTGTCAAGTAGCTTAATATACCTGGACACTATGTTCTGTTCTTAGGACAATGACAGCTAACAGACTACATAAATCATGTAGAAGATGTGCAGCGGGTGCTGTCCCTAACACATTAATGATTAGAGAGTTTTGTTTACCAATGTCCCAGAAACATTCAACTCCTTATGGAAAGCGACATCCATTGTCCAGAGGCAAGCAGAAGCCTTCCGATAGCAAGTGGGTGGGTAAATGGGCTAAGGCAGAAGCTCCTGAACTGGCCAGTAGAGAATTGTGCTGGTAATCAATTGGAAGTTAGCTGCAATGAAGAGCCAGAATCCTATGACCAGCTGTTAAATGCATTAAATCAGTTAAACACAATTTAACAACTGTAGTTTCCATAGGGATGCTACAGAATCATGCAAGGTGAAGGAGATAGTTCACATGATAGTATTAAAATGTGGTCCACACTAAGAGGGTAAAATTGGGAAACCCTGGTCCAAGGCATTAATTTCTGAAGAAGCTAAGCTTTTAAAGTAAATTTCTAGCCCTTATATAGAAGTAAATATAACCTTCCAAATGTGAGCCACTGCAGTGATGCTTCTGTTACTGTAAATTTTTTCTAAGAAACAAGGAAGTGAGACAAAAAACACCAGGTCAGTTTCAATATTGCTATTCAGAATCCGATGGACATCAGTGAAACCAAGAACTGAGTCAGCTTAAATACTAATGCTGCACTTCAAAAACCGGACAAGGGAGTGGAGATAGTAAAAGGGGAGGGCAGAGCCTACCAACGGAGACAGGGAAGAGGATGTACAGAAGTGTAGTGAGGAGCCCCATAGTTCCACCTTTGCAGCATCCTGGAGTCAGAGAAACGGTAAAATGAGATATCACACTGCATCAGTCAAGAGTTTCTGAGGTAAGGAATACATTGTTTTTCAGTCTCGCAGGGTCACTTCTTGACATTCCAAAATGTAAGAAGGCCCAAGGGGAAAAAAGCACTTGCACAATTTGCTTCTTTAATGTATAATGGCCTGAGAGCTTCCCCCCAAAATTGTATGCTTGTTTATTTACATTAGAAATGTTGGTCCTGTTTAGGTTTGAAGACTACAGCCACTGGAGGTCGGCAAATAACGGTGGTGGGGGGGGTTTTTTTTTTTTTGGTTTGCAGGCTTTTTTGGATGGGGGCGGGGGAGGGTGGATCAAGCTGAATCTGAAACTTTTCCAAAAAAAGGTCAAATAGAAAGAGGCCATTTTGGGTCAAATGAAGCACATGGTTTGATCCCAAAAAAATTAGTTTCCAGACATTTTTAAAGAACTAGATTTACAAAATGGCCAAGTAGGAGGTGCCACTCTTGTAACTTTAGCCTGGTGGTTAGGGCACTTACCCAGGATTGGGAGACAAGGGTTCAGTTCCTCCAAATCTCTGCTCCACAGCAGGCAGAGGAACTTGAGTCTTTTACTTCCCCAGAAAAGTGCTATAGCCACCAGGCTATGGAATTTTTGGAAGTAGGTCTCAATCTCTCCTGTTGACACTATTCCTTTTTGTTTGAATTAAATATTCAGTGGTGCCAGGATCTGAACTTGGATCTCCCACCGAACAGGCAGGTGTACTAACCACCAAGCTGGAGTCACATACTCTGTCTCAATAACTACTCAACTATTTCATACAAAGTGAAGCAGCTTCAACAGGCAAGAGAGCGCTGCCCCAGAACACCCACATTGTTTTGGGAGATGCAAAATCCAAGTTTAAATTCCTGCTCCACATCAGGAAGAGGAGGGAACTGAACCTAGGTCTCCCACATCACTGGTGAGTGCCCCAAATCACTGGGCTAAAAGTTAAGGGAGCACTACCACAAGCATCTCTTGAGTCCTGTTTTGTGAATGGCAAAGTCCTCTTGTGAATCTAGCCCAAAAAGTTTTCCGACTTAAACTATGAGGCAAATAGGCCTTTGGGTTGACCAAACTACATTTTTCAACAACTGATTTATTCATCCAGAAAGTCTCACCCAGCTCTAATGGCTAAGTCACTAAAGCAAAGTGTGAAACCTAAGCAATTTAGAGGGGAAGAGATTCTTCAGAGTACAGTTTAAGAACCTTGTTTATTGTTTAATATCCATTTAACTTCAAATGACAAAGGCTTCCTTTATTCAAAGCTTTGATTCAACACTATCTCCTCTTCAATTAAGGCACTACGATATTTACTGTGTGCTCCAATTCCTCCAAAGGTTCTCCAGAAAAACCAGGTAAGATCATATTGGAAATACTGGATACTTCCAAGATAAAATATAATCAAGAAAGAAAAATTAAAAACTTTCAGACCTTTCTACACCATACAGCACCCAAAACAAAAGTGCTTTGCAGATCACCTTTAAAAACAGCAACAGATACAAAACGTGTTGACACATGAATTCAGTTTTATTACTAAACCAAATCATTTCCCCCATATATTCCTTGTCAACCAGTTTAATGTGCTGGCTGTGTAAGGTATATACAGGCTGTTAAATAGAGAGGAAGCAAGTCTCAAAGCAGAGCAGCTTTCATTTAAAAAGCCCTTTCAACGGCTCTTTTCTGTTTAAGCCAAGGTGTGGTTCCAGTTTGAGTGCTTCTGCTGATCTGACACAACCAGGCTGCAAAGCATTTAGGTCTTTTAAAAACTAAAACCAATAACTGAGATTTTAGGCACTCTTCCGATGCCTTCAGCTCTACCTGGATACTTATTGGCAGCCAGTACAGAGTATGGACACTAGTACAGAGTATTTTATATGACATGCTGCTTAATAAAGAAGGCAGACATTTGGCACTAGGTTCAGTATCTTTATGGTCTTATTGTGTAGCCATGATAGATGACATCACTGTAATCCCATCTCAGCTATCTGCAGGATCAGGAACACTGCACCACTTCAAATTCAGAAAGTTCTCTGCAATCATCACGGCAAGAAACATTTTAAATAAAGGCTTAAATTTTACTTTGACACTCACCAGAAAAAGATTCCTATTCACTCAGATTTTCACTTGGCAGCAGTGATTATGAGCACCAAAAGCAATTATATGCTTAATTTAAAAGTATCACATTGTGTGTGTGTGTACACACACACACACTCACCAGACTCATGCAAGCTCCTTAGTAAATTTTACAAAAAAGTGTCTGAAAAAGTTTATTGAAATATTAGAGTGGATAAAAAAGTGATTTTAAATAAAAAAATAACCAAAAATGAGTTTAAGTCTGATTTTAACTTAAATGAAATACTTTTAAAAATAAAGCTATTTAAACTTTAATTTGACATTAGGCCTTAATACAGGTGGTCCTAAACCTATCAAAATAATTTAAATTAAATAAAAATGGGATTTAGCTACATGTTTTCTGATGAAGTTTTAAAGAAAGTCAAAGCATTGAACTGGTTGTGGAATTTGTGGGCTAAATACATGGAATCAGAATGCTGAAGCACTAACACAGCTTTTGACAGCAGTAGCCTCTTCTGCAGGGGCAGAGAATGTTTTCTTCATTTCAGTTTAATGGGTTGAAAAAGCAAGAAATCTTGTTTTCTTCCAATCTGTGAATAAGAACTAGGTGAGAGGTGAGAGATCTACTAATTCTAAAATCTTGATAGACATGCTGATCAGAGACAGTCAGCTAATACTTCCTTTGTTTAAGTCATTTTTGAACGCAAAATATGATTTGATCTTTTTTCTTATGCATCCAGCACGTAAAACAATTAAAGGCTGGTTTTGAACATTTTAATTGAATTCCAGTTTCCATCCAAATAGAACTTGACAAATCCAGATTAAAAAAACCAAAAATCGAATAAATGCCATTCACCATTTTTTAACCCTTTAAAAAAAAGTGTTAAAATTTGTAAGTTAAGCAATATAACGGCTTAAATAAATGTGCTTAGAGTCTTCCAATTAGCAAGTACCACGAAATTTAGTACAAAGGCTATATTTAGCTGAAAATCAACATATTTTAATGGTTACAAGCCAACAAGAATCAATGTGCGGGTTTTTTGTTTTTAGGAAAATAGCTAAAAAGTAAAAATGCAAAAACACAATTTAAATCAATTATTTCAAATCAAGGTTTCCTGCTTGCTGACTTAAATTATTAAAATCAGCAACTTCAACCAATCCATCCTGAATATTAGGGCTTCATGTGACTAGTAATTAGATAATCCTTGGTAAGCAGGTCATCTCAAAGATGAAAAATATGAATGAACATTATAAATTAGCTACTTTCCACTAAGAAAAAAACGTAATAGCAAAATAGAAGTGGAAAGGCTAAAAAACTAGAATGTATATGCTTAAGGACCTTGTAAGATCCTAACATCTTTTGCTACTATTAACTGAAATAAGGGCTGACCCAAACAGAAAGGTAAGAGACCATGTTTCTCCCAGTCCTAGTTTCAGAAACTTAGTTTTCCTAGTTTCAAATTTACACACACGTTTTTTTTCCCCACACTAGCCTTCCCCCCCGCCCCCCCTTATAACTTCCAGCTCCACCAGTAGTAGTACTTGTATAGACAAGATTCTGGCAGCCATTGGCATCTTTGCCTAGTTCTACTTTAAAGCACGTCTAGATGACTGGTTAAAAAGTTAGGTGTTGCACTTCCACTGTTGATAATACTGGTGATGGTAACAGTGCAAAACCTAAGGAAAAAAGGCTAGCACAGACATCTTCCACATGTTCCCATGGATCAACTGTGATAACGTGATGCTGGACTGAACACGTCAATATCAAGCATGCAACACTGAAGCCTTGCATATGTCAAGAAATTTGCCCATTGCTAAAAGATGTCACATGCAGTTGAATCAGTGCCAAGAATGATTCCCCCACAAACATGGACAGGATCAAATCCAAGGTCAACCACAGTTTCTAGAACACTTAGGCACATAGTAAGGTACTGCACACTTCCAGTTAAAGCACTCCGAACCAATCTAGTTGTACCAGTTGCTGATACCCATTGTCAACAAATGAGTACGTTTCCCGATGTACGCAATTTCCGTCGCTATTATTTCAATCATTTTTAGTGCTACCTATTGGACAATTCCTGAGCCAAGATGTCAGGGGCACTGCTACTCTTTTATATTCTAAATCAAACCAAGGACTCATATGGCCCACCATTACCTACCTCCCTTTCATTTGTTCACCTAGTATTGAAAAATATATTTCTTATAAGAGACCTTGAGGTATGATGGCAGGATAAGACCAAAAAACATTTATTTTGTTAGGGATTATTTAAATTCTTCAAAAAAAACTCAGATCGGAAAGAGCTTAATACATAAAAGGCTTCTGAGCAATTTTAAAATGTGTATCAATAACATGGAGGAAGAGACTATAAAGACCTTTCATTGGCACACTGATATGAACAAGAAATAAATGTTACTATGAAGTTACACAAAGTGAATGATATGTTAGAAACAAAATATTTAGAATGGAGTCCTACTGTACTGATCTTTAACTATTAGAAGCCCAGCACTAAATATAGACGCGCACACAGCTCAAGATTCATATTAAAAGGCAATTATAGTAGAACTTCAATTATCTGAATGACACACCAATGCAGGGTAATGTCCTACCGGTGGTTTCAAATAAGTGAAGCCTGGATGAGGTTCTAAGGTGGGAAGGTCTCTCTCTGGGTCCCTAAAACTCTTCACAATAGAACCACCCACAGCGCCCTCCTCCAGACACATATCCCTTTCCTCACAGCAGTTGCCTCTTCTAGCACCTCTACTGAGCTGGAAATTATACTCCTGTGGGAATTCTGCACCACTGCACAATGCAGAATTTTGCAGAAATACTGCATGCACAGAGTTTCCTTTTCCCCCCACAGACATGGGGAATGCAGAGATGCTGGCCGGCACTAGGATCCACTGGACCTGGCAGAGCCCAGCTCACAAATGGAAGACAAGGATGGGGGGAGGGGGGAGGAGGAAGGGGAGGACTGGAGGATTCTGAGCAGCTGCAGTTTCTAGCACACCCTGAAGGAAGGAGGTGGTGGCATGCAGGAAACCCTGTGCAAGCCCAGGACCTAGCATCAGGCGGTTTCTCCCTCTGGATCCCTAAGCTCTAGGAGGGTAGGGGGTGAGAGTATCTGGGCGGGGGGTGGGAGGGAGGGCCCAGGGTGCAGTTGGCCTCTGGGGGGTAGAGGATGCGAGTGTCTGGGCTGGAGGGCAGGGTGTCTGGCCCCCTGGCTGGGCTGGAGGGCGGGGGGGGGGCATGGGGGCAGAGAAACAGGAACTAGGTTGTCATAGGGATTTCTTTAACTCTCTACTCTTGAGGGAATGTGTGTGTGTCTATATTGTTAGAGATAACTGCAGAGAGGTATTTTGAAATAACTTACCAAAATAACTGAAACCGGCATGATTATATAGTGTTATTTTGACAAATAAAATTTGCAAAATCTTAAAATATTGTGCTCAGAATTTTAAATTTTTTTGGCACAAGAATTCCCCCAGGAGTAAGATTATTGGTGAAGTCAACCAGCTGTCTAATCAAGAGAACCAGCCAGAACGGTCAAGTCTATATTAAGTGTCAGATATTTAGATAATTGGGGGTTCTATTGTACATCCATTTCCCTGTTTACATTTTTTAACTTATAATAGCAGTAATGACCTCCAGAGTGGACATTTCCTGATGTTAATTGGCTAGGTCAAGTCCTCCAGCAAGTGTCTTCCCCCACCTGCTGGCACCTTTTCATTTCACAACTCAGACTGCTCTTCAGACAACTGAATGACTGTTTTCCAGATCATTAAAATTTATACTTGCCATAGTCTTCAAGTGTAAAGCGAAAATGACAGCAGTTAACAGACTGGTAAGTCTTGTCACAAACAGATCAAACTACATAACACAAAGCCATGAATCCCAAAAGATTACACACACCTCAGTAGAACATCAATTTGGCAAATTAGTCTACCTGAACACTTAATATGGGCAATTCTGAGTTACAGGCTAACTAACATGATGTAACACTTGAAGTAATTATGGAGATTGAATTTACAATATTAATATAGGCTGTAAATACATACATAGAGCCTCATACAGATAAAAGGATACTGAAATACAACATAGTATCCATTCAACTACATGATCTGAATATACCAAATACAGCCACTTACTTGCCAGCTGCTTCATATAATTCCTGGCATAATCTTGTGAAATAATAGTCCACAAAAAGTGGTTCAGATGTGTCACATTGCGTGTATAGGACTTTAAGATCCATTGCCCTAGTCTCCTCATAATAAAAATCAGTTACCATACCACTATATATCAGTAATCTAATCTTCAACAGTGGAGATACCAGAGGTTTCAAGGAAAAGTATAAACCAGTAAAATGCATACAACAATGTACTGCACATTAGGGGAAATTTCTTGACCCTACATATAAACTCACTGCTTCCCTGTAGGACTGGTAGCCCTTGACATTTTAATCTTCGCAAATCTGCAGAAACTAAATGTCTAACCTTTTTTTAAAAAAAAAAAAATTACAAAGCTATTTGACTTTGGACTGTCCCCCAAAACCCACATCTAAACAGACGTGTGCTGTAATAGGATGGGCCAGAGCCTTTAAAGCACTCTTATTGCTTCTGATGCTGTCCATCATATTGTAATCATCATATTGTAAGCTCCTGAGGCTGAACAGCTACCCTGCAATTTTAGAGTTCTGCAACCCAAGCCCCACAAACCTAAATCAGCTGACTCAGGCTAGCCACAGATACTTTATTGCCCTATAGAATGGGGTGGCCAAACTGTGGCTTATGAACCACATGTGGCTCTTTTACAGTTGAAGTGCGGCTCCTGGAGCCCATCATGCCCCCCACATTTTCTGCCTAACAGACTGGTGGGGAGGGCAGCTTGGAGCTTCTGCCCTCTGGTGGGGTAGTGGGGCTCAGGGCTTCAGCCCTATAGGGCATGCCTCCTGGGGCCTCGAATCTTGGCAGATGCCTCCCATGGGGCAGAAGCCCCAGCACCCTACTGCAGGGCAGAAGCCCTGAGCCCCAGCAGGTGCTCCCGACAGGGCTGAAGCCCCGAGCCCTGGCAGGTGTGCCCATCTTTCAAGGTTATGAAGATTATCGTATGCAGCTCAGAGGGTCAGTAAGTTTGGCCACTCCTGCTACAGAAGTACCCTTAGGGGCTTATTGTACCTGAGAACTAAAGCCACTTAGATTGATAACCACGATATTTAAGCAGCTCCACCTGAAAGTGTTGGCTCATGTACTCTCTGAAGTATGTGGAATTTGTGGTGTGGGGGACTAAAGAACTGCTCTACCTGCTCAAGACAAACTAAGGATTTTGCTGCTTCAGAATCCTCAGAAGGATGTCAGTTCAATTACTCAGGTGTTTTGTCTCCATGTATTAGCAGGGAGAGACTAAACTCCAAAATCTGGGCTTGCACTAAAGAATACTTTTTACCAGTTGTAAAGCTGTCATGGGATAAGAGGGAAGGTCTTCTCATAGTTTCCTATCTTTTAACCAGTTACCAAAGGTGAATAACAAATGATCAGTTTTCAGAATGGAGAGAGGTAAATAGTGGTGTCTCCCAGGGGTCTGTACTGTGATCAGTCCTATTCAACGTATTCATAAATGATCTGGAAAAAGGGGTAAACTGTAAGGGGGAAAACTGGCAGATGATACAAAACTACTCAAAATAGGTAAGTCCCAGGCAGACTGCGAACAGCTACAAAAGGATCTCTCAAAATAAGGTAACCAGGCAACAAAACAGCAGATGAAATTCAATGTTGATAAATGCAAAGTAATGCACATTGGAAAGCAAATCTCATCCATAAAATGATGGGGTCTAAATTAGCTGTTACCACTCAAGAAAGATATTGGAGTCATTGTGGATAGTTCTCTGAAAACATGCACTCAATGTGCAGCAGCAGTCAAAAAAAGCAAACAAACAATGTTGGGCATAATTAAGGAAGGGATAAAGAAGAAAATATTGCCTCTATATAAATCCATGGTAGGCCCACATCCTGAATATTTGATTAAATAATATTTAAATAATAATTAAAAAAGCAAAATATTTGATGAAATAATCAAATTATTTAATCATATTAAATAATTAAAAAAGCAAAATATTTGATTAAACAAATAGTGGTGTCCTCAAAAAGCTTTTGCCACCTCTATTCAGCCCTCATCTAGAAAGCATACAATAGCAATCTTAGTACAAGGTCTCCACTATTAACCTATTTTTACATTAAGAACAGGCCATTTATTCTTACTGCTTTCTCTCCCAGAGAGTTTTAAATGCTTGACTGATCATTATCTCTCATCAGTTACTACTCTTGTGAAGGTCTATTGAAGTCTTTGAAATTATAACAGTTTTTTTCTTCATATGTTGGAATTCTCACGTTACAGAGGCACAATTGTGGATAAAGGGAAAGCAGTGGATGTGTTATTCCTTGATTTTAGCAAAGCTTTTGACACGGTATCCCACAGTATTCTTGTCAGCAAGTTAAAGAATTATGGGCTGGATGGATGCACTACAATGTGGGTAGAAAGTTGGCTAGATTGTCGGGCTCAACGGGTAGTGACCAATGGCTCCATGTCTAGTTGGCAGCCGGTTATCTAGCGGAGTGCCCCAAGGGTCGGTCCTGGGGCCGGTTTTGTTCAATATCTTCATTAATGATCTGGAGGATGGTGCAGATTGCACCCTCAGCAAGTTTGCGGATGACACTGAACTGGGAGGAGTGGTAGATACGCTGGAGGGTAGGGATAGGATACAGAAGGACCTAGACAAATTGGAGGTTTGGGCCAAAAGAAATCTGATGAGGTTCAACAAGGACAAGTGCAGAGTCCTGCACTTAGGACGGAAGAATCCAATGCACAGCTACAGACTAGGGACCGAATGGCTAGGCAGCAGTTCTGCAGAGAAGGACCTAGGGGTGACAGTGGACGAGAAGCTGGATATGAGTCAACAGTGTACCATTGTTGCCAAGAAGGCCAATGGCATTTTGGGCTGTATAAGTAAGGGCACTGCCAGCAGATCGAGGGACATGATCATTCCCCTCTATTCGACATTGGTGAGGCCTCATCTGGAGTACTGTGTCCAGTTTTGGGCCCCACACTACAAGAAGGATGTGGAGAAATTGGAAAACATCCAGCGGAGGGCAACAAAAATGATTAGGGGACTGGAACACATGAGTTATGAGGAGAGGCTGAGGGAACTGGGATTGTTTAGTCTGTGGAAGAGAAGAATGAGGGGGGATTTGATAGCTGCTTTTAACAACCTGAAAGGTGGATCCAAAGAGGATGGATCTAGACTATTCTCAGTGATAGCAGATGACAGGACAAGGAGTAATGGTCTCAAGTTGCAGTGGGGGAGATTTAGGTTGGATATTAGGAAAAACTTTTTCACTAGGAGGGTGGTGAAACACTGGAATGCGTTACCGAGGGAGGTGGTGGAATCCCCTTCCTTAGAAGTTTTTAAGGTCAGGCTTGACAAAGCCCTGGCTGGGATGATTTAGTTGGGATTGGTCCAGCTCTGGGCAGGGGGTTAGACTAGATGGCCTCCAGAAGTCCCTTTCAACCCTGTTCTTCTATGATTCTAATTCTTACAAAAGCAGTATTGACAGGCCTTTATATTATTCCTATACAAAACGCTTAGCTAAGGTGTAACCAAGGCTGCAGGGTCTGTACCAGTGGTTTCAGTGCATATTAACTTTCAATATGAGAATTAAAAGCCACATATTCAAAACCCAGGAAGTTCAGAATTAAGGTTAGACTTGCCTATGAATTTCCGTACTTTTGAAAGTTTGAATTTCTTTTAAGAATCATGGGATCCAAGTAACCTTAACTCTGTCTCTGTAGAGATGCCATCCTTCCATCTTCCCTATCTGGTAAGGTTAAATTTTGATAGTGTGCAGCAGAGAACATTGGTTCTGTGCCTCTACCTACTTGTTTGGTGTCTTCCTCCAAATTCCCTTTTCTAGCTGTTCAGTGAGTTGGAATGAGGTGAGAAAGTGGAAACTATTGGCTACTTTGGTTACTGATTTGTGGAGAGCAAAACTCTGGGAAAATGGTATAGATTTGTATATAAAACTTACTCCTCATGCCCTAAACAAGGGACAGAAAAGTACAGCAATCATTAATTTTTTTGACAAAAGCTTCTGCTAAAATGATCAGTGAAATAGTTAATATTGAGATTTTAAATTAAGCTTCAGTTAATATCCTACTGAAATTAATAGAACCAACTGATACCTCCCATTGTGACACCCTCTATATGCAGACAGTACTGCATCCAGTCTCTTCCTTATTTTTTTTTTAAATCAAAATCCTACAGAGTTCAAATGTATCATGGGGGCTTTTCAGAAGTCCTCCGTGTCCTGACAGCGACCCAAAGGCAGAAGAGTAGGTAACCTCACAGTCAAATGTAACAGAGAAAAGGCCCTTATGTCTTCAGTCCCTGCAGGTCTATTGGCTTTTAACTTTCTATCAGAAGCATCCTCTAGCCTCTTGGCATATCATACACCACCTGTGGATACTGACAGCACTGCAAGTCAGAGTATGTCTACACTATGGAGACTATACAGGTCACTGTAGCTACATTGCTATAACTCCGTAGTGTAGAATAGCCGACACTGAATGAAGGGTTTTTTCCTAAGGCTGTAATCAATCATGATTAATCACACTGTTAAATAATAGAATACCATTTATTTAAATATTTGTGGATGTTTTCTACATTTTCAAATATTCTGATTTCAATTACAACACAGAATACAAAGTGTACAGTGCTCACTTTATATTTATTTTTGATTACAAATCTATGCACTGTAAAAAATAAAATAGTATGTTTCAATTCACCTAATACAAGTACTGTAAAAATAAGAAATATTTTTCAGTTCACCTCTACAAGTACCGTAGGACAATCTCTTTATCGTGAAAGTGCAACTTACAAATGTAGATTTTTTTTTTTTTTAAACACAACTGCACTCAAAAACAAAGCAATTTTAGAACCTACAAGTCCACTCAGCCCTACTTTTTGTTCAGCCAGTCACTAAAAGGAACAAGTTTGTTTACATTTATGGGAGATAATGATGCCTCCTACTTGTTTACAATGTCACCTGAAAGTGAGAACAGGCATCCGCATGGCACTGTTGTAGCCAGCATCACAAAATATTTAAGTGCCAGAGGCGCCAAAGATTCGTATGTCCCTTCATGCTTCAACCACCATTCCAGAGGACAAGCATCCATGCTGCTACTGGGTTCTAACAATCCAAACCAATGCATGTTCATTTTCACCATCTGAGTCAGATGCCACCAGAAGGTTGACTTTCTTTTTTGGTGGTTCAGGTTCTGTAGTTTCCACATCAGAGTGTTGCTCTTTTAAGACTTCTGAAAGCATGCTCCACACCTCATATTTTGGAAGGCACTTCAGATTCTTAAACCTTGGGTCATGTGCTCTAGCTATCATTAGAAATCTCACATTGGTACCTTCTTTGCATTTTATCAAATCTGCAGTGAAAGTGTTCTTAAAATAAACATGTGCTGGGTCATCCAAGACTGCTATAACATGAAATATATGGCAGAATGCAGGTACAAAACAGAGCAGGAGACATACAATTCTCCCCCAAGGATTTCAGTCACAAATTTAATTAACACATTTTTTTTAAATGATCATCATCAACATGGAAGTATGTCCTCTGGAATGGTGGCCAAAGCACAAAGTTATGCTAATGTTTAGCATAACTAGCACGTAAATAACTGGCAATGCCTGCTACAAAAGTGCCATGTGATCGCCTGTTCTCCCTTTCAGGTGACATTGTAAATAAGAAGCGGGCAGCATTATCTCCCGCAAATGTAAACAAACTTGTTTCTCTTAGCGATTGGCTGAACAAGAAGTAGGACTGAGTGGACTTATAAGCTCTAAAGTTTTACATAACTGCACCCAAAAACAAAACAATCTACATTTGTAAGGCACACTTTCACGACAAAGATCGTACTACAGTACCTGTATGACTTAAATTGAAAAATACATTTTATCATTTTTACCAGGGCTTTGGAACGGAGCCCGGAGCTGGAGCGCGGAGCAGTGGAGCTGCAGGTTTTTGCCCAGAGCTGGAGTTGAACCGGAGCACAGAAAACCTTGACTGCTCCAGGTTGTTTTTTTTTTTTTCTTTTTTCATTTTCAATCCAAAAAGAATGATATTTAGCAAGAAAGTCCTAACGGTGCCAAAAAGTTAGATTGTATAATAATTGATATTAACATCTACTTTACCACTTTACGTAATATGTCACAGTTATTCTCACTTCAGCCGAAATCAAGATTTAATGTACAGATACAAAATTACAAAGTTTTCTGGAGATATGTTTTATTAAAGAATCAGATAATTATCAGGCATCTGGCAACACTGCAGACTGCTCCCACCCTTGTGCCAAGGTTAGGCGAGTACGTACTCATGTAGATTAGTTAGATTAATATGTGTTCATACTACTTTTGTAAGGGTTGATCAACGAGATGCGCTGAGTGCTGTGATTACAGAAGAAAAGTGTCACGCAAGACGCAACATTTAAGACATCACAAACAGGTATATTGCAAAAAAAATAATGTTTCTGTTTATTGATATATTTATATCTCAAGAGATATTAACCACTTAAGCTCATTTCTCACATAGGCTCCCATTACCGGTACATTTGTACATGCTCCCACATCACTAATACTTAGTAATAAGTCACTCTGGCGGACTTATTTTATATGTCATCTGTTCAATGGTCTTTTGGTAGTGTTTGTCGTTTTAAATTTACTGAATAAGTCGCGAGCAGCAGGCATATAAATATATAGTAAACATTTTTGCATAAATTAGGAGTGATTTTTTTGATATATCCAGAGTGATTGGAAAATGTCCAGCACAACTTTGGGGGGTGAATCCTTTCGTCATTTTAAGAAAAAACGCTTGTGAACACGTGTCCTAAAATTCTTCCTAAGGGAGCTACAGTCCCTTCAGGGAGGCGATGAGAAGTTAATTTCTGATTAATCTCAAAAATGCTTTAATAGGAAGTAATGAAATTATGTTTGTGTCTTAGCGTTAGTATGTGCTACCATATTACATTATCCAAAATTATTTAAACCATAGCCGTCCCGAACTGGTAGTTGGTCATTTCATATTTCAAGAAAGGTTTGTCATCAACTGCCCCTGGCTACGAGCGGTAATATTATGTTCCCTAAGTACAGGTTTCAGAGTAACAGCCGTGTTAGTCTGTATTCGCAAAAAGAAAAGGAGGACTTATGGCACCTTAGAGACTAACCAATTTATTTGAGCATGAGCTTTCGTGAGCTACAGCTCACTTCATCGGATGCATACTGTGGAAATTGCAGAAGACATTATATACACAGAGACACCATGAAACAATACCTCCTCCCACCCCACTCTCCTGCTGGTAATAGCTTATCTAAAGTGATCATCAAGTTGGGCCATTTCCAGCACAAATCCAGGTTTTCTCACCCTCCGCCCCCCCACAGACAAACTCACTCTCTTGCTGGTAATAGCCCATCCAAAGTGACCACTCTCTTCACAATGTGTATGATAATCAAGGTGGGCCATTTCCTGCAGAAATCCAGGTTCTCTCACCCCCTCACCCCCCTCCAAAAACCACACACACAAACTCACTCTCCTGCTGGTAATAGCCTATCCAAAGTGACCACTCTCCTTACAACCTGCATGAAAATCAAAGTGGGCCATTTCCAGCACAAATCCAGGTTTTCTCACCCCCCCTCCCCCATACACACACAAACTCACTCTCCTGCTGTTTCATGGTGTCTGTGTGTATATAATGTCTTCTGCAATTTCCACAGTATGCATCCGATGAAGTGAGCTGTAGCTCACGAAAGCTCATGCTCAAATAAATTGGTTAGTCTCTAAGGTGCCACAAGTCCTCCTTTTCTTGTTCCATAAGTAGTTAATTTTTGGTTATTATTTATTACATTTAAAATTGATGGTTCCAAAGTTGAAAAATAAGGAATAAGTAAAACTGTATCATTCTAAGCATCTAAGCAGATTAAAAATTTTAAACAGTTTTCTCTGAAACGGTTCATTATACAAAATCAATTAAGAGTACCATTTTAATGCATGTTTTAGCATTAAATCATATTCCAAAATCATCTCTGTTAAACAGTCAAAGACTTAAAAAAATAAATAAAATTGGCCCAGTCCCCCCAGCTCACGACGCCTGTAGTTTAAATAATTTTATTTGAATGATGTTGTATGATATAGCATTGGAAATAAACTTTATCGGGAAAGCGGATTCAAATTGCAAGTACACTCCTTTTAGTAAAGAGAGCAAATTTTCGGAAATGTTTTTTCCTTCATCAGCCTGGAAACATTATACAAGATAGAACCTGTTATTTGCTCTACCTGATGAAGCAAAAACATATTTCCGAAAATTTGCTCTCTTTACTAAAAGGACTGTGCTTGCAATTTGAATCCGCTTTCCCGATAAAGTTTATTGTCAACTTTGTAACGTGTAGCCTCATTACTTCCCAACCATTAATGTTGTAGAACAGCAATAGCACGTACTAATGCTATGGCACATACCAAATTTCATTGATATATCTATATAAAAGCGTTTGAGATATTAATTAAAAACTTGGAAAATATTTCGAATATTTTTATCGCAAAATTTCATAAGAAAAACTTGCAATTTATAAATAAAAATTTATATTATGTATATCAATACTACTTACTTCATTAAAACTGCAAGAAACATGTTAAAATATTAAAATATACTTTAATAATTGTGTAAAAAGAAAACGCGATCATTTTTGTCCAGAAAATCCAAAATAAATTCAAAGTACCTTAAGTGATTAAGATATCACAAGCAGATACATTATAAAAAAATTGTAATTCTTTTGTTAATTGCTTTTCAAAGATCATAACAAGAAACATTTGGATTCGGTAGCAGCACAAAAAGATTTGGCCACGGCTTCAACAAAAAAAATCTAATCTGCCCCCCATGATTGATAGCCGATTTATGGGAAAGGATCTCAACGACATCTTTACTTTTGAATTTGAAAAGCCCAAATTTGGGCTTTTGGGAAAAGCAAAGAAGAAATCGGCAACGTACAAGGTGGAAAAGGAGGTGAATGGCGAGCTCAAACCATGTAGCTTCAAGACAAGTGAAGCAAATGCCGTAAAAAGTTTCAACCTTTGGTGGCATGTAAAACATAACCATCTTGAAAACTATGCAGCTCTGGTTACAAAAAAGGACCAGGAAGATGAGGCAAAACAAAAAGCTGACATGGCTAAACGACGTTCATCTGGCTATTTGAAAACTCCTGGAGAAAAGATTTTTTGTAGAAGTTCATCCTTAAAGAAACCCAAAGTTGAGCCAACAAAACTTGACTCATATTTGAAGTCCTCAAAGGTTACAGTCTCCCTGGATGCCAATACTTTCCGTGAAGGGCTGATAGAAATGGTTTGCTTGAGTTCAACACCGCTCACTACCTTCAGGCTAAAGAACAAAGGATTCCAAAAAATTGCAGGTGAAATGGGTCGGCAGCTTGGTGTTTCGACGGGGCACGATGCGGTTCATCGTTTAGTTGTCAACACAGCTGAGTCTGGTCACAAAGAGCTCAAGAAAGCTTTGGAGCAAAAATTGTGCTATCTGAAAATGGATGCGGCAACCCGTGGAAACAGAAATTTCCTTGCAATCAATGCTCAGTACTACGAAGAAGGAAAAGATAAAGCTGCGGTAAAAACCTTGGACATAATCGACACTGAAGGGCGTCACAATTCTTCATATGTGAAAAGTCAAGTAAAAGCTATTTTAGAAAAATTTGGGATCAGTGAAATGCAAGTGCTGAGCATCTGCATTGACAATGCAGCAAACATGACGTGTGCCGTCAAAAATTTCAGTGAGGACAATGAAACCATTTCTACGTCTGAGACCAGGGATGTGGACAGAACTGAAGCTATTTTGCCTGATGAAGGAACTAAAGGAATGGATGAAATCGAACTCAACATGGATGCTGCTGCGCATTGGGTTAATGACTTCCAACATGGTTTCATGAGGATGACTCAGAAGTCCAACTGATGAGGTGTGGTATTCACTCTTCCGTTGGCAATCTGGGATGGACTAAACAAAGAACATGAGAAGAAATTTCTGGCAAAAATTCGACAAGTCGTTGTCAAACTACAAACCCCAAGTATGTGAAGTGTTCTGCTTGATCTACATGGGGTAACTCAATCATTGGATACTGTGACTCGCTGGGGTTCAACATTTGCGATGATTGATCGGCTTCTCGTTTTCCAACCTTATGTGAACAAGTGGCTGCTGCTGGAACAAGAGAACTCAAGTTAACAAAAGCTGAATGGGATGAAGTGAAGAACCTGCAACACCTCTTGGCAAAGCCAAACCAAACAACCGTGAATCTTCAAGCTGTCGATGTAACCCCAGGAGTTTTAATGAAGGAATGGTGAAAACTGTCAAAATTCTTGCAAGAAAATGGTGGACAAATTTCAGAAGGAATTCTATCCTCCATGCAGAAACACAAAGAGAAGCTTTTTGACAATATTCATTTCCTTGCTGGAGTTTATGTTGACCCACGGAATCTGATTCTTCTTACCTCAAGGGAAATGGCAAAGACAAAGGAAGGGCTCCTTGATATTGCTCAAAGACTCGAAAACAAAATCTATTGCTACATTTGAACTTGGCGAAAGAGGTTGAAGAAAATGAAACAACAAAAGGAGTCATCAACAATCGAATTTGCAGTTTCAGAAAGTTCACATCCTTCAGAAATAGCAGGCTGTTCTCAAACTTCTGTCTCCACTCTGAACTTGTTTGAGCGTCCATCCCCGAGACGTCTTCAACCATCACAGGGAAATGGAAATAATTCAAGCACCAATTCTCCAGAAGATGACGTCTTCGAAAAAGAATTGGATGAACAAGACAGATGGCGGTGAGTTTCTGCGATTCATAATTGTAATGAAGCATTAATTGAGAGAAACTTTCGGGAAGATTGTGAGGCGATGAAGTCTATTGGTAGGCTAAAAGTTAAGTCTATTTTTGAGGCAATTCACAGCTACCCACACCGCATTCAGGCTGCCTGCAGAATTGCTTCGAGCATGCCAACAACTCAAGCTAGTGTAGAGTGATTTTCAGCTTTAAAGTTAATTTTAAATGATTTGCAGCAAGCTATGAAAGATGACTTGATTGCTGCAATAATTTTTTATTTTATGAATTATTCTAGTTCGTACCATTGTTGATGACATTTAAACTGTTTTAAAAGTTTGAATAAAAATTTTTCAAAATTACAATATGCACTTTTTTATTTAGTTAAAAATTAATTTGATTTGGAGCGCAGAGCGGAATCGGAGCGGAGCTGGAGCAGTCACTACTGGCGCCAGAGCGGAGCTGGAGCAGAGCAATTCAAAAATTTGATTGCTCCAAAACCCTGGTTTTTACAATGCAAATATTTGTAATAAAAAACTATAAAGTGAGCACTGTACACTTTGTATTGTGTTGTAACTGAAAATGTAGAAAAACATCCAAAATATTTAATACATTTCAATTGGTATTCTATCCTTTAGCACTATGATTAAAACTGATTAATCACAATTAATTTTTTTAATCGTGATTAAATTTTTTTAGTTAATCACGTGAGTTAACTGCAATTAATCAACAGCCCTAGTTTTTTCCATTGGTGTATGAAGCATTCTTCCATCGACACAGCTGCACTACACCAGGGGGGTTAAGTCAGCATAACACCATATCCCTGAGAGCAGTAGCTTCTCACCCCCAGCACCAAAACACCCTAACTGACATAGCTATGTAGGTCCAATTATTAAGTGTAGATCAGGCCTCAGGGTCCTCATCCCTCAGGAGGGAAGAGGGTCCTATTGTCTACTTTAGCTAAACCAGAATTCTGGGAGGAAGTCTGCAGAGCCTCAGCCTCTGCTTGATTCACTCATTTCCTTGGGAATTTCCATTAAGAACTAAGTAACTAACATCTGGATGTTGACACTTGGTTGGAGGCTGAAAATTCACAAATTCCTGACATTACAAGTGAATCCCTGATCCTATAAGCCAGTGGGTAAGGATGTAAGGAAACGAAGCTGATTTTCTTTGAAGTGTTGTAGATTCACAATAGGGAAGAGAGTTCAGATGTAAAGTAAAAGGAAAGCGTGCAGCATGCTCTTTTTTCCAACCTCTGCCCATCAAATATTTTTCTTCAAGTCTACTCCTGCCACCCACCTTATTAGAGCAGTTTTTTGTAGGTTTATATCCTAACATCTATTTATGCAAGTTGTCCTGCTACACAAAACATAGACCTTCCCTCTTAAGTACATTGCTGATCCTGTGCTTCATAAATTAGCTGTTTTCTGTGCTTAACTGAACTTTATGTAAAGGTAACCTGCAAATACTTTGAGAAAACTCGGCAACTTCCATTAAAGCTAAATAGCCAGGTTAAACAAAAACTAAAGGTTCTAGTTAATCTAACTCCCCACTGTACATAGAACTGGGAGAACAAAAACTAATGGGTCAAACATGCGTTCCCAGCTTTGTGACGGATGCTATGCAATTACAAACCATGGCAGTGACTTTGTAGTTAGGTTTTAGGGACCTCTCCTACAAGGTGTTGAACACTAACAATGTACTTTAAAGGGCAACCAGGAAGCCCTTGTTCTGTTCAAATACCAGATTAAAGCGAGAGTTGTTATGGTTTTACTGTCTCTAATAGAGCCATGCCCTCTCAGGATACTTCTAAATTATCCCTGTCAGAGATTTAATTCTAGGCCTTTAACAAACATTTGCCATTTCAGAAGCAAGCAGATTTGCTCTTATGATAGGCCACTTAAAATACTTCTGGATATAACCAGCACTCCCCTCCCCCAAGTTGTAAGAATACTTTTTGTGAAACCAAGTGCATTTTTTCTTACATGAGTGTGGTATAAGAATCTACACAGAACACACCCACACATATAATGGAAAGAGTGAAGCAGCATGCTGTTTGTCCCAGCACAGTCAGATGGGAAAGGCCACAAGATCCAGAGGGTCTTCAGAGACACACAGAGTATGGGCAGGGGTAAAGAACTCAAGATTGTAGAGGAGGGAGGAAGGCTGTAGAAAACCAATGAAAGGATATGAGCCTCTTTAGTGAATTGTCACCCTGGAAGGAGATCACGCATGACCAACCTAAACTTCTTCCCTGTTAGTTTCCCGGGTGATGTGTACTTATGAAGGGTTCTATCCACGTGTTCCTCCTATTTAATCCAAGTAAAACTTTCAAGGCCAGGAAACAAGGCTCCGTCTTTCCCTCTTCAGGTACAGCCTGCAAAGTTTGCAAATTCTGGCATTCAGACAAACCAGTGGAGTTCAGAGACAGGATAGTTAAAGTTCACATAATGATGTTTTCACACCTTTACCAAAAAGATAATTTCAGCACAAAAAGGAAAGATACTGTTAAGGTTGTAAAAATCAATTAAACAAACTAAATATATTTGAAGCGCAGGAAATTCAGAGCTGAGATTTTGCAGACAACTTTGACTGGCACCTCCCTACCCCCTGCCACCCCCACTCACCATTTCTCTGATAGAGATACTAATCAGTATGAACAAGTTCAATTATGTGAAAAATGATTAACTATAAATTAAAATGTAATTACTTCGATGCAAGCGTCTTACTGTTTTGATGACTGTTCTACTCTGGCATTCATGGTCAGTCAGTTTGTGAAGAGTGAGCAGCATAAAAGCTCATGCGAGTCTTGTTCTGGAAGGGGTGAGATCTGAGATACATATTCCCCATCTGGCTGACAAATGTGATCTAGTAGTGAAATAAATGTAAATACAACAAAGGGACTCGACCCTATATGGGAATATATGATTTAGGTGTGTTCAGGGTGAATACAGCGTAATTTTCTATGGAGAAGAGGAAACCCTTCCCTCTGAGAAAGTGCGAGGAGATGACTGCTCCCCCTCAGGGAGAGGGTAAGTGAGAGTTGGAAAAGAGGGGGGCAGTTGAGGGACAGAGGCAGGTAGTGTGGAGCTTGACACAGAGAGAAACGGAGTCTGTGAGTAACCTGAGAGAAACAGGGCAAGGGAGTGAGGGGAGAGGGAGGGAGGGAAACCAGGACTAAGAGAAACAGAGAGTAAGTGGAGAGTGAGATTGAGCAGGACAGAGACATGCAGAAGAGAGTCCCTTTAAGTTAAAGCCAGCTGTTCAGGATCAGTCCATGTTTGATGACATGTTCCTGAGCATCTGTTCCTGTTTGCTCCTGAGCATCATCTCCAGTCACCTCTTATGATTCACATGGCCCCGGAATAGGAGTCCCAAAAACCGTTCAAATCTTGTGGGTCTAATCTAATGTGCATCCCCACAAACAAGTACCAGCGGAGTCGAGTCCATCTCTTCAGGAAATCAAGAGAGGCATCTGAGTCTCAAAGACTAACTTGGGCATTAGTACCCAGTGAGAGATTTGGAGAAAAGGGACTTTGAACTAAAATTTTACCCTCAACCACAACCTATAAAGGTAATAGCCTGTGCATACAGAGATAAATATATTTCTCTATTTAGAGGGTTATATTTAGTTTAGTGCACTTAGAAGTTTTATATATTTATATAAATATATAAATATAGACACACACACTCTTAATCTATTTAATGTTATTGTATGTAGGTGGAATCCAGCTTTGTTTGTTCGAGTTTAAATAAAATCACTGTTACGTTGGGGTTGGTTTTTTGCATACCAGTTGTATCATCTTGTCTACCATTAAATAACCTTTTATCCCAGTGTAACACCCCACAGCTCTCAGCTGCGAGTAAATTATACCACCACTGCAACAGACGACTACTAAATCCTGGTTGTTGGTTTTGGGACAGGCTGACCCCCAGATGTACTTCAAATTATAACACAATAACCCTACTCTGAGGAGTTATTTTACATAAGCATAGGATTTGACATCAGGACTTCTAATTCTAGTTGTACCAGTGATTCACTGTGTCTGTTTTCCCAGCCATAAAATAAAGATAAATCCTCCCAGAAGAATGCTGCGGTTTAATTAGCTAGTGTTTGTAAAGCATTTTGAAGAGAATAAGCATTAAGTATTACCGTGGACAATAGATGAAGTAGATCACAGTCGTTGGCTCAATGGAACAGTAGAAAGAAAAGCAGTGCCGTATACAAGAAGAGATTTTATGAAGAAATGCCTCGTAACGAATAGGGTGAACTGGAGAAGGGGTTTGTGGCCAATATGAGACTGACAGGTTCTATACCTGTAGTACAGCACTGTGCGGTAAAGGAAGGTTTGTGGTTACTACTGGAAGTGTGGATGATATTGATGGTTACGATGAAGGGGGTTTCAAATGGCTAAATATTATATTAACATTCGTACAGGATCCGAGTTAAGGTTGTCTGAAAAATCTTAATATGGCTGCACTTACAGCAACTTTTGTAATGAGGGAGGGCAAGGGTAACTAAGTGGCAAATCTTTCTTGTTTTAAAGATGCAGTTGCAAATTTTAGATGTCTATGGCTCCCAGCTGCACCCTCCTTCCCAATTTTAGAAAGATGCACCACCCAGGTAGATCCCAAAATTACATGACAGGGAGAGGTAACCAACAGCTGCTTAGAGAAAAAGTACTCTTGCTGCTGCTGCTACAACTTCAAAAGATCCATAGGTATAAGACTCAAGATGGGTGAGCACTCATGTCTCCTGAAGAATCTATAGTACTTATGGGACACAGAGAGCCTCCCCTCCCAGCAGGATGAATGTTTTGAAGATGTTAGCAGCACAGGTGTTCCCTCACCATCCCTACTGTCCTTTGGCATTATGGGTCTTTGAAATAGCAGGTGCCCGGGTCTCTTGCCTTTTTTTCAGCCAATCACTGTTACCATAACTGCAGGGGGATGAGGCCAATTGTATAGAATTCTACCTAGGATATGCTTCTACCTGCCACTAGGAAGAATATGGCTTGTCTATAGTGGTTTTTTTTTGTTTGTTTTTAAACCACACACACAGGTCAGGGGGCAAAATGTTCACTTTCAGAAGTAACATTGCAGTGAAACGGTTTCAGTTTTAATTCTGATGTTCTAATTGTGTTTTAAATTAAGTGAAATTTAAAATTATAGCATATTTTTCCTTGAAATATACTACATAAGAATATAAGAACAGCCATACTGGGTCAGACTAAAGGTCCATCTAGCCCAGTATCCTGTCTTCTGACAGTGGCCACTGTCAGGTGCCCCAGAGTGAATGAACAGAACAGGTAATCATCACGTCATCCATCCCCTGTCGCCCATTTCCAGCTTCTGGCTTATATACTGCTATACATAAGACTGAATGGTAGGTGTACAAACTAATTGGTCTAGATTAGACCAAAGAACCCTTCACCATACATTTCTAAAGGTCACATTATGGAAGTACCACTTGTGGTTCCACAGTTAAGGCTCAGTTTCGCATACAAAGCAGGGACATTCAACCACTGTTACACGTGAAGAATACAAGGTACCTTCCGAGAAAATTACAGCACTTACTCTGACTACAGAATGAATTGGTTAAAGAGGTAAAAAACTAACTAAAATGGTTCTTTAAAATTAGCACTTGGGGTCAGACTGATTGTTCCCAATACAACTGACTCCAACTTCCCTAATAGTTAAAACTCACTGAAATCTTGTTCACAGGCTAAATGAAAGACTTTTTTTTTTTTTAAATAAAAAAGACTTTAGTCATTTTCCCTGTTACTTTCCCTGGAAACAATGGGAGGCTTCCACCATTCTGGAAGGGGGTGCACTAATTGAGGGATGCTATGGCCTCAGTCTCACTAAAAACAATAGGAAGAAGTTTTTTCCCCCCCTGCTCTCCTGCTGGTAATAGCTCACCTTACCAGATCACTCTCGTTACAGTGTGTATGGGAACACCCATTGTTTCATGTTCTCTATAAATCTCCCCACTGTATTTTCCACTGAATGCATCCGATGAAGGGAGCTGTAGCTCACAAAAGCTTATGCTCAAATAAATTTGTTAGTCTAAGATGCCACAAGTCCTCCTTTTCTTTTTAATAGTAGGAAGATAATGGACACGGGGCAATTCTTTGTGAGTGTTTCTGAAGAAGATTTTATGCACCAGACTACTGACAAACTTTGTTATGAAAAGTGACTGGTATCCTAAATATTTCTTTTAATAAGCTACCCATTGTACCAGATCTCCTTAGAGTGCAGGAGAGAGAAATGCAAGGTGCACTATCCTGTGGTGATACTGAAGTGGGAAACTGAATGTCTTTAAAAATCAATTTACTCTTATCTGGGAACAAAAGCATTAAAATGCCTTAATGATTATTGCATGACATCCCTACAGAGTACTGAAGGTTGTTCAAGTGCCCTAATTGTGCATTTCCATACCTTAACATATTTGGATTTCTTAAATTTAACCTTAATACTGAATTTCTTGATCTTAACACACTGTTTTTGGATAACTGCAAAATTCCTTTAATGTACATTATGCTACCTTATTGACATGTACTCTCAAATTTACCTTAATGTTGTTTTGCCTGGAAATATATGCAGACATATGCTAACTGATGCAAAAAGTATTAAGCCTAGTAATTTACTGCTCTCCTTGAAATCTGATGATATGGAGGCTAACAGGATTTAAAGGAAAACTGTCCTTCAAAGCAGGCTCTGGGAAAACAGAGTTCACATAACCCCTTGGTTTGCAATCAACTGTGTGGGCTGGCTTTGAGGGAGTTAAGGTGAGGGACTTCTCACTGAGTACAGTAAAGGACCTTTCAGGAAAGCAGGAGAGGAAATTTTTAGACGATTAAACTTTTACAACTTTTTTTAAATTAACATTAAATTCTTATTTTTAGACAAGGAAAGGCTAAGAAGATATTTTATACTTGCTTTCAATAAAATCTTTGGATGTGAAAAGATGCTAAATGCAATTCACAAATTATAGAGGTAGGCAAATTACAAAAGAATAATCTTGCTATGTTCAACACTTTCAATAAGAGTTGATGAGTCTAGGCAGAAAAGGCTGGCAAAGACATCTCCACTGCTTTCCTCAGAGAGGAACTCAAATGTGTGTTCTCTAGAGGGCTATTTTACACCAAGAATTAGTAACAGGGTTCCACAGTTTTCCACCTTTAGCTCACCTGCTCAAATCTAATCCAGGTTATTACATATCTGCCAGCCACAGTCCAGTTCACCTGCCAAGAGTCCATACAGGCAGTACTTACCCACACACACACCAGTCTAGCAGGAATCTAAAGAAGCAGAGGATTAAATCAGCCTGGAGGCTGAGCTATCCTCATTTCCAGGTCACAGTACATTGGTAGATGAATCTTGCATTGTCATTACCCAAGCAGTACTTGTTCACTGGACAATCAGAGGGCTTCAATATCCAGTACTGTCACGTCAGCACTTTTCACAAGATGGAACAGAATTCTCAGACATTGGGACCTGTCTTTTTTTAATGCCCTAATACACTTTTTGGCCCTAGATAAATAAGTTGTTCTCCATAAGACTACCCCACCCTAAACCTCTGACATTTGTATGACTAAAAGGTTGGGTTAAAGGAGTAAAGAGTTATTAGTCTCAATTACTGACTCAGTAATTCAAGTACCCAAAAAAACTGCAGCTATTTCTGTATCCTTGAGCTCTATAATCTAACATTTTTAACATGACTAAGTTAATTATAAACATTTTCTTAAGTGGCATAAAAACAAATCCTCAAATCTGTAGATAGTGCCTGTCAAATCCATGACTAATGCTATAATTCACACGACCAGGCAGGTCCAATCCAGAGCAAAAAACAATATACATATGCCAAGGCCAGACAGCCCTCTCTTTCTGGGCATTTCCTGCACAAGCAGTGAACTACTCTATTTACTTTCAGCAACCAATTTGAATTTTTATCTAGAATTTGGTTCCCAAAAAAGAAAAAAACTTACTGCTGACCCCAACATAATGAAAAGCTTTCTTAGTTGAACCACAAAACCAAGTAGTTTCACATTTTGCAACAAATCAGTCTGATGTTTTTGCAGTAATAAACTGCATAAGCTACTTTGGAGTTTTTTTAATGTAAAAATACATTAAGGTTAAATAGTGGACAATCTGTCTCACTTAAGTTATTCATATATACCATACAGAGAAGGGACTATCATCATCTATAGCATTAACCATATGCCAGGCCACTGTTATTTCCTGGGGCATTAAAAATTAGCACCTAGCACGAAAGGCAAATGAGAAACATAATCTGAACCAAAAACAAAAAAATCATTGCCGCAGTTTGTGACTAATACACATACCTCTGCTCCAGCCTTAAGATGCAGAAGTGATAGGCTGTTGAGCCAAGACTCAAATACCCTCTCAGACTTGCTCTACTCACTAAGCGCAGGACACATACATGCAGTACCATGGACAGGGTATGGGAAAGTAAGAGGGTTACCTTCCTACCACTACTGTGCATTTCATTTTGGATTTGAAATGTTGCCTTTCTGAAAGCTGCTGGACTGACAGTTCTACAAACTGAAGTCTTCTAGCAACAGATCAGATGCAACAATGGTAATACAGATTTCTCTATACCACATGAGTGTGTTTCAGCCTTCACGTCAAGAAATACCTCTAAGGAAGAGAGCGTATTTTCAGTCTGTCTCCATTCAATAAGCGGGTTCTTCTATGCTAAAGCTACCAATCCATTTCACACACACTAGGGCTAGTCACTCATTTCATATAGGTCCGTCAATAGACAACACAACTTCCAAACCTCTATGAAACAAGCAGACTCATACACACAAAGTATGACCAGCTTGGTGTGGGGTACCCACAATCCCATATCTTCCTTTCACAATTCAGTAAAAGAACAGAACAGTCTTACAGAACAATGCCACCAACGGTTCATACCAGAGCTATTGGTCTTTGCCCTGAGTACTTCCCCAGAGGCAACAAAAGGAGAAAAGCATACACTGAAACTGTTGCCAGACTTTTCCAAAGTGGGATGTGAAGGCAGATTTACAGTGAATTGGTTAAAGGGGCAATTAATAGCTTTGAGAAGTAGATCAATTTTGGAGGAAAATTTTGGTTCTCACAGTAAGAAATGGGCTGGCCATTTTCAACATGAATTAGAAATAAGTGAGAAGCTTAAGAGAAAACCTTTACGTAAAAATCTGAAATTCTATTAATGACACTAATTCCAAGAAAACAAGCAAAAGAAATATTCACTTTAACAAAATAAAGTGAAGAACTAACAAAATGCAAATAAGTGATTTAAATTTTAAGGTTAATTTAAATAAAAACACTGTACAACCTTAGTTACAATTTTCAAGTCACATCTCACTTTTGGTATTTTTGGATTCAAGTCTCAGAAGTACAAGTCTAGATGTCTTAACATCCACGTTATATCCTTAGAAAAAGGCTGCCAGTGATTTTTGTCAAGATGGACAGCCTGAGAGGGAAAAAAAATCTACACTTCCCACATTAGTAATTATAGTATATTTCCAAGGGAAATAAGGGGTAAGGAATTTACCAAGTCTACGTGAACAGAGACAAAGACAAAGGCTGACAAATGCACAAGTAGAAGACTTTAAAGTAGCTAAAGTCCTACCATAGGGAAATAAGCTTATTCTTCAGATGGAAGGATTGTTTTCTATTACTCAAATGTTGCTACTGTGGCTGACTGGGTGCAGTTTACAGGCTCCAAGAACAGCATCACATAGTCCTACACTTTAATAATAATGGCAGTTTTACAGGCCCTCAGCAGGAGGTGGCAACTGGAAGTTAAAATCCTCCAGGTTACAACAAAACAAGACATAGTTGTTTGTGTCTAAACAAGTCTAAATTTAAAAAAAAAACAGGACTAGATATAAGAAAGGTGAATTTTAATGTGGCCTTGTCATTTCTGTCTTTTGACGAACGAGAAGAGCAACATTTTAGGAAGGCTATTTTAAACTTGGATCAAGATTACAACACCACTACACAGTCACATACTTATAAGTGCTAAATGAAGGAATCTTGCACTTAATGCTTATGCACCACTGTGGTAACAGAAGCAGGTAAAACTTACAAGGATTGCAGGATGCTTTAGCAGCTTCCCTGTACACCTATGGGTAACCCAGAAAAGCGTGATGGTCTTAAGCAAGATTCACTCAAAACTGCAAAAGTTGCAGGACAATGGGGATTTCTGTGATGGCACACCAAATGTCAGCCTCTGGTTCCACTATGCCAGGAAATACAAATGTGTTACTACACAAGGTCAAAGAAGTTGGGAGCACTTTCAAGGAAACACTTTTAGCAGAAAGGAGTGCATCACTGCTTGGCATAAACATTTAGACATCTTAGATGCTGCATTTGACAGATTCTGGAGTCCACCACAACCTGGACATTGTCATGGATTTAAAGGTTATGGGAGGGAAGATAAATGGGAAATGGAAGAAAACCTAAAAGTTACCTGAACTATTAAGGGACAAAAAGTCCTATGCAAGTGGTTTTCTTGTATTAAGTAATCTTTTATAAGAAGCATCAGCGATGGCAGCGTTCTAGGAAAGTGCCAAAAAGCAAAGCATTAAATCAAATATCTTTTACAATCTAAAAACAGTAACAAGTTCACTACCCATCATCACCCCAATTGTCTAGCTACACCTGATTGGGTCTATTTGGGTAGGTAAAATTTTTGAGACCTTTCTTGCATGACAAAAACTTGTAAGGTAACACCTTGAGCAAGTTATCTGTTAGTCTATGAACACACAAATGTATCCTGCAAAAAAACCTTAGTCTGAAAAGAAAGTTAATGGCAAACATACTGGCTCAGCCATCTGCCTACTTAAAGGCTGGATCCTGGAGTCATTTTCTACTTAGGATAAAACAGTTGTTCCATTTTTACTGCCCTCAGAGCGGACAAATTCCTTCAGACAGAAAAAATATATTAACACACAACATGCAAAAGGTTGGCTTAACAAGGTCAAGAGAAGAACAGTTAGAAAGACTGAGTATGTAAGCACAAGTCTAAAATCAAAGGAGTAGACACTAAGAAAGCCCCAAAATATTTCTGCTCGTGCTAAATCAGACTGAGGGAAAAGTCACCTCTGAAATAGAGTACATAACAGAATTAGTTGTCTCAATGCACTTGCACCCTTCCCTTCCCCCTCCCCCTATGCGGCTATACACTGGCAACCTTCTGGTCTTCAGCAGTATCTGACCCCACTATAAACATCAAACAATGAACTGGTGCTGTCAAATGCTAATCCAATTTTCAATGAACTTATCTTCCACCATTCTCCCAGCCAAGACATTTTAAGTACAGGGGAAACTACATTAACTGATCACTCAAGGACTTATAAAAAGTTGTTGTCTTTATTAAAAGACCCTAACACAGAAAGCTGAAAGGAATCACACAAAACCAAATTACACCTGATTCCAAAACTTATTTTATTGTTTGCAAGTCACTTAATATACCAACATTTAGATTAAGTAGTTTATAAAAATCAAATACAAATATTGCATTGGGGGGAGGGGCTGTTTGTTTTTTAAGCGTAGAACAGGTTACTTGTTGCAGCCAATAATGCTCTGTCCATCAGTTATTCAGCACAGGTGAAATAAAAACGTAATTTCTATTACATTTAACTACTTTCTAGTGATTCAGTGTAAAAAACTTACTGCAATACATTGAGTTAGGGAAAATGCAGAACTCTCTGTGAAAAGACTATACACAGTGTGCACTTGACAGCAAAGTCAAAAGTAGTTGAGCCATTTTCCCCAAAAAGGTACGGTTGTATTTGGCATCAGTTCTAGGCTGTCTCTGATCACAGAAAGATGTTCTCTTAAAACTAGCATTTTAGTGTTATCTAGGAAGATCTTTGAGTGCTCACCAAGGGCAGGTGGTCTGCATGAAGTTTCACTGTGCTATAGATTTATATAAACAGAAATACCTAAGTCCTCAGGTCAGACTTAGGGTCTCAGTGCACTAGCCACAGTACAAATAGATAGGACAACAGGCCTGCCATAGGGCATAGTTAGCTGACTTCAAATCTTGCAGTTTTTAAGTAACAAATCTTTAAAAATCTTAATGTCAGTAATCCTTTTGTTATAGTTGTGAGCTGTTCACATGATCGTTCTAGTATTAATTCCTACTCAGCTACCACCCATATAGGAAAGAAGGTAGCTGTAAGCTACTTTTTTTTTTTTAAACTTCTGCAGATTATTGTAAATGCTAATAATTGCTTGAATTTCCCAACTTTTGTCTTTAATATTTTAAAAGAATAACGTTTAAACTACACAAAATGATTGAACTAGAATTGGTGTGCTATTGTAAACTGTATAATTCATCATTTAATTTCCAGAGACTTCCAATCTGCTGTTCTGGAGCCAGTTTGCTACTAATGATGAAGCTATCCATACAAGAAGTTTCAACTTAATATATCCTTTGCCAGATGAGTGCTGAAAATTTCTTTACTGCTGCTTTCAAGGACAAAAATGAGCTATCATTTGAAAACAAGTTTTCTCCGTTACAAATGCCACGATCCTTGTGTTTTATCAAAAGCTGGAAGGAAAGTTCCAACTTAAAGGGAGGACATCAACAGACAATTTACAAAATGGGTTGCTTTACAGAAAAATGGTTGCATGGATCCACAACAGCGGTGAGACTGAGTCACTAGCCAAGTTGGAGGTGTTTTATTAGGCTTATTTCTTATTTACACTAAGGCCTCTTTACATAATTCTGGCAGCATAAAGGAGCCTTAGTGTAAATGAGATTCAGGTCCATAATATTAATAAAATAGGAAAAACATGTAAACAGATCTGAACTACAAGGTAAATTGACCTATAACATAATTCTGACCTACAGTTTTCTTACTAGTTTAGGGATTACCAGAAGACTCAATGACAGTATAAATAGATGGTGAAAACTAAGGCCAGGTCAACACTACAGACCTATATCTGTAGGAGAGCTTCTCCCATCAACATAGCTACCACCTCTCAGGGAGGTGGATTAAGTACGCTGATGGGAGGTCTCCCATCGGCACAGTAGCACTGTACATGAAGACAAACCTTCAGTCTACATTTTATTCCAAGCACCACTGGCGATGAAACAGGAGATAAATGGAGGGAGAGGGAGGTTTCTGCTTGATAATATATTTGAAAGCCTAGGGTAACTTCTACTCATCATAATGAAGCTTCAGATCTTTTACTGTAGCACTGCCCGTCAGTTCACCCCTTTTTATTTGTTGCGCTGAACCAACAGAAACACAAACCTTTAAGTACACTTTACAGACATTTAGTTGTTACTGCTGAACTCCCTCCTGACCTCATTTTGTTGTTGTTCTAAATTGTACTGCAAACCAGAAATCTTGAGTGACAGCCACAACACACTTCCATTTTTTACCCCAAGCATTTCCTTACACCAAACCCCCGCCCACTTGGAACTTTCTAATGCGAACAATTTAAGTTACCAGTACCCCTGTTTCAACACACTACCCTTTCGCATTCCAGTCCTCAAATGTTGTTAAATATTTTGTAAAGCAGAGCAGCTCTCCAAAGGCCAGGGGGTAAGCAACTGTGACATTAATAGGCTGGATTCTAATAATAAAAAAACCCATCTTTATGGGAAGTACTGTATTTTATACCTTCAGTAGTCTTGGGCTACTGACCATCTAATCTAAAATTAATATATACCACCCAAGCAGAATTCAAGTTTAAATCTATACTGTCAACAGCAAAGTAACCTTTAAAACTGCAAGTCTTACTAGATAAACTGCCTTCAACTGATGCTCACCTAATGAATTAGATTTTTTTTTGCAGCCAAGTTTTCACTGCAGCAGGTAAGTGACCACCTTATCACTTCTACAGTATGCCAAGAGGGGCTACTGCTGATGAACCTTCTCATGCAGCAGTCACTGTTTTACCCTACAGAAAGTTAAATCACTGCTTTCCTTTTATGATTACCAGTTTAATACAGACTAGTTTAGAGTATGACAAAATTGCTTAGGAGTATTCTTACACTGAGAAGTTAAATTGCCACTTATAACACTCTCTCTAACGAGCATTAGTAAACAAATTATATCTTTGGCTAACAAGATTACAGTAAGATGGCCTGTAGCCTAAAGACCTGAAGTGTGCAGAACCAACAACTAGGAATAAAGTACTTTTTGGATGCTCACTAAATTACTTGCTCATTTCCAATGCTGTCACAAGATGACCACAACTTTTTGGTCATTACTGTAATGCTGCTTGTATTATGTTCAGGGTTTGATAAATTTACTCACCAGCTTTCTACTTGCCACTCTCTGAAAAGTGAGGCAGTTAGCCACGAATTTCTTTGCAGACTTACTCATCAGCATGTAATCTTCGTTTTAAAAATAATTGCATTTCTAGCACTTATTTGCAAAGTAAACCTAAGTATCAATCAAATGCATGTAGGGTTTTCATGCATCTGGACAGTCAACCTGAAACTCTACAGGTGTAAATGTTTAAGGCCCAGATATTCCTAGGAATTACACTGGAGTGGGAGAAGGTATATATTACCCTTCCTCACACCCACCAAAAAACTTCACCACAATACAATAGTGAAGCCTCTTTATAGCCAATAGTTTAGCTTATGGCTAGAGCCATCTTCCCTGCGTGGGGAGGTATAGCAGCAGTCCACACCCCAAATCCTTTTTATGCAGCAGCACATGGGAAACCCTCGCAAGAATACCCCAAATTTGGCACTCCCTCCTGCACAGATCCTGACACAAGGCCCACTATGTTGCTGAGGGACCAGGATTTCTCCAGGAAGCGTGACCTGTCTCCACTCACCTCAGTAGTGTTTACTCAAGCTTCTGGATCCATCTACATTTTACCTCTGAACTGTAAAAAGCTCTAAAATTGCTTCAGATATAACAGCCCCATTTCCACCAGCACCTCAACCCCAGTTCCCAGTATGAGTACTCATAGCAAGTTAAGTCTTCTGCCTTGTGATCTAATGACTGGTTTGTCAAATGTTGTTTATGTATTTAACAGATTATGGAAGTAACTAAGATGACATCTAGAAACAAAAAACTGTACACATCTCACAGATTGTGCAGGAGATGGAAAGAAGTGTCCTTCTCCAGCCCCTGAATTCCTGTATAAATTTGGACACAGGCTTCCTAAACTTGCTAGGTCACACAAGTACTATTTTGTAATTCCAGAATATTTCAAGCCTCCTCCAGTAGAAGTACTTACGGGCTTAGTTTGGATGAAGAAAGTCTGAGAAATTATATAGTGCGTTTTAGTTACAATGTTCCTAGAACACCAGAAAGATCTCGAATAATGGAATTTCATTCTCCTGCCATTTACAAATGACTCGGTTGAGCACTGTAATTTCTTTATCAAAGCTAAACAGGAGGTCAATCCACTAACTAATGTGAAGCTGACCAGAGTTCCAAACAGAGTGAGAAGTCAAGCCTGTGATTGTAAATGTTCACTGCATTACTAGAAACAATTTGATACTTGAAGTAGCTTCAAAACCACTGCATCAACTATGGAAAAATACACAGGATGTGGGGCCTGGACAATTTTTGCTCTAAGGTTGCTTATTTTGAACTAGGGAAATATCCTGCAAAATAACTAATTTATAATGGAAGTTTCTGGTTCAGTAGATATCTGTAGAAAGTGTGTGTTTTATCTGGTTTTGCTATCTTTGAGCCAAAGAGTTTACCCTGGAACAATGCAGTTTTATTTACAGAAATGCTTTTATTCAATCCACCATCTATCACCAACGTTGTCCTTTCATTTCACCTGGCATAAGAACCTCCGTAAATGCCTCAAATCTTGCACTCCCTCCTGCACAGTAGAACCACACAGAGCCTGACAGAAGGCCCACCACACTGCTAAGCAAACAAAAGACCTGAGCTCTAATCCTAGCTCCAACAATGTCTGATGTGTGAACTCGGGAAAATCATTTATTTCTATGCCTTGGTTTCCCCATTGGTCATTCAAGGATACTACTACTTTTCTTTGTAAAGCACTTTGACACCTACAAATGAAAGTATATAAGAACCGAGTATTATTTCTGTAACCTACTGCAGAGATTCCCAAACTGTGGTCAAAGGATCAGTAGTAGTTCACAGAGATGGGCAGTCCTATGGCCTAGACTCTTCTTGCCATTTCCAGCTGAGAGGAAAAGAACAGATAGTGAAGAAGGAGATGTATTGAACTGAATGGCAAAGACCGTGTCATTAACTTTCTCAAAAAAGAACACCGCATACTAAAGACTGCTAAAAATATATGAATACTTTCCTATTACTACTTTACAAAAAAAGCAATTGCTGAAGTTGACACAGGGATGTTATGCAATCGCAAGTGGGATGAAAGGTGGTCCAGATAGTCTATTAAGATGTTGTTCACCCTTGTGAAAGTCTGAGAACCCCTGATACAGTGGCCTTGCCAAGCAATTTTGCTTGGTTGCACCAGATGGCAAGGTACAGTCTTGTACCCTGAGACAGGTCTATAAATGACGGATTTGGTTGTCTAAGGCCTAAAATACATTTTATAATCAGACAATTTGAAGTTGTATGTTTACACGTCATCCATTTGAAATAATCAGCTCCAAATTAAAAAAAAACTAGAGCCCTAAGACTGACAAGCACCTATAGCATTTTCTGTAAGAAAAAACTAAGCTAGCCACCTAAAAACTTTTAATGGGAACTTAAAAGGAAAACATGCTAATTAGAACTAGAGTGCATTTTATAGTCAGTACCCCTTACCATACAAAAACAATCCTCTCCTACCATGAGCTTTCCTTGCCAGTCAGCCAAGTCAAGTCTAGTCTGACTGACTGCCAAATGTTTCTAAACCCATACATGCGTTAGTCTTGTTTATGGAATGGAAAGAGTCTATTACCGGACCATAAAAACCCTGAGGTGTAATACACTTGACTCCATTTGACTTCTAGACTGTGCACTTACTTTTTTTCTCCTTTTATTAGCAATGCTACTGAAAAACTAAAAGTATACTTGAGATGTATATTTGGAGTATTCATAGGCCACCTGAACGCCATCCAACCTCTAAGGTACACTACTTCTTCGCTCTGCTCTTCCTTTTCGTAGCCTGAGTTTCCAGATACAAAGTGGGGAGGGGAAAACAACTTAATTCTTCCACATATTTGTCTTTCAGTATTACTGTTTATCCTTTAGTCAATGCCTGTGATCATGCTTACATAAGTGTGATGTCAAAATATCTGTTCACTGAAGTCCAGATATTTTAAAACTAAAATAGAATGTAACACAGGCAGTACTGCAGATAAGCACAATAAGCTAGAAAAAAGTACAGAGACAGTAAACATGCTATATGCTAACATAACCTTTACAACTTTTGGTAAAATTAAACCAACCTTTTTCAGGACTTGCACATCCAGCTTAAAGAATAATATGTAACATATACCCTACATCAGGGGTTCGGGACCCCTCAGGGGGTCACGAGGTTATTACGGGGTGGGGGGAGTCCGCGAGCAGCCACCACCATAAACCCTGCTTTTCCTCCAGCATTTATAATGGTGTTAAATATATAAAAATGTGTTTTTAATATATGGGGGGGGTCACACTCAGAGGCTTGCTATGTGAAAGAGGTCATCAGTACAAAAGTTTGAGAACCACTGCCCTACATAGCATTCATTGCCCTCCTAATAACTCCGCATTTGATAGTGTCTCAAGCACACAGGCCAAAGCCATACGAATCCTCTGAACTGTAGCAGTGAAGTGTTCCAGGATGACTATCCAGCGCACACCTCCTCCTTTTATTGTGCACATGAAAGCACCACCAGCTCACACTGAAACTGGCAGGTAGAGCATATGGCAAGCCATGGAACACGATGTGAGCCCATAGCCTTGTCATTTCCTTCTCCTAACTCAGCCTATGAAAAGGTTTCTAGGACTGAGCATGTTTTAGAAGCCCTGGAAAGTTAAATACGGATGTGCTAAGAGACAAATCTGAGAAGGTTAAATGAACTGTCCAAAATAATAGGAAAAAAGAGACGGCTGCCATTTACCATCTGTCTCCCACAAAAGTGAGAATCAGAACAAATGGAGCCCAGTTTTGGGGAGGAGGAGGAGGAAGAGAGGAAATTTCCACCAAGCCATAAGAGAATCACACTGAAATAGATAACCCAAGCCAGTGCGGCCTCCCCCGGAGGCTGGAGAGAAGGGGTGGGGTGAGACGCTCCCGGGCACAGCCCCCTCCTCTCCCACGTCCCAGTCCAGCAGCCCCTCGGTGCCGAGCGCGGCCCCGAGCTCTCCCTCCCACCCCCACTCCCCTCGCCGCGAGGGGCCGGAAAACGGGCAGCCCCTGGGCGCCCCTCGCGACCTCCCGGGCAGGGCGCCTCCGCTCCCCCTAGACAGCGGGGTCCCGCCGCTCCCGGGGGCCGAACCGGGGGAGGGGGGTGGACTGAGGCCTGCGCGGTCCCTGCGAAGCCTCCGCTCTCTCGTAGCCCGGCTCCCCCGGCCCCTGCTCGCACACTCACCCGCCTTCCTCGTCCCTCCCCGCCCGCAGTCTCTCCTGCTTCACGGCGGCCGGCGAGCGGGCGGCAGGAGCAGCAGCGCTGTCGGGCGGGACCTCTGGTAGCGCCGGGCCTGGCGGGAGGGGGCGGAGTAGCTCCTCCGACGACCTTTATGTGAGAGACGGGTAATCTCCGGGCTCCGTGCGCTCCGCCGCCAGGCCGGCCACCATCTTACATTAGGGAGACTGCCCTAGACGCCGCCGCCAACGCGCGTGCGCATCAGCCGTCAGGGGGCGGGGTAGAGGAGACGTGCCGCCAGGGAGGCGGCCGCCCGGGGCACGCTGGGACTTGTAGTCTGGCTGGGCAGGAAACGGAGGCGGCTGGGGGAGTTGATGGGTGGCGATGGGCTGCGTTAACCTGCCACTGCCAGCTGCGGATCTGGGGCTGGGGTTGTCCGGTTCTCTCGCTAGCTTCTGTCTGAGGCCTTGGCATCACCCTGCCTCTCCTTCCCCACTGCGCCCCCTCTACCCTGCATCGCTGTGTGTCTACTTTCTCCTGTCACCTTCTTCTTGTCTCTGCACCATGCTGCCCTGCCACCGTCTGCTCCATCCTGCACTCATCCAAGTTCCAGCCTTACCTCTCCCACTTTAACCTGCCATGGGCTTTGACCCGCTCCAGTTCCCAACCTTGCCCTTCCCCACAACCTGCCGCGGGCTTTCACCTGCTCCATTTCCCAGCCTCACCCCCACTCTAACTTGCCATGGCCACGGTTTGCACCAAACCTGAAAACTGGGTGACCTCACCACACTTATTTAAAGGGCAAAGGAGGAACGTTTCTGCGAAATCAGCTGAAAAGACAACAAACTGTTTTGTTGTTACAGCTCATTCAAAAGTTATGCTGATTTAAAAGTTTGGCTTCGTTTTCCCCTAGATCAAAACCAGTTGGTTATTACTTACTCCTTTAGATTGTCCATGTAGTTAACTCTCTTTTAAAAATTCATGCTATCAGGTATATTTCAAGCAATAGGATTTAGTTAAGGAAAGCTGTTAAAATCCTTACTGTGAATAGTTTTGAGCCTGAGCCCATTGATTTCAGTGGGTTTTATGGGCCCAATCCTGTTTCTGCTGATGTTAGTGGATGTTTTTTGCCATTGACTTAAATGGAAATACATTTTGTAGCAACGATTACTCATTTTACAGGCATGAGAAAAGCGGGGAATCTTTATGATAACATCTCAGGTGTGCGAGATTATGTTCTCAGTGGTTTGCTACTTTATCAGGGATCACATATATTTGCACCCTGACCTCCCATTGACAGATTGCACTGTTGCCCAACCCTGTTGTGGTGTACACTAGGGATGCCTGTAGTGGTTTCTTATTCTGTATAGTGAATACATAAGCCATCTCCTGATGGCTTCACACACCCTACAAGTTGTAGGTGCTGTGCCACCTTTTTGACTCAGTGCCACAGCTCTCTCCATTTTTAATATCCTCTAATTGACTGCCATAGTCCCCAGCTGTGGTGGGTCTCCTTCCTCCCCCATGTTCCAATCCCCCTAATCTAGCCCCACAGCTGCAGAGATGTTCTGGGAATAGAGATCAAGTAGCACTTCCTGATGGACAGGATACCATCTTCTTGAAGACATCTGCCTCTGAATCTGCAGAATTTGATTTCCTCTTCCACCAATCAGGTTGCCCGTCATCTCCATTGTCTTCACTGCACCTCGCCCCAGCCTTTGATACTGCTCCACTTCTTGCTGCTGCCCCAGTGGAAGCTGTCATTCTGCCTTGCCTGGCATACTCAGCATCACTGTAAACCTCCTCCCCATTTTTGCTGAGCATTTGTGTGTGCACAGACCTCATTATTATATGGTAACAATCATTTAAATATTGTTGCCCCTTTTCTGAGCAGTAGCATTTTTTTAGAGCCTTGCACGTCAGTTTCTCATTTGGAATAGAAATAGGTGACATTGAGTGGGGTATTTTCTTGGTGTAATTTCTTTAACTACAAAATATACTTAGGTCCTGTTTTCTTGAGCAGTGGTAGCAATAAACTGCACACCAACCTTCATGCAGAAGCGTCCAGTAAAGTACCTGTGCCCTGTAGTCAATGGCAGCTAACATTTGCTTTTGTCTCTCTCTAGCACCTCACACAAATCTCCCCACTTTATAAACAGTCTCCTCTTTCTGCCACAGTTCCTGAGTGCCAATACTAGTCTTCATGTGAACAATGATAAAAAGTTTCTTTTTTCTCAATTTTGCAATGTCATTGCCATCTGCTTTTCCCTGTATGGGGTGCACTTGGAGATGGTAAGACATTTTCTACCTTACTTCTCCTTTCTATAGAATCCCTGAATCAATGCTGTGTCAGTGTTGGCAGGTGGGGAGGCAGCAGGGTGCAGGTTAGTAATTGCATGTGTATCTCTGCAGGCTATGCTTACATTGGAGGATGTTACTGTAAGCCATGTCCCCAAGAGGTAGGGCAGGGTCTTATTCAAAAAGGTAGTGAACAAACTGGGAAGATATGCAGCACTGCTGTTTACCAGGATGATGTCCACCTAGCTGGTACAGGAGTGGAACGGAAAAACCACCTGTCTTAGAATATAAGAATGGCCATACCGGGTCAGACCAATGGTCATCTAGCCCAGTATCCTGTCTTCCCACAGTGGCAAATGCCAGATGCTTTAGAGGGAATTAAGAGAACAGAGCAATTATCGAGTGATTCATCCCCTGTCATGCTTCTGGCACTGGATTGCATTCTTGACCATCTTAGGTAATAGCCATTGATGGACCTGTCCTCATGAATTTATCTAATTCTTTTTTGAACCCAGTTATACTTTTGGCCTTCACAACATCCCCTGACAATGAGTGCCACAGGTTGACTGTGTGTTGGTTTTAAACATGCTGCCTATTAATATAGTTGGATGAGCCCTGGTTCTCATTTTATGTGAAGGAGTAAACAACATTTCCTTATTCCTGTTCTCCACACCATTCATGATTTTATAGACCTCTATTATAACCCCTTTTAGTCATCTCTTTTCTAATTGGAACAGGTTTTTTTAAGGCTGTCTTCATATGGAAGCTGTTATATACTTCTAATAATTTTTGTTGCCCTTTTCTGTTCCTTTTCCAATTCTAAAATAGATGGGGTGCCCAGAACTGTATGCAGTATTCAAGGTATGAGCATGGCATGGATTTATATAGTGACATTATGATATTTTCTGTCTTATCATCGATTCCTTTTCTAATAGTGCCCAACATTGTTACTTTTTTTGACTGCCATTGTGCAATGGGCAGGTGTTTTCTGAGAACTATACACGACTCCAAGATCTCTTTCTTTTAAGTGATAACAGTTAATTTAGACTGAATGATTTTGTATTCATAGTTGGGATTATATTTTCTAATGTGCATTACTTTGCATTTATCAGCATTGAATTTCATCTGCCATTTTGTTGCACAGTCATACAGTTCTATAAGATCTCTTTGTAATTCTTCACAGTGAGCTTTGGATTTAGCTATCGAGTAAGTTTGTATCGTCTGAAAACATTGCCACCTCTACTGTTCACCCCTTTTTCTAGATCATTTCTAAATATGTTGAACAGCATAGGGTCTAGTACAGATTCTTGGGAAATCCTGCTATCTACCTCTTTCCATTATGAAAACTGACCATTTATTCCTACCCTTTGCTTCCTATCTTTTAACCAGTTACTGATCCATGAGAGGACCTTTTCGCTTCTCCTATGATTACCTACTTTGCATAAGAGCCTTTGGTGTGGGAACTTGTCAAAGGCTTTCTAAAGGTCCAGGTATGCTATATCAGCTGGATCACCCTTGTCCACAGGCTTGTTGACCCCCTCAAAGAATTGTAACAGACTGGTGAGGTATGATTTCACTTCACAAAAGCTGTGTTGACACTTCCCTAACATATTGTGTTCATCTATGTGTCTGATTACTCCATTCTTTACTATAGTTTCAACAAATTTGAATGATACTGAAGATAGGCTTACTTGCTTGTAATTGCCAGGATCACCTCTGGAGCCTTTTTTAAAAATTGGCATTACGTTAGTTAGCCAGTACTCATCTGGAGTAGAGTCTGATTTAAGCAATAGGTTACATACTACTGTTAGTAGTTCTGCACTTTCATGTTTGGAGTTCCATCCATACTCTTGAGTGAATACCATCTGGTGTTGGTGATCCTGGCATCCCCAGGAAGCAGGGATGGTTCTAGGGGGATGCAGCACATGACAGAACCAACTTCCTCAGGGCAGTGAACTGCTGCACTCAGTCTTTTTGGTGGGAGGGGATAAGTTTCTTTTTGTTGTTCTGCTGCTCAGGAAGTGTTTTCTGCTCTAACTGGCAAAATGGCTGAGGCTGTTCCTGCCCCAAGAAGGCTGCATTACCTTGTAATGTTCATGTCAAAACGGAAATTTGCCTTAAATGCTCTTTAAAAGTGCACTACAAAATAAATAGACTTTTGAAGTAATTAGTTTGAAACCAAGGGGTTAACAATGCTGAGGCTTTGATGAAAAATAGCCATGACTATAATCTCTAGGGCTAATTTTGGCAGTTTACCTCGCAAAATGTAAAAACACAGTCAAAATGCTTTTTCCTCTTTCTGTATCTGCTGTTACATTGCATGGTACTCATGTTTATTGTGTTTGATTTTTAACTCCTGTGGTGCCGTGGTTGACCGGGAGAGAGAGGGAGAATTGAGCAACACAGGAAGGAGGTTAGAGGGGCAGAACATTTGGCCAATAGCTGTGGGATGACATTTTGAGCATGCTCATGGCGGGGAAGCCAAGCAGGTGAAGAAAGGCTCATAGCTTACATCCAGCCAAAATGGCAGCACCCAACAGATACCCAGAACAAATCCCCTTATATGGTTTAAATCCCCTTATATGGTTGTAATACAGCACATTACTAGTAGTGCTCCATTTTATGCAGCATTTGCAGGCTAGCTTGCTGCTTGGGTTTTGGAGGCCATCTCCAGCACTTGGATCTCTGGCTTACAGTGTGGTATGTGCTGAAAAGATCTTGGCTGTCTGGAAGAATCTCCTCCTGGTTGAGGTTCAGTGTCACATGGGTGCCTTCCAAGGCTCTCCTTCCCAAACTATTCAGAACCCCATGCCAGGGCTCAGTTGTGCCCTCCATTGCAAAAGTCCAGTCCAGCTCCTGATAGTATGGGTAGGTAGAATTACTGGAGGGCCTGTTCTTGTGCTTTGTATTCTTGTAGTTCTGCTGGAGCTCTTTTTGATACGGCATTAGTCGATGTCCCAGGAGTACCTTTTCTCCTGCAGTTGCTCTTCCAGCCACTTGTAGATCTTGGGATTCTGGTGACTGCTGTTCTGAGGAGCTTAGACATGCTCCTCTCCCAAGAGAGCAAGGAAGTCCAGGACCTCCCGCGGGGTATGCTTAGAAACACAGGGCATGGCTGCAACAATGGGTATGTGATTCTGGATATGTGAACTTGCCACAAGCTGGTATCACAAAAGGGATACATCTGGCAGCACACCAGTATTTAAATGGGGAGGAAACTTCTGGTCAAGATGATCCCAGAGCAGAAAAGCACACACAGACCAGGCCAGGCAAGAAGCAATGCAGCATGGGATAGTAGTGAGAGAACTGCCACAAGTGGAATAGTTAATCTGAAATATGACAACTGCCACATGCATCCACATAAACCTTATTCTGGGAAAAAAAAAAAATCATTACTCAGAGTATTTCACTTCAAAAGTGAATTAATTAATTTGGAATAAAAAGCAGGTTAATTCAGGGAGGGGTGGGAACTGTGTTTAGATACAGTGCTGTTTATGTGGGGAAAAAACTAATTATTCCAAAAAACACTTTCCCATTTAGACAAGGTCTAAGCAGAATATTGGTTATTATTTTTGATGAGTGATCAGCTTTTAAAAAGAGTATAACATACATTATAAGAAGAAAGTATTGTGTATTATTGTAAGTTAAGTACATTTATTGTTATAGTCAAAGAAATTATTTTTTTTCTCCACTGCCCCATGCTGGCATTCAACAGCATGTAGTACTTCCTCCCGATTTCCAATTTAGTAGCTCTCTTGTAAAAATGCTTCAGATGTAAGGACTCTGCTGAGATTAAGTAAAAACTGCATGAACTGGGAAAATGCAGTACTTTGCCCAGTGTGTTGATTCCATGGCCATTGTGGAAAGGAGAATTTCCATTAACTCTAAGCATTAAGACTTACATCCTCCATGGGCTGGGTGTGACATGATCCCACATGTAGAGAAGGTCTGACATTGCCTTCACTAATGTGTAGTGGTACACATACACACTAGCAAAAAGATCACAGCAGCACACAAGCTCCAGCTATAATTTGCAGTTGTCCAGGCTTAATTTTTCCTTTGCCAGAGAAATGTTAGATAACACAACTGATTTATAAATCCTGATGTTTGACAGACAGTCTGACATTAGACAGACTGAGTAATTAAAAGCGGCAAAGAGTCCTGTGGCACCTTAGAGACTAACAGACGTATTGGAGTATGAGCTTTCGTGGGTGAATCCCCACTTCGTTGGATCCGACAAAGTGGGTATTCACGCACAAAAGCTCATGCTCCAATACATCTGTTAGTCTATAAGGTGCCACAGGACTCTTTGCTGCTTTTACAGATCCAGATTAACACGGCTACCCCTCTGAAGCTTGAGAAATTAAAATAGATTAAATAGAAAGCCAAAGTATGTTAACTAGGAATATGAAGATGTTCCTACAGAGTTGGAAGAAACATATTACAATGAGGACAGATTAGAGAGCCTAGAATAATAAGATCTGTCTTGCATATAGACAGAGCCTTAATCACAACTACATGACATACAAATTTGGTTGCTGTACAAAGGAACCAGAGCTTTCTATTCTGCTACAGAACATTTCCTTGTTTTTACAGCCTGTGTTTGACATGTTGACAGACTGAAGGTTACGCTATGTGCTGTTTTCTGGTCTGTTCTCTTGCTACATTGAGGTCCCTTGAGTGCCATTTGGCATTACAGGGGCAGATTGACTGCCACTGAAGGCGTTGGCAGGGCATATATCCAGAGGGGAAAGATGCCAGCCTGGTACCATGACCACCAAGGATTTAAAAGTTTATATTTTAGGAGAGGGTTTAAAATGTGTGTTAAACAAGGAAACTAACAGAATATATTATGGGAATGTGTTTTTTCCTCTACAGAATTTTTAAAATATTTGCTATGTTATGTGATATTAGAATTCAGTGCTACAAGACAAATTGTACATTAGAAATGTTGAATAGATCTAATAAATATTACTCAAATTTGGATTTTAAAAAAAATAGACAAAAACACCTCAGTTCTCAGCCTGCAGTAGCCAAGTGTGAATTGTAGGTCAAATACAGGAGGAGGCCGTGTTTTACTTGAGTTTATAACTTGGTTATAAAATGTTAGTGTTTTTTATTTGCAAGCTGCAATTTGATTGTGGCAGTATATCATATCTTAAAAACCAAAATGGAATTACTTGTAGAAAATTTCTATACAGTTATTATAATAAATAACTGTATAAAAGTTTCAGCTGTAAATAAGACTGATAACCCATTTCACAATAGCAACTCTTGCGGCTCTAAAGTTAAAGTTGTTGTCATTGCTCTTCCATGGTACTGTGTCACACTTTTTTGAGATGTTTATAACTGGTTTGTGTGATGCTGGCAGACCAGGTGCCAACTCATGTGTCGGCCCATAGACCTACACTGAACATTGACCAATATGTAGTTGGAAACCAGTTTGGCTCACTTGTGTGTTAGCATTGTTAAAATAGATGTTAGGTTTATAAGAATGTGTTTAGCCTCTATAAAATGCTGGTATGTTGCTGCATGTATTAATCTCACTTATAATGTCTATATCCCATGTTATATGGTAAATATTTAAGTGTTTGCTCTATAACTGTAAAAATGTTTGCTCTAAAACTAAACCACCAGGCAGGAGAGAAACATTACTGCCAACTGAAATACAAGTTTGCCACAGGAGGCGATATCTCCTGCCCAACAAAACAAGGTCCATAGACACTGGACAAACCATTGTGGAACATCAGACAAGAGATTCTGCCATGCCCCCCCTGCCATGCACACCCATGAAGAGAAGACATGCCTGTGCACTTGTTCCATCAGCTTGAACTCTAGGGGAAGGTAGTAAAAATCCCTGACAAGGAGAAACTGTACCTTTTATGCTGCTTGGACTCTGAGGGGCAAGGATTACAAAGCATAAGCAAAAGATCCCCAATGCTTGGCCTTGGTTAGCCCTAAAAGACATATTATTTTCTTATTATAGAAGCATCTGCCACCTTTTGAAACTTAAGACTAACTCATTTGTGTGTGTATGTTTACCTGCTTTAAGCTTGGAAATAAGTCATTTCTTTTTCTTAGTTAATAAATCTTTAGCTCGTTCATTATGGATTAGCTACAAGCATTGTCTGTGGTGTGAGATGTAACATGCTGTTGACCGGAGGTGAGTGACTGGGCCTTTGTGACAAAGCAAGCTGAATATTGTTATGATTTTCAGTGTATGAGACCACCTATCACAAAGGCAAGCTTGCCTGGGTGTCAAGATAGACCAGACTACCCAAAGGGATTGACTCCATGTTAAGGCTGTCATAGTGCTTAAGGCGTTCACGCTTGATGCTTGGTTCGTGAGATCTATGTATGGAACTCACAACCGGTTTGGGGTTTGTGCCCTGGTTTGTAGCAATCTGCCCTGAGGTTGGTACTCATGGTCTGGAGCCATTCTCAACAGCTTGACTGTACAAACTCAATTTGGGCCAAACCTAGGAAATGTACTGTACAACTGCGTAGTACTGTACAACTTTTAGAGTACTGTACAAGTACAAGTACTGTACAACTTTTAGAGTAAGTTTCTAGTGCTGAGGTTTTTTTTCAGTTATACAAATGCCCTCATAATTAATATAATCATTTTCCATATCTGAAGGACAACATTTATCAATGGGGTGTCTAATTTATGCACATAAATCCACATTTTAGGCATAAAAAAAGTCTGATTTTTAAATGTGCTGACCATCTGCAACTTCAAGTGATGTCAGTGAGAGCTCAGCACCTCTGAAAGTCATTCACTTATGGATTTATGTGCTGAATTTTAAATATCCATATCAGAAAATGGTGGCTGTAATGTGCAAGTACTAGGATGCAAACAACAAAACATGTAATCTACAAACCTATTCATAGTTTAGCAGGTTTAATTGTGTGTTCTGATACATTTTAGAAAGACTTCAGGTTAAAAAATCACAATGAGAAGAATTCTAGGTAATTAAAAATCTGCTGAGATAAGTATTAAGAAGTTACAATACTGCAAGATACCCAAGGTGATGTGATGTGTGCCAGCAGGTTCTGATATGGGGTGACTGAACAGCTCTGCTTTCCTTCAGAGAAAGCCACTTCATGTGAGATCCTGGTGGTCAGTTCGCCCTCCTCCCCCATGGAAAGAAGAGGATCAAGATCATAGGTGAAAGCTGCGAATCAGTCTCTTCCCACTCGGATAACAAATGGATTGCAGTGAGAGATTGCTGAAAGTCTGCTCCTCCTGCAGAAATCAGGACGGTGGAAGAAGATGAACTGCTGGTGGCCTGCCTCTCCACTTGCAAGTTTTGGAGATGGAGTCTACTGACGAGCCTTTCTTCCTTAATGGGCATAAAACATACCTTTACTCACTTTGGACCTGATTAAAAGCCAAGGAAAACGATGGAAAGAGCCTCGGGCCTTGTGCTTGCTAGGATGAAAGGTGTGTTCTTACTTTGGGTTAGCTAACTCATAGTAACATGAGATAAAATCCTACTGAAGGAAGCAAGGCTGGTGAATAGACTCTTATCTCTTAAACATAGGAGTGAAGAAGCAGGCCACCAGCAGCACACGTTCACTAGTGGGGAGCCTAGATTTTGCCTCAACCTGCTAACACATGTGAAAACTACAAACTGAGTTCTCTTCCTTAGGATTTACCTTACGTTAATTACTGTGTGACAAGAACACTTGTGGGGTGGGGGGGTTGTACACCAATGAAGATATTACCTCATTGGTTTCCTTAGGCTTTGGTTTCCTTTCCAAGACCTTTAAGCCTTGTTTTCAGTTAAACTACATTAATAAATGTTTTTTCTAAAAGTTCTGCTCTATAAATTGCTTTAGGGAAGTTCTATGTCTTGTTATACAAAAGATTAGACTACATGATCACGACAGTCCCTTCTGGCCTTGGAATCTATGAAGAACAGCTGATACAAATAAAAGAAAAATGTTTCTTTGTTTCAGTTTCACATTTCCCATTCACCCTTTGATTAGGTGTTGATACTATTGCATCAGGAGCAGCATAAAAACCTATGTAGATTGCTGCATGGACCTTCTTATTTTCACAAAAGGTGGAATACCACCACACACAGTTCTTGGTGAGTCATAATATATAAATAGAACCATTGAGGGGGTAACAATGGCTCTGTTGTACGATTACACAACAGAGAAATAGATGGCTTAATTCAGATTTATTATGCATTAAGTTTATAATTGTTGATGTAACTGAACAGCCAAAATTTTATGGTTAATTTATTTGGCTAGGAAAGCTCATCTGTCATACTGTATTTAGTTTGAGTAGGTAGTTTGAGTAGGTACACCAAGTTGTACAGTAAAGCTTTACATCTTGGATGATGGAGGCACAAAGAAGTCATAACTTGTCCAAGCAAGGGCACCTTAGGGTTCCTGAAGCTTGATTCTCCACTTATTACATCTTGTATAGACATTTCCCATACTGATCTGGTAGCATTTTACACCCTCTTTTCAAAGGTATAAGTGATTCCACAATGTGCAAAGTAATGACGAATTCAATGGCAAAAAACTGTCACAAAGTTCAGGTTGCATGGTGGTACGCCATCCCTTTTGCAGAACACGGAATTGAGCAAAACTCAACTTCTGAAAACCAGGAAATGCAGAGTTAAGCTTGCCCATGCAAATTTAACTCTGCCCTCTTTCAGCAATGCCCCAACCCCACAGTTGCTGAAATGTACAAACTCTTCACCTCCTTTTACAACCCATTCATGCTCACCCACAGGATTCCATCTAACACTATTAAAGGACCAAAAAAACCCCAAAACAAAAAGATAGTTCACGCTGTCATAGTTGAGGTCAACTGCATGTGTATTTCTGCTCAGGGGTTCAACAAGGGCACCCACTATCAGGCTTCCAGCTCTTGCCTCTTTGGTAGAATCATACACCCATCTCCTTTTGGACCATGGCATTCTCAGGCTGAACAGTTCCCTGCTTTCACTGTGTCATTCCCAGCACACATAGGTTGCCCTGCTTGCTTTCTCTCCAGAGTCTGATAACAGTGTAATTGTTACAGACAAAAGTTACCACACAGTTTTCTAAGCAAGCTTACTTTATTCTTAAGGTACAAAGCATTACAAACAAAACATTAAAAAAATGGGTTTCAGAGTAACAGCCATGTTAGTCTGTATTTGCAAAAAGAGAAGGAGTACTTGTGGCACCTTAGAGGCTAACCAATTTATTTGAGCATAAGCCCAATGAAGTGAGCTGTAGCTCACGAAAGCGTATGCTCAAATAAATTGGTTCATCTCTAAGGTACCACAAGTACTCCTTCTCTTTTTATTAAAGAAAATAAGAACCTACACATGCTAATGAGCTTACCAAAGTTCATCCCAATTCTCACAAGAGTTCCAGCAAGTGCTGTCTAAATGCCCCACCCTATGGGTATCCTAGGGGTTACACGTTCGTATTTTCAGCTCAAAACAAGCACCCGCATAACATGTTCAATTTCCTTTTCATACAGTTCAAGAGTCTTTGAACTGGAGTTTTCAGAAGCAGGTCATTTGTATACAAAGAGGCTCTTACCCTAGGACATCGCTTCAAACAGCTGACTTCAGATGGGAACACATTCTTCCCCTCACCTCAGTGTATGTCCTAAGGAAATCCACTTCACATATTGTTCCAAACAGTCCTTTGAACTCCCTCATACCTTCCAGAGATTGCATTAGTCTTGTCTTCCTGGTAAAGAAGTGCCAAACAATCTTGCAACAGTACATAAACATTTGCATTTGTCATACAATGAACTCAGTAAGGTTTATCTTCATTCAGTAAAGTTTATCTTAACTCCATAGGGAGTGTTCAGGATATTGTCTGTCGGGGCACACACCACCTTCCTTCGGTTCCCCTGGCAGCAGCCAATGGGAATTATTTGAATACACCATAGGTTCAGTGAGCACACTGGGTGTTTGGTGTACCTACACAAAATGGTAGAGGCAGTAGTTGGGCCTACTTGGTAAAGGTATATTTGTGACATGAGGATGTGTGTGGATTACTTTGAGGTATGTGACAGAGCTAGGATTATAATCAGAGTAGGTCTATGTTTTGCTCCCAAAACATCCTCCATGGCAGGGCTTGTGAAGGAGGCTCAGAAGGCAGCCTGAGCTGGATGCTGTCTTGCTCAGTGCTTGCACCTAGGGGATTCTACCCTAACTTTTAGAGGGGCTTTTAGATCCCTTTTACACCACTCCAGCCCTTTTACCTGCCTCTGAGGGGCTGGAGCAGGTCCAAAGATCTCACCCCCAGCACCTAAAGTGACCTATTAGTGCTCCATAAGGGGTCAAAGGCAAGGGAATTTTTAGTGGGAGATTTTACTAACAAAATTAAAGCTTTAAGACTTATTAAAGAAAAAGCTGTAAAGAGAAAGCACTATGTTTCCCGGTCCCACTGATTGACAGAGACATTAATAGATTTGAGATTCAAAAGTAAAAACACTACCCCTGTTAAAATCATAGGCCCAACCAACAGCAGCTATTCAAACACACACTCTAAAAGTGAGCCATGACTATTTTAGTGGGAGACAAATATAAGGTGTAGAGGGCTAATGGCTGCAGTGCAGTGGCCTGGAGGTAAAGCTTAATAAGGTGTGACACAGGAGCACTGATAAAAACCTAAACTTTGTTTCCTGGCTCCAGGAACCTGGCATTGCTTAAGGTTACAAAAAGGATGAGTACCTCTGTCACATGACAGTTCAGTATCCACTACCTCTAGTGGCAACTGTTACAAAAGTTACCACAGATGTGTATTCTTTAACATGGTGTTTAATGGGGAGGCAGCTGCATATAAATCAGGACCACTACCAGGTGAGTTAGTCTAGAGGGGTGGTTCTCAAACATGTCTGTAAGGCCTTTTTTTGATGCTACACAGAATGAGATGTTAGAAAACCAAACAGTGAGGGATTGGGTTTTTGGGAGGATCCTTCAGTTATAAGGTTGTTCATGGAAGCAAAACCTGGAGAATCTCTAGAATAGAGCACTGTAACCCAAATAAAGGCACACTGAAGCCTTTGTTACAAAGAAGTCCAAGCCCTCTCTGATGGCCTCTTACAGCTTGGTTCTCCCCATATGGCTGCTTGTTTTGAGTGAGCATAAAGCAAGCCTCATCCCCAGTGTTGTACAATGAATCAATAACTCAAAATTTTCCCAGCTCCTACTCTGCCCTACCCTTTAAACTGTACAGCCTTGTTGTACATTAAGTAATGCTAAAACAATGAGACATAAAAAAAGCTATGAAATGATGTAATTAATGAGATCATGTCACCTAGGGATGCAACACAGTGATGTTTACTGAGTGCTTAGAGAAGTAATGTCAGGCAAGTATTTATTGAGTTCTGTAAAGACAAAAGACTTATGATCTTATATTTACTGAAGTCATATTCACAAGCTGCAGTTACCACAATATTACAGGACAACTGGTGTGATGTCTCTGTGCAGACAAAAGCCCACAACTGAAGTGGGTCACTGTTTGATGTGAGATTTCTTAAGCTCTGAAACCTTGCTTCTCAAACCAATATTTTATGTACAAATTGAGATCTTACACTGAAGACAGATACAGGGATAGCCTCCCAATTAAGTTTCATCTTCCTTTATGCTTTCTCTAAGCTTCACTTGATGATTGTTATAATTATTTATCTGGGTTGCAGAAGAGCCTAGCAGTCCCAGTCAATGATTGGCACTCCAGAGTGCTTGTCACTGTACACTTGTTACTGTATTTCTGTAAATAATTTTTATGAATTTAAATTGAGAAACAAAACAAAAAAAGAGGTAAACAACTTGCACCTTGAATATGGTAACAAATAACATTTCACAGGATAGTTAATAAAATTATAGCAGTTATGCAATATACAACTTGACAAAGACCTGGCCATGCAAAATCAGACAATATTAATAGAGAATATATTAGGATAGGGGGTAACAATTTAAAAAAAAAAATGAAAAAATAGACAAACAGGCCTAAAAGGAAAGGAGAGAGCTGGGAAGAAGGGGGAAAAGCAGACAGGTCAGGTGGAATGGCATTTGACCCATTGCAGCATTGTTTATCAAAATGTATCAAGAAACAGGGTCCACATTTCTTCAAATTCATATCATTGCTGTCTACATCAATGAGCCATTCTTTTGCTGCTAATTCAGGCATACAAATTTAACACTGAGAATTTCATCTTGTTTAATGGCTGGTGCTCATTTTATTTTAAAGTTTGGTCTAGTTATCAATTGTTTTTCAGCCCCAGATTTTAAAGGCAGAGATTTAGCTTCCCTGAACCAGCCTTTTTTAGGATAGGAAAGTTCTCTAGTATTAGGGAGGGTCACAACCATGTATTTTGACCACCTAACCAACATTGTTCAGAGATTTATGAGTTACAAATGCCAAGCACTCAAGAAACCTGCACTGAAGAAAAATGTTTTTACCTACCCCACTAGTAAGCAGTTGAGCAACTGAGTGAGCATGAACCATAAACTTCAGCCTTCATCACCCAAGCACATCAGGTAGTTCAATGTTCCCAACATCTAAGGTGTCACCTCACTAGGAATTATTGAGTCTGTAGTCTCAATAATAGCCCCATAGTAGCTGAGATTGTGTCTACTCTAGTGTCTGACCTCCAGTTAACAACATGACTACCAACAACACTTCATACTCCAATTAAAAAAGTAATGAATTACAAACCACACATCCATTACAGTTCCCTCTTTCATTTTCATGTGGTCTGTGTGTGGAAAGATTAATGAGAAACAATCAACTAATAGAGTTGTCCCATCAGTGACTAGATTCAGTGCTTGTGTGTCCTTTAAATTATTTCTGCCAAGGCATAAACAAAGACCCTTGTGGTCTGTCAGGGTTCCCTCCCCACTCTGAACTCTAGGGTACAGATGTGGGGACCCACGTGAACGACCCCCTAAGCTTATTTCTACCAGCTTAGGTTAAAAATTCCCCAAGGCACAAATCCCTTTTGTCCTTGGACGGTATGCTGGCACCACCAAGTGATTTAAACAAACATTCAGGGAGGGTCACTTGGAGCCTAAGCCCTTACACCCCTTTTCCTGCGGAGGTTTAAGAATAATATCCTAACCAATTGGTTACAAAGTGAGCACAGATCAACCCCCCTGGGTCTTAGGACACTGAAAATCAATCAGGCTCTTAAAAGAATAATTTTATTTAAAGAAAAGGTAAAAGAATCACCTCTGTAAAATCAGGATGAAAGATATCCTGTAAAGTTAAAAGATTCACAAACACAGAGGAACTCCCTCTAGGCTTAGTTCAAAGTTACAAAAAACAGGAATAAGCCTCCCACTAGCAAAGGGAAAATTCACAAGATAAAACAAAAGATAATCTAACACGCCTTGCCCGGCTTTACTTACTATTTTTGTAATATTAGAGACTGGTTCAGGATTGGTTGGAGGAGATGGAGAGAGAACACCCAACAAAAAGCATAAACAAAGACTTCCCCCGCTCCAAGATTTGAAAGTATCTTCTTTCTCCATTGGTCCTTTTGGTCAGGTGCCAACCAGGTTATTTGAGCTTCTTAACCCCTTACAGGTAAGGAGGAATTCTAGGCTACTCTTAGCTGTATGGTTATGACATGGTCCATAGACAGGTTCAGGGGAACCAAAATGGAACATCCCTATAACCAAGCCAGTAGGTGCTAAACGTCTGAGCAGAAAGCTGCTCCTTCCATTTACAGTTTCCTACCCTTGTACTGATTCTGCAGATGGTTCAAACAAGGCTTTGTTTCAGATTTCCTACTGGAATAGGAATACATGCAGAACACTAAAGAAACTTGCACCTTGCAAAATAATGAATGGCATAGCAATATAATTTGTGAAGTATTTAAAACATGGCTCTACCCTAAAATGTGGGGTAGATATTCATTGAGTCTCACCTATTCCCATAGGAAGTGTGCTTAGTTTGCAAGTATTAAATTGCCAGCTCTGCCAATTTAGCATGGGCTCTATCAAGCTGGGTTTTTTCCCCCCCTCATCTCCTGCAGTAATAGAGACCCTCTAGGTCAGTGTTTCCCAAACTTGGGACACTGCTTGTTCAGGGAAAGCAGCAAGGCCCCTATTGGCCGGCACAGCGAACTGCGGCCAGTGGGAGCCGCGATCGGCCGAAACTGCGGATGCAGCAGGTAAACAAACGAGCCCGACCTGCCAGGGGCTCTCCCTGAACAAGCGCCGTCCCAAGTTTGGGAAACACTGCACTAGGTTATCTTGTGACCACAGATATGCTTTTGCATCCCATTACCTTCTGATTATGCTCTCGATTCCTGTGCAATCTCATTACCTTTATGTTGGGTCACATTCATTTCACCAAATTCATAATCTGAAATCAATGGGATTGTACAAATGTAATTGAGGGCATAATTTAGTCTGCAGAAGCTATACAACTGATGCAAAATGATATGCAAGATAGAAAGAACCCAGCTCAACTGTCCAAACCCAGACTGAGTTTGTGGGGCTGTCAGTTAAAAAAAAACCATCTACTGCCTGCAAATTAGATATGGAAATTACTGAACCCAATGAATACCAATAAGGCAGTTGATTTGCTGACATTGCAATTTATTATACTAAACAGATTCCAAGGCCAAAAGGAACCATTGTGATAATCTAGACCGACCTCCTGTACTGGCCAGAGAATTTACCTCAAATAATTCCTGGGGTATCTTTTTTAGAAAAGCATCCAATCTGGATTTAAAAATTGTTAGTGATGTAGAAATCACAAGGACCTTTGGTAAATAGTTCCAGTGGTTAATTACTCACTATTAAAAGTGTACACCTTATTTATAGCCTGAATTTGTCTATCTTCAACTCCCAGCTATTGGATTATGTTTCACCTTTCTCAGCTAAATTGAATGGTTCTTTATTAAATATTTATTCCCATGTAGATACTTATAGACTGTAATAAAGTCACCCCTTATCCTTCTTTTTGTTAAGATGACTCAAGGAGCTCACTCTAGTTTACCACTATAAGGCATGTTTTCTAATCCTTTAATCATTCTCATGACTCTTCTTTCAACCCTCTCCAATTTAATCAACACCCTTTTTGAATTGTGAGCACCAGAACTGGACACAGTATTCCAGCAGCAGTCACACCTGTGCCAAATACAGAGGTAAAACAACCTTTCTGTTTATTCATTCCAGGATCGCATTAGCTCTTTTGGCCACAGCCTCACATGGGGAGATCTTGTTTAGCTGTTTATCCACCACAACCCCCAAATCTTTTTCAGAGTCACTGCTTCCTAGAGTAGAGTCCCCCATCTTGTAAGTAGGGCCTACATTTGATCCTAGATCTGTTTTAATATGTACACAATATTGTTTACTTATGCCCAGTTTACCAAGCTATCCAGACTGCTCTGAATCAGTGACCTGTTCTCTTCATTATTTACCACTCTCCCAATGTTTGTATCATCTGCACACTATCAATGATTTTATGTTTTCTTTCAGGTCATTGATAAAAATATCATCATAGAACCAAGGAACTATCCTTGCAGACCCACTCAATGACAATTCCCCATTTACAGTTACAATCTGAAACTTATCAGTTAGCCAGTTTTTAATCTATTTAATATGCCATGTTAATTTTATATCATTCTAGTTTTTTTTTTAAAATCAAAGTCAAATACCTTGCAGAAATATAAATATATTATGTCAAAACTATTACCTTTATCAGCCAAACTTGTAATCTCAAAGATAGCTATCAAGTTAGTTTGCTGGGATATGTTTTCCATAAACCCATGTTGATGTGAATTAATTACATTGCCATCCTTTCATTCTTAATCAATCCAGTCTCATATCAGCAGCTCCCTTATCTTGCCCAGGATCAATGTCAGGCTAACAGGCCTATAATTACTAAGATGATATCTAAATGATGCTAAGTATACTTAGTATCTACAGAAAAACAAGGAAATGGGAATGCAAGGATAGGCTCAGTTTGAGCTCTCTCCTTTAAAGATCCTGAATTATTCATAGAGCCTGTAGAAGAAACCAATTAGCTCTTCATTTATAAAAGTTTCTAATCTCTGCTTCCAATTTTAGTTCCAAAAGGACTATGGAATCATCTAATATAAGGATATTTGCAGTTTGACAAAGTTCTTACAGAGAATCCTTTCCTTCTACAAAACTCAAACCAACTTTAGCATGCAGGTGAAGTGGACAAGACAAAGGTACTTCCTGCTGCTTGCAATGCACCATTCTTTTCAAGTTTCAGAGTAACAGCCATGTTAGTCTGTATTCGTAAAAAGAAAAAAGAAAAGGAGTACTTGTGGCACCTTAGAGACTAACCAGTTTATTTGAGCATGAGCTTTCGTGAGCTACAGCTCACTTCATCGGATGCATAGCATATCGTGGAAACTGCAGAAGACATTATATACACACAGAGACCATGAAACAAAACTTCCTCACACCCCACTCTCCTGCTGGTAACAGCTTATCTAAAGTGATCATCAAGTAGGGCCATTTCCAGCACAAATCCAGGTTCTCACCCTTCCCCCCCCCCCCACACATACAAACTCACTCTCCTGCTGGTAATAGCCCATCCCTCTTTGAAACCTCTCTTTATAATGCGCATGATAATCAAGGTGGGTCATTTCCAGCACTAATCCAGGTTCTCTCACCCCCCCCCCCCATCATGCGCATTATAAAGAGAGGTTTCAAAGAGGGATGGGCTATTACCAGCAGGAGAGTGAGTTTGTATGTGTGGGGGGGGGGGTGGGGGGAAGGGTGAGAAAACCTGGATTTGTGCTGGAAATGGCCCTACTTGATGATCACTTTAGATAAGCTGTTACCAGCAGGAGAGTGGGGTGTGAGGAAGTTTTGTTTCATGGTCTGTGTGTATATAATGTCTTCTGCAGTTTCCACGATATGCTACACATTCTTTTCAAGTCACTTTACTAGTTTCAAGCCTCTGCACAATTCCCACTTGTCTACACTTCCTCTCATTACCCTGCTTCCCCTCACTCCTCTACTCCCTTATCCTCTCCTCCTCCTCCTATTCTTGGTCTTATCTCTTCCATGTTGCCTCTCCTGCCTGGTGAAGTCCCCCATTTTCCTTGTGCCAAACTTCCTCCTATTCTTTCTTCAAATCCACTTGAACACCACTTTCCTCTTTTAAGCTCTTTTCAGATGGGTCCATATGCCTATTTGTATTTGAGAGAGGCAAGGTAGGTGCAGTAAAAATCTTTTACTGGACCTACTTCTGTTGGTAGGTAAAAGCTTTTGAGCTACACAGAACTGTTCTTCAGGTCTGGGGAAAAGGAATAAATAGTGTCTGAGCTAAATACAAGTTGGGACAGATAGTTAAACATAAGGGGTAATGTTGTAGGATGCCCCTTGAAAAAAGTGGGCAAGTGAGGGTTAGAGTGTTATGCATAAGGAGTTTGAAGAGGGCAAGTAAAGAGCAGGCATTGGGGTGAGTTACAAATTGTTGTAATGAGCTGTAAAACCGGTGTCCATGGTTTCTGGTGTCTATCAGAGCTAGGAGTTTAAGTTCACAAGTTTGTCTTTTGACGATGTTGTGCAGGTTTCCTTTAAAGATGAGTATTGAAAGATCAGAAATGGACTGATCACTTTATGAAAAATTTTCACCAGTGGGTGATATGGAGTTTTTGTCTATCATTTTTCTGTGGGAGTTAATTTGGGAGCATGGTGATTGTCTGGTTTCACCCACATTGTTGTTGGGGCATTTGATGCACTGGAGGTACACCACCTGTTGTGACATGCACATGTATGACCCATAAATCTTGACAGATGGGTATTGATCATTGTTACAATGGAGATTTATCTGCAAGTTTTGCATCTGCTGTTCTGACAGGGTCCAGTGCCACTTTGAATTGGTGTGTCCTGGTCTGTGGGGAGCTTGCTTCTGATGAGCTTGGTGAGGCTGGAGGGTTGATGGAAGGCCAGAAGAGGGAGTTTGGGAAAAGATTTCTTTCAGGACGTGGTCCCCATCGAGTATGGATTGTAATTCTTTGAGGATATCCCCTATGGGTTCCAATGTGGGTCATCCAAGAACAGGGGTGGCAGGTTTGTATACTTTTGGTGGTGCCCAGAACAGGTCCCACCCACCCACCTTGTAAGCCGATATCTATTTTTTAAATGTAAAAATGGACTGGAAACAATAAGCATTTAACAGTTTTCTTATATTGCATGATATGGAGGGTGTGGAGGGGGGAGATGAGGACTCTGGCTGGGGGTGGGGGCCCTGAGGTGAGGCTGGGGATGGGGGGTTTGGGAGGGGGCTAGGGCAGAGGATTGGGCTGCAGGGGGATGAGGGCTCTGGCTGAGGGAGTTGGGAGGAGCTCAGGGCTAGGGCAGAGGGTTGGGGTGTGGACTGCGAGGGGTTCAGGAAGCGGCTCAGGGCTGGGGCTGCAGGTTCTGGGGTGGGGCCAGGGATCAGGAGTTTGGAGGTACAGACAGGCTGCTCCAGAGAGGACTCTCCCCAGCCCTCTCCCCACCAGCCTCAGCAAGCTCTGTAGGGCAGCAGCCCCCCTCTCCAGCACACTCACCCCACACCACTTTCACTGCACATCTGCTAGGTCCCCTGTCAGGTCCAGGAAGCCCCCTCGCATCCACTGCTATCACGTGTGCACCTCCCCCTCCCACAGGTGGCGGCACAGCTGCCGCCTCAGCCTGCCGCCAGCACCACTCCCCTTTTGTGGCCAGCAGCAGCAGGCGAAGGAGCACAGTGCGGCACAGCAGAGCTGGCGCCCAGGCAGCGATACTCCAGGGGAGGCGTGCGAGGGCACCATGGGCACATATAATATTGGTGGAGCCCGGGCACCATGGGCCCATATAACTCATCCCCCCGGCCAAAAACCAATTCTTAAGGGACCCCATTGGAAGCATACCCCCTTTATAACAATTCCCCATTTACAGCTGCAGTTTGAGACCTATCAGTTAGCCAGTTTTTAATCCATGTAACATGTGCCATGTTAATTTTATATTGGTCTAATTTTAATCAAAATGTGGTACAGAAATCCACATATATTATGTCAACATGATCACCTTTATCAACCAAACTTGAAATCTCATCCAAAAAGGTATCAAGCTAGTTTGACAGGATTTATTTTCTATAAGCCCATGTTGATTTGCATTAAGTTACATTAACCTCCTTTAATTTCTTTACTAATCAAGTCCTGTGCCAGACATTAAAGGATTGGGGCCTACCTTATAGCACCCTCTTCCAGCTCTTCCTAGACAAGTTCCAGCTGAGACCACTCTCTCCCCAGGGAAATTCTGCCTGGAGCCATTTCACAGAATCCAGGGAGGGTAGTTTCCAGACAGATTAATTGCTGTGGGTTTTATTTCAACCTTCTTAACAAAAACAGGACCAAACCTTCACAGCCTCTCCCATCAGAGTCTGTAGGGATTAAATCCCTTACTCCAAGCCTGTCCCTTACCCAACAAGTTCATCAACCCCAAAGTTCCTGGTTCTTATCTTAGAGGCTTTGTGATACCAGGACTTTCCCCAACCTTCCTTTTACCTGTCTGTACTTTTCCTCCCAGCAGTTGCTCCAGGTTCTGACAGACATTGCAACCCCCTTCTGTTTCCTGCTCCTCTTTTTATGAAGATCAGCCAATTAAGTGTGATGGTCTTTTCCCAGGTGCAGCGGCTGGGCTAATTAGCCAGATACCCAGTGGTGGACTTCTGACTCAGGGGAATGGTATCCCTTTTTCCTTCACGCAGATGCTTCATGCTTGATTATCTTGCCCGGGGAGTAATGTCAGGTTGATAGACCTATAATTACCTGATACCTTGTACATTGATCTCCTGCTTCATTCTCCCTTTTGTTTGTTTTACCCAACTATTATCTCTCACAACATGCTAAGATTGCAAACTCTTTGGGGCATGGACTGTCTTTTTATTTACATATGTGCAGCGCCTAGCACAATGGGGCCTGGAAGCTCTAGGCACAACTACAATACAAATTACTAGTAGTAATATGGAACTCCACACTGCCATTTTTAGAGTCACTTTTTATGGGAGAATCCCAGTTTATGTGGTAACAGGGAGATGTTAACTATGTTTTCTTTCATCAGCCACCATCTGATAAATTGTCACAATCATCAGATTATTTTTGAGACCTGGGCCCACCCCCCTTCCCTTTAGAAGCTAAAATCAGAAGTTGTTTCTGAAGGGGGGGCAAAACATATTCTTAACCCCATGCCAGGGAACAAAGATTAAAAAGATCAACAGACCAGTGGACCAACCAGCAGGAATTATCTAATGAAAAGTCCCATTCTCCACACAAATCAGGATGCATCATCTGACCAATAATAGTAATTTAATTTGACTGCTCTAGCATGAATGTATGATCGGAGAGATCCAGCCTTTGAAAAGAAAAGATTATTGGTATTATTTATTAAGCAAATAAATAATTATTTCAAAAAGATATTATTAGTATAATAATTGCTAATTGTTGCAATTCCGGTAAGAGGGCCAATAGATGTCAATGTTCACCCCCATGCAGATTCTGAGGCAGTTATTCAAGAAACGCTGAGACCTTTCAGCCCATTTTCTGCCTTGGAGTAGGAAGAACCCGTCTCCTTGCTACAGTTGAAACCATGCTAGCAACAACTTAGTATGGTTTTCCTGACTAGTCTAGGTATCATGGGAAGCACCTAGGATGGGAAGCCAGATAGAGATACATTGTTTTTTGAAAACCTATGGAGCTAAAGGTCTTGTCTAAATTAGGATTCAGAGGTGTGATTAACACATTCTAAAACTCTAGTCATGACATAGAAATTGCAATTGCTAAACTGATAAAGTTAAAATCTATGCTCCTCCCTATGCATCCGATGAAGTGAGCTGTAGCTCACGAAAGCTTATGCTCAAATAAATTGGTTAGTCTCTAAGGTGCCACAAGTACTCCTTTTCTTTTTGCTCCTCCCTAAGTGACAGCACAGGTAATGTCGTCACTGCAAAAAAAGCTGTGTTTTTTTCATCTACACTAGAAAACTAGGTGGGCATAACTATGTTGGTCAGGGTGTGAAAAATCCACCCCCCTGAGTAGCATAGTTAAGCTGACCCAAGTCCCTATGTAGATAGTGCTAGGTCAATGGAAGAATTCTTTCTTCAACCTAGGTACTGCCTCTTGTGGAGGTGGATTACCTAGATAGATAGTGTCTATACTGAAGTGCTACAACAGCACAGCTGCAGCATTTTAAGTGTAGACAAGCCCTAACTCATGTAAAATCCTCCTAGAGACAAGGTACTGTAGTCATTGCCTCATTGTAGCCCTATACCTCCTGCTGATCTAGTTACACTGAGGTAAAAACTACCTGTGGCTTGCCTCCACTAAGATTTTACTTTGAGACAGCTGATGTATAAAACATAGCTTTTTTTCAGAGAAGACATAGCCACAGTCAGCTAACAAGGTTTCAGATATGTTAACCTGCATCTTAACAAGTGGTAAGGGTTTTTTTTTTCATGCAGTTGAGCTAACACAATTGAAAAATACACCTTTTTTGCAAGTCTAGGCAGGGACACAATCTCTACCATAGTAACCACCCAATTGCTCAGCAGTCCAGACCTACTGTGAAATATTATACCAGTTTATTACAGATGAGTAAACTGAGACTTAATCTACACTTAAAAGTTAGATCTACATAGCTACAACAGTCAGGGATATGAAAAAACACAGCCCTGAATGCTGGAGCCATGTCAACCTAACTACCAGTGTAGACGCTGCTATGGCAATGGGAGAATGCTTCTGTCAACTTAGCTACAGATATTCAGGGAGGTGACATCCCTACAGAGATAGAAAAACCCTGTCCATTGGTGCAGGCTGTGTCTATACAATGGGGTTATACTAGCACAGCTACGCTGACATAGCTATGCTGGCATAGTCTCTGTAGTGTAGACACACCTGAGGCCTTGTCTACACTACAAAATTGGGTTGAATTTATAGAAGTTGGTTTTGTAGAAAGCATTTTTATACAGTCGATTGTGTGTGTCCCCACACAAATGCTCTAAGTGCATGTAGTCAGCAGAGTGTGTCCACAGTACCGAGGCAACCGTCGACTTCTGGAGCATTGCACTGTGGGTAGCTATCCCACACCTCCCGCAGTCTCCGCTGCCCATTGGAATTCTGGGTAGAAATCTCAATGCCTGATGGGACTAAAACATTGTCGCGGGTGGTTCTGGGTACATATCATCAGGCCCCCCTTCCCTCCCTCCCACCGTGAAAGCAATGGCAGACAATTGTTTTGTGCCTTTTTTCCTGGGTTACCTGTGCAGACACCATACCCCGGCAAGCATGGAGCCTGCTCAGCTCACCATCACCGTATGTCTCCTGGGTGCTGGCAGATATGGTACTGCATTGCTACACAGCAGCAGTTTATTGCCTTTTGGCAGCAGACAGTGCAGTATGACTGGTAGCCATTGTCGACGTATTCCAGGGTGCTCTTTTAACCGACCTTGATGAGGTCGGGGCGCCTGGGCAAACATGGGAATGACTCAGTCAGGTCATTACCCTTTTAAGTTTCATCTCATAGCGATTCAGTCCTACTGGCAGTCCTACTGCACCGTCTTTTAATGAGCAGCCAGGAGACGATGATGGCCAGCAGTGATACTGTACCGTCTTCTACCGAGCACCCAGGAGATGACGATGGCTAGCGGTCGTACTGCACAGTCTGCTGCCAGCAAGATGTATAAAGATAGATGAAGTGGCTCAAAACAAGAAATAGACCAGATTTGTTTTGTATTCATTTTCTCCTCCCTTCCTCCCTCCCTCCCTCTGTGAAATCAACAGCCTGCTAAACCCAGTTTTGAGTTCTATCCTTGAGGTTTTGAGTTCTATCCTTGAGGGAGCCATTCTGTTTCTCACAAAGCCACCCCCTTTGTTGATTTTAATTCCCTGTAAGCCAACCCTGTAAGCCATGTTGTCAGTCGCCCCTCCCTCCATCAGAGCAATGGCAAACAATCATCTCGCACCCTTTTCCCTGGATTGCCCAAGCAGGAGCAGATGCCATAGCACAGCAAGCATGGAGCCCGTTCAGCTCACCGCAGCAGTGATGACCACTGTAAACACCTCACGCATTATCGTGCAGTTTATGCAGAACCAGCACATGAAAAACCAGGCAAGGAGGCGATGGAAGGGCGGTGATGAGGACATGAACACACTTTTCTCTAAAACTGCGTTCTCCCGCAATTTGGAGATCATGGTGTTAATGGGGCAGGCTCATGCCATGGAATGCTGATTCTGGGCCCGGGAAACAAGCACAGACTGGTGGGACCACATAGTGTTGCAGGTCTGGGATGATTCCCAGCGGCTCTGAAACATTTGCATGCGTAAGGGCACTTTCATGGAACTTTGTGACTTGCTCTCCCCTGCCCTGAAGCACAAGAATACAAAGATGAGAGGAGCCCTCACAGTTCACAAGCAAGTGGCAATAGCCCTGTGGAAGCTTGCAATGCCAGACAGCTACCGGTCAGTCGGTAATCAATTTGGAGTGGGCAAATCTACTGTGGGGGTTGCTGTGAGGCAAGTAGCCAATGCAATCATTGAGCTGCTGCTATCAAAGGTAGTGACTCAGGGAAATGTGCAGGTTATATTAGATGGCTTTGCTGCAGTGGGATTCTCTAACTGTGGTGGGGCTATAGACGGAACGCATATCCCTATCTTGGGACCGGACCACCAGGGCAGGCAGTACATAGACCGCAAGGGGTACTTTTCAGTGGTGCTGCAAGCACTGGTGGATCACAAGGGACGTTTCACCAACATCAACGTGGGATGGCCGGGAAAGGTTCATGACGCTCACGTCTTCAGGAACTCTGGTCTGTTTAAACGGCTGCAGGAAGGGATTTACTTCACAGACCAGAAAATAACTGTTGGGGATGTTGAAATGTCTATAGTTATCCTTGGGGACCAAGCCTATCCCTTAATGCCATGGCTCATGAAGCCGTACACAGGCACCCTGGACAGTAGTAAGGAGCTGTTCAACTATAGGCTGAGCAAGTGCAGAATGGTGGTAGAGTGTGCATTTGGACGTTTAAAGGATCGCTGGCGCAGTTTACTGACTCGCTCAGACCTCAGCGAAACCAACATTCCCATTGTTATTGCTGCTCGCTGTGTACTCCAGAATCTCTGTGAGAGTAATGGGGAGATGTTTATGGTGGGGTGGGAGGTTGATGCAAATCGCCTGGCCGCTGAATACGCACAGCCAGACACCAGGGCAGTTAGAAGAGCACAGCAGGAAACGCTGCGCATCAGAGAAGCTTTGAAAACCAGTTTCATGACTGGCCAGTGTACTGTGTGACACTTCTGTTTGTTTCTCCTTGATGAAAACCCGCCCCCTTGGTTGCCTCTAAATTCCCTGTAAGCCACCCGCCCTCCCCCCTTCGATCACAGCTTGCTTGCAAAGGAAATAAAGTCACTATCATTTAAAAAACAAGTATTCTTTATTAATTGATTATAAAAATAGGAAGATAACTCACATGGTAGCCCGGGTGGGGTGTGGGAGGAGGGTAGGAGGGAAGGGAAAGGCCACTTTGAAACTTGTTGAATGACAGCCTTCCGTTGCTTGGGCTGTCCACTGGGGTGGAGTGGTTGGGTGCCCAGAGCCTCCCCCGCCCGTGTTCTTGGGCATCTGGGTGAGGAGGCTATGGAACTTGGGGAGGAGGGAGGGCGGTTAAGCAGGGGCTGCAGCAGCAGTCTGTAATCCTGCTGCTGTTCATGAACCTCCACCAGATGCCGGAGCATGTCCGTTTGATCCCACAGTAGGCCCCGCGTTGCCTCATGCCTCCTCTGATCTTCCTGCCGCCACCTCTCCTCACGTTCATTGGCCACTGTCCTGTACTCTGCTATTGTGTCCCTCCACACAGCTCTGTCAGTGCAGGACGACTGCATGAGCTCAGAGAACATTTCATCACGCATGCATTTTTTTCACCGCCTTATCTGAGATAGCCTTTGGGACGAAGGAGGGAGGTTTGAAACATTTGCAGCTGCTGGAGGAAAAAAAGGGAATGAAGTATTTTAAAAGATACATTTTACAGAACAATGGCTATACTCTTTCACGGTGAACAATACTATTCACATTACATAGCACATGTAATTTTGGTACAAGCTCGCATTTTGCATCTTATATTGAGTGCCTGCGGCTTTGGTGTTAGAGATCACACATGCAGGGCCGGGCAACAGAATTCGGCTTGCAGGCGGCCATGGTAAGCCATAGCCTTTCGGCTTCTGCAACCTTCATGACAGCAGCGCCCTCCTTTCCCATACCAAGCAGAGCCTGTTGAGTTGGTCATTTAGTGCTGTGGTTTTCCTGTTAATGTGCAGCAGCAGAAACCAAACTAACCCCCTCCCCCCATCCAATTCTCTGGGATGATCGCTTTTCCCCTCCCCCCACCACCTGGCTGGTATCAGGGAAGATCCCTGCTAGCCAAACGCGAACAGCTCAGCGCCAATGCTCCCCCCCCCCACCGCGTGGCTAACTGCAGGGAGGATTTCTTTTCTGCCACAAGCAAACAGCCCAGTAGGAACGCGCACCTCTGAATGTCCCCTTAATTAATTTCCCCTATTTCAACCAGGTTACCATGAACAATATCACTCTCCTGAGGATAACACAGAGAGATAAAGAACGGATGTTGCTTGAATGCCAGCAAACATCAGGACCATACGCTGCCAGGCTTTGTCATGTAATGATATCAGATTACTTGCTTCAAGCATGGCGTGGTAAAGTGTCCTACCATGGAGGACGGAACAAGGCTGCTTTTCCCAGAAACCTTCTGCAAAGGCTTTTAGAGTACCTCCAGGAGAGCTTCATGGAGATGTCACTGGAGGATTCCTGCTCCATCCCTAGACACGTTAACAGACTTTTTAAGTAGCAATACTGGCCACGAATGCATCCCAAGTCCTCAGGGCTACTTAATCATTAAAAATGCTTGCTTTTATAATATGTATTATATTTAAAAAAGTACACTCACCAGAGGTCCCTTCTCCGGCTTCGTTGGGTTGCAAGGGTATTTCAGTCAGGGTGATAAAAAAATCCTGGCTGTCGGGGAGAACGGTGTGCTGTGTGCTCTCCCCAAGCTCGTCCTCCTCCTCCTCATCTTCCCCATCCGCAAAATCCTCAGGCATGGCGGAGAGTATCCCATCATCAGAGTCCACGGACAGGGGTGGGGTAGTGGTGGTGGCCCGCCCTAGAATTGCATGCAGCTCAGCATAGAAGCAGCATGTCTGAGGCTCTGTCCTGGAGCGTCCGTTTGATTCTTTGGTTTTCTGGTACGCTTGTCTGAGCTCCTTAGGTTTCATGCTGCACTGTGTTGCGTCCCTGATGTAGTCTCTGTCCTTCATAGCCTCTGAGATTTTTTGTAAAGTTTTGGCATTTCATCTTTTGGAACGTAGTTCTGATAGCACGGATTCCTCTCCCCATACAGCAATCAGATCCAGTACCTCCCGTTCGGTCCATGCTGGAGCTCTTTTTTGATTCTGGGACTGCATGGTCACCTGTGCTGATGAGCTCCCCTGGCCAAACAGGAAATGAGATTCAAAAGTTCCTGGGGCTTTTCCTGTACACCTGGCCAGTGCATCCGAGTTCAGAGTGCTGTCCAGAGCGGTCACAATGGTGCACTGTGGGATAGCTCCCGGAGGCCAATACCTTCGAATTGCGTCCACACTCACCCTAATTCGAAACGGCGATGTCAATTTCAGCGCTAATCCCCTCGTTGGGGAGGAGTACAGAAATCGGTTTTAAGAGCCCTTTATGTCGAAAAAATGGCTTCGTTGTGTGGACAAGTGCAGGGTTAATTTGGATTTAATGTTGCTAAATCCAGCATAAACTCATAGTGTAGACCAGGCCTGAGACACAGACAATGTCAGAGCAGGGACAGGTCTCAGAAATTCTTGTGCTCTGATCAGTAGTCAACACCACATCTCTTCCAACATTTGGGATGCACAAGCACATTCCACAATTTAAAGAATGTACTGTACTTGCATAAAGGAGTACCTCTTTTACAAGCCATTTTTGTTTGCTACAATGCAGAAATGCCTTTTAATTTTCACTCTGACTCATCAAGCTGCAGGTGATAACAAGGCCACTAATAATTAAGCCTAGAAAAGAAATTATGGTAAATTGAAAAAGATACTAAAATAACCCCATTGTTATAAATGTGTGGTTTAGCTCACAACTATGATGTCTATGTATATTATTATTTATTTGTATTATAGTAGGTAGCTCCTAGAATGTCAATCAGGGTCCCATGTGCTAATAATTTTAATTATTAGGAATAATTATTTCCACTTACAGTATATAGCACCTTTCATATGAGGATCTCATATATCACAACCAAATATGTAATACTCAGTAAAAGCCACAGAACTGACTGTTTTTCTTGTTATGTGTCTAAACTCTATCTCAGAATATCATTAAAGCACAATGCATCAAATCCATCTCTGGTCACACTCCATTGGCTAAACCAGGGGTGACTTGAGCCAAGCCAGCAGGATCAATGAGTCTTAGGGCTTGGCTACACTTGGCTACACTTGCGAGTTACAGTGCAATAAAGGAGTCCTGGGCGCACTAGCTCACTACCCGTCCACACTGGCAAGGCACATAGAGTGCTCTGACTCCACGGCTACAGTGCTGCTGGTACTCCACCTCGGCGAGTGGCATAATGTTTGCTGCGCCCCCGCTGGAGCGCCACAGCACCAGTGTGGACACCCTGGTCCTATAGTGGGCTGTGATCGGCCTTCAGAAGTGTCCCACAATGCCGGTGCTAGCCACTCTGGTCATCACTTTGAACTCTACTGCCCTGCCCTCTGGTGACCAACCATCAGACCCGCCCTTTAAATTCTCTGGGAATTTTAAAAATCCCCTTCCTGTTTGCTCAGCCAGACGTGGAGTGCTCTCAGTGCATGTTTCCAGGTGACCAAGCCTCCACGTGCCAGGCGATCCCCAGTATGGAGCAATGGCGAGGTGCTGGACCTCATCAGTGTTTGGGGGGAGGAAGCTGTCCAGTCCCAGATGCGCTCCAGCTATAAGAATTATGATACCTTCGGGCAGATATCAAGGGACATGATGGAAAGGGGCCATGACCGGGAAGACTGCCAAATGTGACGCAGTTCGGGCTCCATTCCCACAGACTTAAAGGGAAGATAGAGCGCGCAGTACAAAAAACATTGAAAGACGGCACCCAATGTGGACGGAAGCACAGGGATTGCTGGGATGCAAACCGATGCATCACGTGGCGTTGGGACAGGACCTAGAATGCCCTGCACCCCCCACCCCCTTCCCACAAGTCACAGCGCCAGAATGGGAAGAGGTGCTCTGTGGGATAGCTGCCCATAATGCACTGCTCCCAATGCTGCTGCAAGTGCCGCAAATGTGGCCACGCCACGGAGCTTGTTCCTGTCAGTGTGGACAGACTGCAGCGCTTTCCCTACTGTGCTCTCCAACGGCGGGTTTAACTCAAAGCACTCTACATCTGCAAGTGTAGCCATGCCCTTAGGCTATATCTACACTACGGAGACTATGTTGACATAGGTATGCCAGCATAACCCCTTAGCGTAGACGCAGCCTAGGCTGACAGAAGCAGTTTTGCTATTGGTGTAGAAACACCACCTCCCCAAATGACTAGCTATATGACAGAAGCATTCTTCCATCAGCATAGTTGCATCTACACTGTGGGTTTTGTTGGCATAACTATGTCAGTCAGGGTGTGTGTTTTTTTTCACAACCCTAACTGATGTAGCTGTGTCGATATAACTTGTAAGTGTAGACTAAGACATATTCCACCTTTCTGTGATTCTGTGTGAACAATGGGATCATAAATTACAAGATAACAAATAAAGTAGGAATAAGCAAAGGATCATTGTCTAAGGGGCTTGTCTACACCAAAAGTCGTACTACTTTAACTATATCAGTATTGTTAAAGCAGTACAACCTCCCTAGTGTGGACTATATCAGTATAGATAAAGCGTTACAAATTCCCTAGTTTGAAGACTACAAGGGTGCTTATACCAGTATAACTTATTCACATACATGAAAAGGAATAAGCTATACTGCTATTAGGTACTACTGTACCAGTGTAACTGAATTCACCCAAGTGTATTGATATAACTATTTTGGTAAAAAAAAATCATACCCACACACAAAGTTGAACTGGTATAAAAACTGTAAATAGACCAGGCCAAACTGTATGTTCTTCCTGAAGGATCTCCTCTCCTACTCATTTTTCATTGTATTTTGTTGTTGCTGCTGCTATCTAAGCTATTGGCAGAGCATGTCAATGAATTATCTGGAAGTTTTCAATGTTACATCTGTGCGGGTTACACAGGATCTCCTCTTCCAGTGGGATTTTTTTTTAATGCATGCAATCTGGAAACATCTTAATGCCAAAAGAAATGTGGTAACCTTCCCTTCTGCCAGAATAAATCAGTTTCCTATTTTTGTTTTCTGCTTTATCTTTTTTACTTTCAATTTCCACCCCCTCTCTTGCACCATTTTTTCCTACCTGAGATCAAAAAATTTGAGTCTCCCGTCACCTCTGTCATTTTCTGACCTCTGAGGAGGCTAGATCTATAATTGACAAATGGCCAGGACCAGAATGAGGAAGAGTTAAGGGAATACAATTCCTTTTATTAAAATAAACAAATTAGTTCAATGTGAGCAATGGGTCTAAAGAAAAGATATTCCTTTCTCAAATATTTACTCTTCAAGCTCTGTGAGAGGAATTCTTTCTGGCAGGATGGGTTTTCTCGTTCTTGCTTTCTTTCCGTCTCTCCTCTTTCTGCTTTGACTACTCTCCACTGTAATTCCCTTTCTTCTGGCTTTTGTTTCTTTTCCTCAGTTGTCTCTCCCTAATTCATCCTGACTCTCCAGAGTCTCTACTTTCTCTGTATTGTCTCTTTTCTTTCCTCTCCTATCCTGTTGTGTTTCTCCCCTCTACTTCGTCAGTATTTGCTGTCTGCTTTCCGTGGATATAGTTTGTCGAACATGGTTTTGCAGCAAGAGAAACTTAATTTTAATAAAATTCAAGTGTGAAAATGTTAGGCTATTGGCTGCTGACATAAATGTGTCTCTTGAAGGCATCTCCTATCTCTATGGGAATATGCTGAAGAAAAGTTGCAATCACTATAATGGCTGGAAGAGCCTTGTAAGAGATACTATTTCAAAGCAGGAGGGCAGTAGACGATATTCAGATGTGGGAGATTTGTCAGATATTAGTACACCTTCCTTCGCTCTAGATATGTGTCCAAGTCTCTTCTGTGCATTTTCCTCTTAATTTCTGACAGTCCTTTCCTCAACTGTCTTTTGAGACTACTGATCTTGTCACAATTGAAATGTTCCTTGCCCCATGTTGAACTCCATTGGGATGGCTAGGTCCCTTAGTGTCCAGGATAGGAAACTCTAGTCTATAGTCAAAGACTACAAGACATATGATTCCAAATCCAATACATTTGCTTTTAGAATTAGTCAAAAACTTAAAGATTTTTTTAAATTAAAATTTAGTTTTATTTTTTGGTAAATTAATTTTTTCTAGAACAAAGGCCATTTTTCACCAAAAAACATTTTTTGAAAATATTTGTTTCTTTCAAAATTTCCCAGTTTTTTAATGAACAACTGCGGAAATTGAAGATATTCAGTTTTTGAAAACCTAAAATGTGTATATTGGTTTATGGCTTTTAGTTGAAAAACTGGGAAATTTTCTAGTGTCTATAGAAATGAATGCAATCACACACTTTTCTTAGGGCACACATTTCAGGCATATTTTCCTACAGTGATGGCTCTAAGGAGAGGTAACATAACGGAAGGCACTTTCTTCATCAGGACCTGAAAAAGGAAGGGAGGAAAAAAATTGAGAAGGATAACACTTATATATGTTGTTTTCATTATGTAAGATGGGAGTTATGAAACATAGTATCTGATTAGCGAGACAAGGTGGGTGAGATAATATTTTTTTCTGGACCAACTTCAGACCTGAAGAAGAGCCCTGTGTAAGCTTGAAAGCTTGTCTCTCTCACCAACAGAAGTTGGTCCAAAAATAGATGTTACTTCACCCACCTTCTGTCTCTAATATCCTGGGACTGACACGGCTACAACAACACTGTATGCATAAAGAAAAGGAGGACTTGTGGCACCTTAGAGACTAACCAATTTATTTGAGCATAAGCTTTCGTGAGCTACAGCTCGCTTCATCGGATGCATTATTTATAAATATTATTATTTATTAAACAGGACAGTAAGATAACATTTTTTTCCGATTCAAGGGTGGGTGAGTAGATTTTGTCCCTGGTGTGGTCCTTATGCAAGTATATTTTTTTAACGTTTTGCACATATGATAATGGGCTCACTAGTAATGTGGTTTTTTTATTGAGGAGAATAAAGGTCCTGAACACATTCATCCATCCTGTTTCACCTTGGGTGAAGAGTGTGGGACAGATGGGCTATGTGGGAATTTTAGTTCAGTCGTTTGCACAATTTCATACAATCCAGAAATGAACTACAATTCCCAGCATGCATCGCGCTCTGCCCATGTAGACCCCGGCTTTCCAAAGGCAGCCCTGCCTGTTTAAAAGAGACTCGCTACCCGGGGTGCGGCGTATAGTTGATAAACATATTAGGGACCCTCCCACTAGGGTTTTACGGGGAGTAGCGTTCCCTGTAGGCGGCGAGGAGAGTGATATTTCTAGGCAGGCAGCGCATTGGGCGCCCCAGCTCTTTCTGGGACTCTCTGCGCCGGCGGCGCCTGCCTGTTAGTGGATTTCCAAGATGGCGGCGCTGTTGGCGGTAAATTCAGGTAAAACGAACCTCAGGGCGAGGGCGGTTATCGGGGGCGGCGCGGCACCGGCTCGTGCTTCCCCCGCCCCTATGGGCAGGCGGGGGCGCCCCGTCGGGGCCAGGAGCTCCTGGGGGGGAGTGGAGGAGGCGCCGTCTGCGGCCCCTGTCCCCGCGCGGGGCCCCTCGGCTCCGGCCCCGGCCCGACGGGCGTGGGCGAGGCCCCGGCTGTTCCTGCCCCGCCCGTTTCTCGGAGTCTGGGTCCGGCAGCGGCTGCCGAGCGCCGTGTCCCGCGGGGGGAGCCGCTGGTGCAGGCTCTTTACCAGCTAGGAAGTCAAATGAATAGCTGGAGGCTAGTTCTTTGCCTTTTGGTTTCTGAGCCCCTAGGGGCTCTCGGCCCCCCCCCCCCCCCCCCCCCCAGTTGTTCTCTGTAGCCGCCAAGGCTAGAGCCCCACCTCCAGCATGGAAATGAAAACTCTTGAGTCTCGCGTAATCACAAGAGTCCCGGAGCTGGAGCGCTAAGAAAAACACAAAATGTGTCCCGAGTCAGCAAATCCTGTGACAACAGTTAGGCTGCTGGTGAGCTGAGCCCACAGTTTATGGTGCTGACCAGTGCTATCTCATTTCCTTGTAGTCCCCCGTCTGCTGAATCCACCTCTCATTTCTTGTCTCACTCTTGGACTGTACACTGCTTGGTGCAGGGACTCTTTGTTCTTTTGCACAGCGCCTGGCACAAATGTGTTCTGGTCCAAGACTAGGGCTCCTAGCCACTTTAGCAATATAATTAATGAAACTGTGAGAGTTGGGAACCTAGGTAACATGAGGAAGATGAGGCTTTGGGAGGCAGAACCCCCTGCTCCGTTGTGCTATCTGGTGTGTTCATTACTCCCTAATGGGTGCAGAGAGTATCCTCCAGCAGGTATATTTCCAACATCTAAACCCTAACCTTTTAGAAACAGCCCTACTCCTAAACTGGAAATAGCTGAACCAGATTTAGCCCCGTCCTATTAACACTTGAAGCCAATGGCAATACTCCCCCACTTAAAATGAAACGTGTACATGTTTTAAGGATTGAGGCCATTGCATGTAGCTTATTTTTCATGAAGAAGAATCTTTGCTGTGGTTTGAAATAAACTACTAAAACATCCTTGAGATTATGGGAGAGGATGATGGGGCTGCAGCTGGGTCCAGATGAACATGTGCATACAACACCATTCTCAATCCATCTTGGGGGGAGGACATGCTGTAATTCCCACCAGGGTACTGTTGGATCCTGCTCAGAGAATCCGTGCTTAGCTAAGAAATGGTGGAAATGTGCTCCTGTCTTTTTCGTCTTCTAGATGCTGTAGAGTGGAAAGCACTTCACTCTCTAAAGGTTTTTTTGTTCCCTTTCCCTGTTTTGGCTTCCCTCTTTTTTGAGCTTCCCTTTTTTGTCTTCCCCAGTTTCTTTCCCATATTCACAAAATTTGGTGTTTTCCTCCAGCTGTCACAGAGCAAAATAGACATGGTTGGACTCCATTTTCTGCTGTTTCCAAGACTGTTTAGAAATAATGAAACAGATCAGAATTGTTAGTTTCATTCTGCTACTACTTTCACTGGTTGGCTAGGATGAATTGCTAGTTGGACTTAAACTAAATTGATATAGGCCTTGTGTAAACTGACTTACGAACATGTTTATAGAGGTTGCATTGGTTTAACTAAAGCTATGTCTTCACTGCAAAAAAGTATCGCTATCTCAGTGTAAACTCATGGTGGAGACAAGGCATGGGTAGTTCATTCCTCGAGTAGTTAGTCGGGGTAAACCCCAGGTTGCCAATATAAAGTTGACCTCTACTAGTAACACTGAGTTTAAATGTTTCAGAGTGGTAGCCGTATTAGTCTGTATCAGCAGAAAGAATGAGGAGTACTTGTGGCACCTTAGAAACCCACAAAAGGTTATGCTCAAATACATTTGTTAGTCTCTAAGGTGCCACAAGTATTCCTCGTTCTTTCTGCTGATACAGACAATCTGTGCCTTGTCTCCACTATGAGTTTACACTGAGATAGTTTACGCTGAGGTAGTTACACCTTTTTGCAGTGAAAACAAAGCCTAACCCAGTTTTAGTTAAAGTATTTCAAGTTGTGTGTGTAGACAAGGCATTCGATTGAAAGCTCTTTGGGGCAGAGACCATCTTTATGTTATATGTGTTGTGCAGTACCTAGCATAGTGGGGCCCTGATCCTTGATTTGGTGGCCTCTAGGCATACTGCAATACAAATAATAATACAGTAGGTACTTTTGGTGGTGATTTGTTTTGGGAAGAATATGTAAATTGTTTCAGGAATATCAGATATATCCAGCAAATAAAACTTTGACATTTCTGTGTTAGATTGGTAGCTGGTTATTTGGAGAGGTTTTTTTTTTAACTATCAGAATACTAGATTATACTCTGTAGGCAGGAATTATTTACCAAATATCATGCCTTCAGACTGTTTCCAGTTTTACTATCTAGACTGAAGAATGATTCTGCATTATGGTATCAGTGTTTGAATATTAAGTTTGCTGTTGATAGATAATGTAGGATGCTGTTTTTTGTGTATGTGCTGGTGAAAGAAAGTAAGTAAACTTTTAGTGTAAGTTTCCTAAATTCCTCCCTGTGCAAAGAAACTTTGATCCAGAATGATATCCTTTCTAATGTGGAGAGATCGCTCATCCTCCATGCTAAATTCAGATATAGCATTTCCAAGCAAAACTTGTGCTAGTGGCAACAAGTGAAGGAGGAGAGTTGGATTATAGAATAGGGTCTGAGACTTGGCCTAAATAACAATTGGTAACACGGGGTAGCTTCCAAAAATAACCCTTGTGAAAAGCATCTCAGTGTACTAAGTTAATGCTGCTTCATTAATCTTTTTGTATTATAAAACAAATTCATATTTGTATAACTGACTTTTTTTATTGCTGTAGAGGATGAACATGTATTATCTAGTCCTAAGGATTTATGTATAAAATATTAATAGCCAGAATTTACACCTCTGTCAGATGTTGATCAATACAATGCTTTATTAGGTTTTTTTTGTTTGTTTGTTTACTGTATTTCTCACTCTCCTGTCATTATGTGGTATGGCAGCAACAAACGTCGGGGAAAAAACTGATTAATATAGTACAATCTGGTGAATAAAAATCACCTTGTAAACTGTATTTCTGTTAAAATCAGAAAAGGATGACAACATTTGAAAGGTTATATATAACTTAATAGCTTAACAAAATGTTTTACATAGACAGATGTAATAATAAATCAAGTATGACAGAGCGCTGTTGTTCATGTATAGTTTCTGATATTGTTGATTTTGTTCCATTTTGGTCTGTTGTATCAACAGCTGAAAGCAGGAAGCTTGCTTTGCCTCACTTGATTCTGGTGCACTCTTCAACCCTTACTTATCCCAGTAGTCCTGCTGAAGTTGTTAGGATGCAGGATCAGGCCTATATCTGTAACAAATATGTCTGTGTAAAGAAAATATGGTTCCAGAATTTATCAGCTGTCATCTTCATCTCTTCTCCACTCCCTGCCCCCTCCCTGCCCAATCCAAGGAGATTTCCACCTCCCAGTGTAAGAAAAGCATTGTCTTTATTCAGTGGCATATTCTCATTTTGGATGTAAAAGATTTGTTTGCATAACTTCCTGTGTTTTCACGTTGAGACTATGCAGTAAATGTAAATAATAGTCTGTTTCTAGAACGTACTGTGTGGAGAAATAATCTTTCCTCTACTCTTCCCACTTACAATAAGATTTTTTTTTTCAAACTTTTTTCTTTTTAGCTGCCAGTTTGTGGGGTCCATACAAGGACATCTGGCAAACAGTGGTAAATGGTATCTGGAAAAGGCAACCTGAAGCCATCCATCTCCTGGACCAGGTTTTAAAGAAACACAAACCTGACTTTATCTCGCTGTACAGAAATCCGGTAATTAACTTTTTCTCTTTTGTAATGGGTTGGGGAGAGACTAGTGTGCTTTGTTTGTCTTGACTTTTTTTCTTTCCTTTTTTTAAGATTAGCCCCAACCTCAGAGTGATTATCCTGTGTTTTATATTTATCCAGTGCCTTGCAAAATGGGGTCGCAATGCTGGTTGGAACCTTTAGGTGTTATAAGAATAAAAATTACTTGAAAGAGTCTTATTATTTATCTGGCTTCTTTTGCAATTGAACACTTAAATAATGTTGATCATAATTTTGTTTCATTGGTTTTCAAACAGACTGTTTGGAGAGGGATACTTTATTTATCCATCACAATACCCTCTGCTCAGTCAATCAAGTGCTGATGGGTTTTTCTATTTGATCCAGGCTTCTGAGATGGAGCACATAATTATTTCTTCTTGTGTTTTTTTCCATGCTTATGATGCAGTTACTTAAGCATGCCAGCAGGCAAAACAGGTAACAATCTGAAAATAAAAAGAATACGGGATGCTCCTTCTGAAGATTGTGGGATGCGGTGGAAAAACCCATTTAGCACTTGACTGATGGAGGAGTAGATATTTGTTTAAAAATAACATTACAGTAAGGAAAAAATATCTTTCCTGCAACATTTATAGTTGAAGTTTTCATTTTTATTTGTAAAGTTGATAGGTTGAAGTCTTAAGTCACGTATAGGATCTTGTTTCTCTACATTTTAGCAGTTGACCGACATCCAAAAAAGGAATAATATATTATTTGTAAGACTATTTATTCTTTAACAGTTTCTCATTAACATTCATGCTGTCTTTCGTCAAGGTTAGATCAGTTTCTGATGGGAAAATTCCTGTTGGGAATATATCAAAGCTACTTTGAGAGCTTAAATAATTCTAAGTAAAGTAAGCTCCAGCACTGATGATATAAGATCATTTTTGGTGTAGCCTCACAAGAAGCCTTGCTCTGCATTACACTGTGAAATAACTTTGAGGACACCTTTACTACCTGAATGTAAAAAATATAGGCAATGCTTGTGATGAAAGCCTAACATGTCAGAGTGGTAGTTGTAAAGAAGAATTAATGTGGCAAGCTTTGCTTGCTCTCTGATCAGCTTTGACAGAAATGAATAATTGTTCCGCATCTTGCCATTTTGGGAACTTCTGTTACTTATTTCTTTTATAGCCAAAGAATGTGCAACAGCACGAGAAGATTCAGAAGGCAAGTACCGAAGGGGTTGCCATCCAGGGTCAGCAGGGTACCAGACTTTTGCCAGAGCAGCTCATTAGAGAAGCCTTTATCCTGAGTGACCTCTTTGATATTGGAGAGCTGGCAGCTGTTGAACTCCTTCTAGCTGGTAAGGAGGCACTGAACTGAGGGGACAATAGTTTCATTGAACACTAAATACATCCTGAGAGTTGGGGCAATTCAATTCTTACAGGCTTCTTATTGGAACTACTCGTTTATTTAGAGCTAAGCACATGTTTAAATGCTCTGTTGGATTAGGGCTTTAGTGTCCAACTCTGTAAGATGTTCATAAAGATCTAAAATGATTCCTAGTACTGTAATGCCGTAGAAAAATAATATTTGGAATCCATTAAATTATTTTAGTCAGTCATTGTAAAAGGGGAAATAATCTGTAGCGAGCTCTCAATCAAGATTGTTAGTTACTTTGAACAAGTAATTTATCACTGGATTCAAGAAATAATTGATTTCTTATAGCTGATTATTAATTTCTCCATAAAACAATATAGAAGTGATTCATTTTGTGACGTGTGTGTTAATTGTACTATGAGCTTATGGCTGTACTGTGTGCCATGACATAGAAGCTGATGCTCAGGATATGAATAATATGATTGCAAGTAATCCACATTATCTGACAGGCAGAAAAGTGATGATGTTTGTGAATTCTCTTTAACTTGAAGTCTTTAAATCATGATTTGAGGATGTCAGTAATTCAGCCAGAGGTTATGGGTCTATTACATGAGAGGGTGGGTGAAGTTCTGCCTTCCTGCACACTGGAGGCCGCAGACTAGATGATCATCATAATCTCTTCTGACTTTAAAGTCTGTTTTTTAAGAAAGCTATTCCATTAGGAATCATTATTAGCTACTTTGTCACATCTGATATGAGTTTTTTGAATATGCCTGTTTTTATTAAATGTGGATATGACCTTGCTAGTAAAATGTTGGTCACCTGTGAGAGGTCATCATGAAGTCCTGAAGCAAATTAAACAAAATTGGAAATTAAGGTTTTCTGTCTGAATAAGCACTGAAAAACTGACTTTTAAGTACAATTAAACTGTTATTGTCCTTTGCTTTTGCAGTGTATGAGGGTAAGATAAACATTTGTTTTCAAATATAATTTGGACTCAGAGTTTTGTTATAGGCTTGTTGTACTTCTATTTAAAAAAAAAATAAGACTATCAAATACAAAGATGTGATTGATTATGTATGTTGAGGGTTGTTGTTTTTTTTTTTTGGTGGTTCTATATTTTTAATTCTGTAGGGGAGCACCAGCAACCTCATTTTCCTGGCCTTACAAGGGGTTTAGTGGCAGTTCTTTTGTACTGGGATGGAAAGAGATGCATTGCCAATTCACTGCGAGCCCTCATCCAGTCACGGCGGGGCAAAACATGGACATTGGAACTCAGGTCTGTCTTTTAGTTACGTTTGGGACTTGGATATGAGGCACGCTAAAAAGCTCTGTGTGTTGGCCACTGATGGCTTCTAGGCTGATTAGTTTTTGGGGGTGTAAGAATTTTCAGATTTGTTCACTATATCTTGATGGTGTTGCTTTCATGTCTTTTCAGCACAGTATTCTTCCATATTTTAAAAAGAAAAGGAGTACTAGTGGCACCTTAGAGACTAACCAATTTATCTGAGCAAAGCTTTCATGAGCTACAGCTTACTTCATTGGATGCATTCACTGAATGCATCCGATGAAGTGAAGTGAGCTGTAGCTCACGAAAGCTTATGCTCAGATAAATTGGTTAGTCTCTAAGGTGCCACTAGTACTCCTTTTCTTTTTGGAAATACAGACTAACACGACTGCTACTCTGAAACCTTCCATATTTTAAATACATTTTATTGGTTACCTGGGATTCCCCTTTTCTTCTGCTCCTGTATACCCCTTCACCTTCTGGCTCTGTGTTGTGGCAAGTGCTGCTCCCTGAAGAGCCAGTTAATGCTGCTCCAAGCACTGACAAGTGATAGTCACTCAAGCATGTTGTGAAGTGCTTGTGTCCACTATGCAGACTGAGTTCTCTGCCTTTGCAAGACTCCTAGCTCTTACAGTCTGGGAAGCAGAGAAATTTTAACTTATTTTTATTTAAATGCAAATTTTATTGTAGAAATTAATATGTGCATGTGAGGTACTCTTGGTGAAATACAAAACAAACTCAGTATACAGTAGAAGCATACCTTGGCTGGTCAACTCCATGTATACTAACATAGTTTGTATTGAGTTGGGATATAGTGTAATCACAAATACCCGAGTGTAATAGGGATGATCAATTTATGGATAACTCACTGGAGTGGTTGGGCTGTGGAAATTTGCCCAGTTGCAAGGATTGCTGAGGAAGAGAAGTCTGTAGAATGTGAATGTGGGCATTGTTACTTACAGTGAAGGTAATGGAAGAATTAGAAAGGTGCATGGCCCTGGGAAGCTGCAAAGGGGGTGCGCAGCCCTGGCTGCAGCCCCGCCAAGCCTGGGATGCTGCCGGGCAAGGGCGCACTGCCTCAGGAAACTGCAGGGCTGAGGCACACGGCCGCGGCTGCAGCCCCTGCCAAGCCGGGACACTGCTGGGCAGGAGCACACGGCCCTGGCTGCAGCCGCTGCCAAGCCCGGGACGACACGGGGCTGGGGCGCACATCCCCAGCAGAAGCCCCGGGGCTGGGGCTGCAGGGTCCTGGTTCCTACCAGCCCCAGTTGCAGGGCAGGGGCGCACAGTCCCGCCTCCTGAAGCGTAGATGTCATGGAGGTCCGGTGAAGTCACGGAATCCATGACTGTTGTGACTTCCGTTGACTAAATCGTAGCCTTGTTCATCACATTTCTTCTACTGTGGTCAGGAATAGCATTATTTGTTGTTTCAGTTGTTAATACGTTGTCTCTCTTCATTTTAGCACAGAGTTGGTGTCCCTGACAACACGCTTTACAGATGAGCTGATGGAGCAGGGTTTGACTCAGAAGATCCTAACTCTGGTATCTCATATCAATGTGAACAGTGAGTTTGAGAAACTACAAAGGGAGCGAGGTCTGGGCAGTGAGAAACATCGCAAAGAGGTAAGAGAATCACTTCGGCAAATTACTGCAAAGATTAAAATGTAGTTATAATCCCCTGCAGAATATTTTGTTTTAAATTTGTGGGTCTTCTCTAAATAAAATCTCATTGGCAGTTTGTTTATTTCTTTTTAAGTTATACTCCGGTTTTAGATTATTTTCTCCTCATCTGCTACTTCTTCCACTTACTGATTAAGGGCAAGGTCCAAGACATTCTGGAGATCAGCTGGTGAGCAGAGACTGATCAACCAGATGGTTCCAGCTTTCAGGGTGGGACACTATATCAAATAAAAGAGAGGATTCAGTTTGAGGAAGCAGGAACTTGTGGCCGTAGTTGTGTTTGGATGGTGAGAAAAGAACCAATGAAGGCTGTATGCTGCAGCTTTCAGGAGTAAAAAACCAAGGAGTGTAAAAGCCAACATTCTGGCTTCTGATAGTAGTTGCAGACAGGGACTGCTGAGGTAAATCAAAAGCTCTCTCTCTCAGCCTGCTGATGCACTGCTGATACTCTTGTCATCTCCTTCCCTTGCTTGTGATTCTAGCTTCTTTCCTTCCCTCAGATCTGCTGGTGGGTTGTAGTGGCATCTTTCTCCCCTGTCTCCAAAATTACTGATGATGATTTTTATTTTCCTCCGCTTTGCTTCTTCATCCTTTGTCACTGGATGAGGTATTGTGAATAACTTGGCTTCCCCAGTTCAGGGGGTGGGTTTCTGCATGCTTGTCCTGCATGAATTCCCCTACTCTTTACCAGAGGAGCCCCTCTCTACCTTCAGAAAAGTAGTAGAAGCAAGGACAACAGAAGAGCAAATTAAATATAAAGATATAGCATAAAATCTAGAACACAAAGTATTTTTTTTTTTTTACTTTAAGCACTACAAATAAAAAAAAAAGAGGGGGATTAAAAATGGAGAACTATATTTCAAAAATAAATAAAACAGGACAAAATAGGGTCCAGTCATTTAAGCATATTTTGTATATCCAGCTGTGTTAAATTTAATTTGGCAAGATATACCTCTAATAGTAAATACTGAAAAGTACTTGAAAATAGAGTGCTCATTTCTGCACCCTTCAGAGTTCTTGTGCGTGTAGCCACTGTCTGCAATGGGAAGTGGATCAGACTCAAACTTTAACATTACAATTTTTTTTCTGTGCTTACTGCTCATAGTGACAGTCCTTCTGAAAAGTATAATAATATATGGTCTTGGCAGTTTGGGGGCCTAAAGCAAGGAGCTAGTCTCTCATCTACTTTGATGTTACTCCAGGAATCATGTAAAGAACAATGATATTTACATTAAATGTTTTGTATGAATGTTAAACCAACATTAAAGCAGATTAGAAAATGTATTTCAGACCTTTGCTTCCTTCCATATGCAATTTTACAGATGATACTCCAGAATATTCTGCATATTAATTAAAACTGGTATTATACTCAACTATAATATGCATACCTGCATAAATCCATTGGTATATTGAAAGATTATCTAATCAATTTTTCACTATTAATAAAAATACATGCACAATAAAAATGGGACATTGGCAGATGGTTAGTTTTCATATTTTACCGGTGAGCGTGTGTCAAGTACAGTTTAGGAACTCTTAAAATACAGCCAAATGAAATCTGATTTTTACTGAGTGACCCAAAGGCACCAAATCAGTGAAGTAGGGGGAATATTCCAGATTTGAACTCTCTGTCCCCTTTGGCTGATATACAAAAGCTGTTCAAATACACGATGGACTTTGGGGGAGTGGAGAAGGGGAAAGGAAGAGAACCTGTTACAGATAAAATGCATAAGAACATAAAGAGTGGCCATACAGGCTCAGGCCAATGGTCCATCTAGCCCAGTATCCTGTCTTCCCACAGTGGCCAATGCCAGATGCTTCAGAGCAAACAAACCAAACAGGGAAATTATAGAGTGAGCCATCCTTTGTTGTGTAGTCCCAGCTTCTGGTAGTCGGAGATTTAGGGATACCCAGAGCGTAGGGTTGTATCCTGGACCATCTTAGCTATTGCTGGACCTATCCTCTATGAACTTATATAATCATTTTAACCTGGTTATACTTTTGCCCTTCACAACATCCCCTGGCAAGAAGTTCCACAGGTGGATTGCATTTTGTGAAACACTTCCTTATGTTTGTCTTAAACCTGCTGCCTATTAATTTTATTGGATGACCCCCTGGTTCTTGTGTTATGTGAAGGAGTAAATAACACTTTCACTTTCTCCACATCAGTCATGATTTTATAGACCTCTATCATATCCTCTCTTAGTTACCTCTTTTCTAAGATGAACAGACCCAATCTTTTTAATCTCTATTCATATGGAAGCTGTTCCATATACCTAATCATGTTTGTAGCCCTTCTCTGTACCTTTTCCAGTTATAATATATCTCTTTTAAGCTGGTGAAGACTGCTCGTGGCTCTGGTCAAGTTGTGGTGTACCATGTATTTATATAGTGTCATGATATTTTTATGTCTTTTTATCTATCCCGTTCCTAATGGTTCCTAACATTCTGTTAGCTTTTTTTGACTGTTAGGTATGCATTGAACAGATTTTTCAGAGAATTATCCGTGATGACTCCAATATCTCTCTCTCTCTCTCTCTCTCGAGTGGTAACACCTAATTTAGACTCCATCGTTTTGATGTATTAGTTGGGATTATTTTTTCCAATGTGCATTACTTTGCATTTATCAACATTGAATTTCATCTGCCATTTTGTTGACCAGTCACTCACTTTAGGGAGATCCTTTTGTAACTCAACCATCTGGAGTAACTTTGTATTATCTGTGTATTTTTGCCACCTCACTGTGTACCCCCTTTTTCGGATCGCTTATGAATAAGTTGAACAGCACTGGTTCCAGTAAAGATTCTTGGGGGATCCTCTGTTTAACTCTCTTCTTTGTGAAAATGGACCATTTATTCCTACCCTTTGTTTCCTATCTTTTAACCAGTTACTAATGCATGAAAGGACCTTCCTTCTCATCCCATGACTGCTTTACTTTACTTAAGCCTTTGGTGGGGACTTTTGTCAAAGGCTTTTTGAAAAGTCCAAGTTCACTCTATCCACTGGATTACCCTTGTTCCCATGCTTGTTGACACCTTCAAAGAATTCTAATAGATTGATGAGGCATGATTTCCCTTCACAAAAGCCATGTTTGACTCTTCCCTAACATATTGTGTTCATCTATTTGTCTGATGATTCTGTTCTTTACTATAGTTTCAACTAATTTGCCTGGTGGTGAAGTTAGGCTTACCGGCCTGCAATTGCTAGAATTGCCTCTGGAGCCTTTTAAAAAAAAAAAAAAAAAAATCAGCGTGACATTAGCTGTCTTCCAGTCATTTGGTACAGAGCTGATGTACGTGATACATTACACACCAGTTATTAGTAATTTTGTATTTGAGTTCCTTCAGAACTCTGGGTGAATACCACCTGGTCCTGGTGACTTACTACTGTTTAATTTATCACTTTGTTCCAAAACCACCTCTGTTGACACCTCAATCTGAGACTGTTCCTCAGACTTGTCGGCTAAAAAGAATGGCTCAGGTGTGGAAAATTCCCTTAAATTCTCTGCAATGGAAAGAATTCATTTATCTTCTCCACAACAGCCTTGAGTGCTTCTTTAGCGTCTTGATTGTCCAGTGGCCGGGTGATTTTTTTTTTTGTGGAAGGCTAGTTGCTCTTCAAATTCTTTTTTGGCCTGCCTAATTATATTTTTACACTTGATTTGCCAGAGTTTACACTCTTTTCTATTTTCCTCAGTAGGATTTTATCCCTTTGTTCTTACTTTTGGTGGAACTTTCAGGAAAAACAAAAAAACTGATCCCTGTTGGAGAGCAAGTATATCAAATTTCAGTCTAACAAATACATTTTTGGAAAATAATAAATTGAAAATCATGCCTTTAGCATGGAAATGCTTGGGCAACCTTTATATAGACCATGCTGTTTGCTCCATTTATAATATGTTAAAAAATTGATTTATGATAAATAGCAACCATTTTACATATCTTAATCCGTGAACAATCTTATTTATGAGTTTTTAGTGTTAGGATAACAAGGACAAGTGCAGAGTCCTGCACTTAGGACGGAAGAATCCCATGCACCGCTATAGACTAGGGACCAAATGGCTAGGCAGAAAAGGACCTAGGGGTTACAGTGGACGAGAAGCTGGATATGAGTCAACAGTGTGCCATTGTTGCCAAGAAGGCCAATGGCATTTTGGGCTGTATAAGTAGGGACATTGCCAGCAGATTGAGGGATGTGATCGTTCCCCCCTATTCGACATTGGTGAGGCCTCATCTGGAGTACTGTGTCCAGTTTTGGGCCCCACATTACAAGAAGGATGAGGAAAAATTGGAAAACATTCAGCGGAGGGCAACAAAAATGATTAGGGGACTGGAACACATGAGTTATGAGGAGAGGCTGAGGGAACTGGGATTGTTTAGTCTGCGGAAGAGAAGAATGAAGGGGGATTTGATAGCTGCTTTCAAGTACCTGAAAGGGGGTTCCAAAGAGGATGGATCTAGACTCTTCTCAGTGATAGCAGATGACCGAACGAGGAGTAATGGTCTCAAGTTGCAGTGGGGGAGGTTTAGGTTGGATATTAGGAAAAACTTTTTCACTAGGAGGGTGGTGAAACACTGGAATGCATTACCTAGGGAGGTGGTGGAATCTCCTTCCTTAGAAGTTTAAGGTCAGGCTTGACAAAGCCCTGGCTGGGATGATTTAGTTGGGGATTGGTCCTGCTTTGAGCAGGGGGTTGGACTAGATGACCTCCTGAGGTCCCTTCCAACCCTGATATTCTATGATTCTATAAATTAAAGCTTTGGCTTTGTGAGAGGAGTCCTTTTAGTTTGAGATCTTACCAAGGCTTTGAATACTAATATAAGTTTAGAACATGCTAAGAAAATGCCTGTGTGTGTTAGAAAGAAAAAATGGGTTTACACATCTTGTTCTGTACATTAATGGAGACTCAGAAAAAGTACATCGCTTCAGACTCTCAGGGTTGTCTATATGTAGGGCCCTATTCATGGACCAATTCATGATTGTGAAAAATGTGTCATGGAGCGTGGAATCTGATCTTCCTTGTGAAATCTGGTGCCCAGCCAGGGGCTCCTACCCTACACAGGGTTCCAGCTGCGAGTCCTGGCCAGGGATTTGAAGGGACCAGACTTCCTCTTCCCCTGCAAGGGCCACTTCTGGGGTGGGTCAGACCCACATTTGGGATCAGCCCCAGCTGCAGGAAGCTCCCCAGTGCCAGCTGTCACCTCCCCTCGTGGGGAGGCGGTGGCGCCAGCTGTTAACTCCCTACATAAGCGGGAGACTGCTGGGAAAACCGGGCATATGGCAAAAAAAACAAACAAACCCACCCCCATATCCTACTGCTCTCACTTCTGCGCTGCTGCTGCTGGTGATAGCTTTAGTGCCTCTGTCAGTGGCAGGGCAGAAGTAAGGGTGGCAATCCCATGACCCCCCTACAATAGCCTTGCGACCCTCCCATCCTGTCCACATTTTGGATCGGGACCCCCACGGTTACAACACTGAAGTTTCAGATGTAAAGATCCGAAAACATGAAGTTAACTAATTTGAAGCCCTCCTGATCATGAAATTGACCAAAATGGACCGTGAATTCAGAAAGATCCTAGCCATATGCATGTGTAAATCCCATTCGTGTTAATGGCGATGGCATGTATATATCAAGCCAAGAATAAATCCTAATTGATTCAATCATGTTTTAAAGAACAGCAGATTCACAAGTTCATTTGGGATTCCAAATAAACTTGTGTAATTGGTCCTAGTTATATTGACTGACTGAGCAAGACAAGCTTGAACAATTTGAAAATAATTGTATGAAAATAACTGTAAATTTTTTTTTTTGTTTTAACTAGGTTTCTGACCTTATCAAAGAGTGCCGACAGTCATTGGCTGAAAGCCTGTTTGTCTGGACCTGCCAGTCTCCACTGAGCAGGGATGATACTTTAATCCTTATTAGTTATCTGGAGAAAGTGACAGTTGAAGCTGATGGCTTATTGGACTGTGTGAATTTGTCCCTCCTCATGGCTCTTCTTTACTGCTTTGATGTCAGTTTTCTAGAACAGAGCACAGAGGATCGGGAAGGTAATGGTAGAGTTTTCTTAAGTTGTACCTTACTATTCCACAAAATGTATTAGCTTTAATTGTTACTATCATTAACATTTTAATCATTATTTACTACAGTTAGGCATCATACTTGGGTGGGGTATACATTTTAAGTAGAAAATTTCTTGATACAGTGAAAATACTTCACTGGGGTAAAGGTTGACTTGAAACCTACTTATAGTGATGTACTTGATACTAGATGAAAAAAACAGAGTTCAGTGGGTAATAGAAGAAGGGCCTGGTCTGAGTATGGGACTAGAGTTTTAATCCTGAATATTCTTGAGTTGTAATCCTGAATTTTTACACTGATTTCCTTTGTGGCTTTGGGTAAGTCAATTCAATTATTTATGGCTCAATTTCCTCATGTAAAATGGGGCTGAGAATACCCTGGCAGGGATGTTGCAGTTTAATTCATTCATGTTGAAAGAGTTTTGAGGTTGAACAATTATAATGTTCTAAGATTCATTATGCTGTTTACATTTATACCTTGAGATAGATAGATATACACACACACACAAAATGGTGCAGTTACAGTTGACTCACAACTTTTCTGACTTGTTCATGTAAATTCTCACCTCTAACAGTGCAGTAAAGTAACTTCATGGAATTTCTCTCCTTTTTTAAATAAGGGAGGAGCAAGTGAGTAAGTAATTGCACATTAATGTATTTATTTCAATGTGCAATGGGACAGTCCTTTTTTTTTAAGCTGGGGAAGATGCAAGATTCTGTTTCCCTTTTATATTGGTGGAGTCTGACATATATAACTTTCAGAGTTTGTTGCAAGGCCTATTGATTTAATATGGGCTTCTGCCTGAGGAAGGGATATTGACAGAGTCAAGTTTTGGTTTTTGGAAGGGAGTCATTTAGGTTGACTTTGGAGGTGGTAGCGGTCTTGTTTCGTAGCTTTGTACTTGCATCCAGAGAATGATGGCTGCTTTTTTTATTACATAGAGAAAGAAATAGTATAAAATGTATGTTGAGTCATAAAACTTTTAAGTGAATGCATATTGTACAGTAACTCCTCACGTAAAGTCATCCCGGTCAACGATGTTTCATTGTTATGTTGCTGATCAATGAGAGAACATGCTCGTTTAAAGTTGTGCAGTGCTCCCTTATAACATTGTTTGGCAGCTGCCTGCTTTGCCCACTGCATGCAGAAAGAGCAACCCGTTGGAGCTAGCTAGTGGGGGCTTGGAACCAGGATGGACCGGCAGCCCCCCATCAGCTCCCCTAAGTTCCTATGTGGCAGCCGCCCAGCAGGCTATCAATTGCTGGGCAGTTCAGCTGTCCCTCCCCCCCAAGGCTGTGTGCTGCTCCTGCCCTCTGCTTTGGAGCTGCTCCCAGGAGCCTCCTGCTTGCTGTGCAGGGGTGGGGAAGGGGTGCTAATGTCAGGGAATCCCCCAGCCCCCTGCTCCTTTACCCTATCTCCACAGAGCAGGGGTTGGGACATGACAGGGCTCAGGACAGAGGGAGCTTGCAGGCAGCAGCTGCTGTCTCAACTTGCTGATCTACTTAAAAAGACAGAGTACTTAGAGCAGGGGTGGGGAAACTGTTTGGCCTGAAAGCCACGTTGGGTTTCCAAAATTGTATGGAGGGCCAGTTAGGGGAGGCTGTGCCTCCCAAAACAGCCAGGCGTGGCCCGGCTCCTGCCCCCATCCGACTCTCCTTGCTTCTCTCCCCCTGACGGCCCCCCTGGGACTCCTGCCCCATCCAGCCCTCCCTGTCCCCTGACCGCCCACAGAACCCCTGCCCCTGACTGCCCCCCCCGCCGCACCATCCAACCCCCTGCCCCCGTCCTTCCTGACTGCCCGCCCCGGGGACCCCTGACCCATTCAACCACCCTTTCTCCCTGACCACCCCCAGAATCCCTGCTCCTGACTGCCCTCCACCGCTCCATCGAACCCCCCCGCCCTTTCCTGACTGCCCGCCCTGAGTCCCTGATCCCATTCAACCCCCTCTGCAGCTGTGTGGCCTGGCAAGAGCTCGCAGCCCCGCCTCCCAGAGCATTGCACCAGTGGCACAGTGAGCTGAGGCTGCGGGGGAGGGGGAACAGCAGGGGAGGGGCCGGGGGCTAGCCTCCCGTGCCAGGAACTCAGGGGCCAGGCAGGAGAGTCCCTCAGGCCGGATGTGGCCCGTGGGCCGTAGTTTGCCCACCTCTGACTTAGTGTGGTCAGCGTACTTAAAGGGGCAATGCGCCTCTCTCTCTCTCTCACTCACACAGTGTGTGTCTCTGTCTCTCTCTGCCATGCTGTCTCCCCTCCCTCCATTCATGCTGCCTTGTAGAGTATGAGGCTACATTAACAACAATGTGTTAGCCCTTGAGGGCTCAGCCAAGTGCTAGTTCATCGTTTAGCAGTAAGGCATTCCCTGGAAAATATCTCACCCTCTGACTTCACCACCTCAACCAAGCTTCACAATCATTATTGCTGTGTACGGTATTAAATTGTTTAAAACTTATACTGTGTGTGTGTTTGTGTACACACACACACACAGACTGTAGATATATATATATATATATATACATACACAGAAAGAGAGAGAGTGTCTTTTGTCTGACGAAAAAGTTTCCCTGGAACCTAACTCCTCCCCATTTACGTTAATTCTGATGGGGAAAATTGGATTTGCTTAACATCGTTTCACTTAAAGTAGCATTTTTCAGGAACATAACTACAACCTTAAGTGAGGATTTACTGTATACTGTTTGGGCTTCAGACTACTTGAAAGAATCAACTGATCAGTTTAAAGAGATAGAAAAAGTGACAATTATTGTAGTAGCTAATTGGAGAAGTAAGCTACATTTGTTCTCCAAGGCTGTACATTTCAGGAATTGTTCATATTTTTTTTTAATGGAAATGAGAATTTAGTGTTTCACTTTTTTATATAATGATGAGTCACTTTGTTTTTCCAGATTTGATGCACCAGCTGCCTCTGTTAACCGAGAGACAGTACATAGCAACAATCCACACTCGCCTTCAAGATTCTCAACCATGGAAACTACCAGGGCTGCAAGCTACTGTTAGATTAGCATGGGCACTAGCATTGCGAGGAATATCCCAGCTGTCTGATGTGACAGGTAAATGAATCTGAAGTGAAACTGCTATAGCTAAGTCTTCAGGGCCCCTTAATACTACAAGTCAGAGCAGCTGTTACTTTTTGGGGGAACAGTAACTGCCCTCTATCACAGAACTGTGCAACTGATAACTTGTATTTGAGAGTTTGACTGAGAATTATATTAGTCTGAAATATACACAGGATTAGAAATACTTACTGTTTCATGATACAAACTCCATAATATCCCTTCATTTCAATAGCAAATTAATATTGTGCTGAAAAAATGCGTCAAATTTCATTTAATGCTAGTTGGTGCCCTATGTTGGTAACTCTACCATTAAAAAACAAAAATAGATTCCAATTTGTTATAGCCTTTATGAGTTAAAGGCAGCTCCATTGTAGCTGGATATTGTAAAACACATTGTCTGCTGAAAGGATATTTGAGAACATTGGATAGTTTTCTTCCAAAAGATGTGGACTTCTGAAGTGCTGTAGTGGATCAGAATTAGATCAGTTTCAGAATATCCTTTCTGTGAAGTTAAATCAGAGTTAAACTTCACAGTTCTAACGGTCTTAAAAGAATAGTTTTTGATTATTATAAATAATAGGGGCCTACAGCCCTGCATAACTGGATTTGGTCTCACTTATTCAGAGGACTAAGTGGATTATGCACATCTTTCCTCTTTGATCAGAGTTCAAGTACTGGCTGTCCCACTGTATTGGCATAACTTTTACAGACCACTGTTCTTTTGAACATCCAAAAGACTTAGGTAGTATATGTTTATGTTCATTTGCAAGTAAGCCAGGAACTGTGAAACATTGGTAAGTGAGATAATTGCATTCTTTCTTCCTCTTCCCCTTCTTTATTCTTTCTAGCTCTTGCAGAATTCACTGAGGCCGATGAGGCAATGGCAGAGCTAGCAATTTCTGATGATGTCTTCCTGTTCCTTACTGAATCTGTGGTGGGGTCTGAAAACTTCTACCAGGAAGAATTTTACATCCGCAAAATTCATAACCTTATCACAGACTTTCTTGCGCTCATGCCGATGAAAGTAAGTTGTTATGCATGTGGACTAGCAGTTGATGAGAATTTTGGATGTATAATCCAAATGTCATGTACAGGAGCAGATAGCAATTTTGGATAATATGGAGATCCAGATAAGGCATCTATCACCATGGTCTTGAAGTGCTAGGATTCAGAAAACTGCCAATTAATTATGTATTTGATTTATGGAATTAATACAGTTTTCAATTTAGTTTCCAAATAACGATGCTCTAAAAATCAAAGTTTACATGAGTATAGTGAAATTTTAAAAGCAAACTGTTCATTTGGTAGTACTTATAATTTTTAATAAATGCCATTTTTTTCTATAGCGACATAGTATCGCAGCTGAAGTTATTTGTGAATGGGAAAAGATCAGTAATCCCACCGTACTGTGTCAGTGCTTTTTAATTTTTTTGCCAGGAATAGACTTTTGCATATGTGTATGGGAGGGGTGCTATCTTTCCTTGCAGCAGAATACTTTTCCTATGGATATAACAATTTGATTTACCAGGAATTGAAACACTTGTGCTGCAAAGCAAAAATAAAAAAGATGTGTTTGTAGCAGTGTGAGCTATTTCATTTGTGCAAGAACTTATATCCATGCATTGAAAGCAAGAGATCTGGGAAAGTGTAGTGTCTTTTTTTAATAATTGGTGAAAGCTTTATTTTGTGTCTGTTGTGTCGAGCAGTTCTGTGTCCATTTGAGTTGCCAAATAATGACTGTGCAGTCATAATTTTTAATTCTTTTTTATGTGCATACCTTTAAAGGATCTCTTTGTTCATTTTAGGCTGGCATGAGAATGTCTGGGGAAAAAATCATTCCTTCAGTTTTAAGAATCTTTTTTCTGAGTGCACATATAAACATATTTGTAGACTGTTTAAATTCTCATTTATTTAAAATTCTTTGTTTATTATGATGATTGCTGAATTGATTTAAAAGCTTTTCTGAATTCACAGCAGGTACAACAGTGGCAATGTCCATGCAAGTATCCTGTGTACACAGCCTCACTAGTGTGCCTCCGTCCACTTCTGTAGGGACCACACACAAACACCTAGAGGGGAGTAACATGCTGTAACAGGCTTTGGCCTTTCTGCTAAGGCTGCGAACAAAGGTGGTTTGTCTGTCTGATGCAGACGTATCCCTTAGGAAATAGGCTCATTTCATGTAATCATTGAATAGTCACAGTATAGTAATGTCTTTCCATTAGCTGCAGCCCTGGACTATATTAAAGCGATGACCTAGAGGTGCAAAGGAATTCTATTTAGGAACAGAATATTGCCATATAGGATCAGAACAGTGGTCTGTCCATCTGTTCGGGTATCCTATTTCTGTCGGTGGCCAGTAACAGTTGCTTCAGAGGAAAAAAGCTTGCAGCAGACAGAATTCTTGCTTGTGAAAGAATCCTTTCCAATCCATATTAGGTAATGGTTGGATTATGGAATTTACATGCCTTATTACATTATAGAACTTTGAATGTTTTTATTATCCGCATAAATGCTTAATCTTTTTTTTTTTTTTTAATCCTACTAAGCTCTTTTTCTCAATGATATATTTTGGCAGAAACTTCTGCAGGTTAATTATGTTTTGGGCCAGTGCACTGACAACAGTGGTAGTCACTTGTGAGGTACTTTGTCAAAGGCTTTTTGAAATTCAAAAAAATTATGTCAGCTGGTTTTCTTTTATCCAGTAATTTGTTGACACATTCAGAGAATTCTAGTAGATTAGAGAGGCACAATTTTTCATTACAGAAGATGTACTTTTTTCTTTCCCCCCTGTCATATTGCATTCATTCTAGCCATTTTAACACTTTAATTATAGCAAACAATTTTACTGATATTGAAGCAGTGCTGACTGGCATGTAATTCCCTAGGTCACCCCAGAACTCTTCAAAAAGATAAAGAAGACATTTGCTACCATTCAGTATAGTAGCTGATTTCTTGAGGAATTTAGTTCTTCTCAATTCTGTTCATACAAGGCACTATCCTATAATGCTAGCTCTGTTTTCTCTCTCTACACTCCACATACACAAGCATATTCGTATAATTAACTTAAATTTTTGATTTTGGTACAGAAGTTCATTTAATCTATCTAGCTTTCCAAATTGAAAATATTAGAGGATGTAGCTTTGGGGCCTGATCCAGATCACACTGAAGCCAGTGGAAATATTCCCATTGACTTGGATCAGGCTCTTGTTGCAGATGAGAAGAGCCTTGAGAGAAACAAAGTGGTTAAATATTTCTCTCGATTTATCAGCTCCGCGAATTAGTGGTGGTTCTTCAAGTATTTGTCCACATGGATCCCACTCTTGGTACACATGGTTTCCATGCACACAAGATGGAATTCTTTTGCCCAGCAGTGTCTGTCTGGAATCATGCCTGAACCTTGTGCCCCTTCACCTGAGGGCATAATGGACAGGGCAGATCCAACCATCCCTCACTTTCTTCACCAATACAGAATCGTAGAGCAGTGGCTCTTAACCTTTCCAGATCACTGTATTCCTTTCAGAAGTCTGATTTGTCTTGTGTACCACCAAGTTTCATTTCACTTAAAAACTACTTGCTTACAAAATCAGACATAAAAAATATAAAAGTTCCACAGCACACTATTACTGACAGATTGCTGACTTTCTCATTTTTACCATATAATTGTAAAATAAATCAATTGGAATATAAATATTTCAGAGTATAGTATATAGAGCAGCATAAACAAGTTATTGTGTGTAATATAAAATTTTAGTTTGTACTGACTTTGCTAGTTCTTTTTATGTAGCCTTTTGTAAAACTTGGCAAATATCTAGACGACTTGATGCACCTCCTGGAAGACCTCTGCGTACCCCCAGGTTGAGAACCACTGTCCTAGAGGAGAAAGACTCCATAGTAGCAGGGAAGGAGGGATCCATGTGGACATAACATTGTGGTTATCATATTATTGGTTATCAGACATTTGATTTATACCTTGAACCGCTGAGAATTTCTTCCTACTATTGGATGATATGGTAACAATTTAAACAGAAAATTAAAATAAACCCCTGCAATTTGATAATGAATTTCAATCTATTTCAATAGCATTTTTGTTTATTAAGGACATGCTTAGGAGTGTTAAAATGTTTTATAAAAATAGATAAGACTAGGTTGCTATTTGTAATCTTTAAGATAATTTTTTTTGTTGGCTTAAAATAGACCAACATTCTTCTCCACTTCATAAATTGTATAGGTGAAACAGCTGAGAAATCGTGCAGATGAAGATGCTCGTATGATCCACATGAGTATGCAGATGGGTAATGAGCCACCTATTTCCCTTCGGCGGGATCTGGAACATCTTATGCTTTTAGTAAGTCCTACTTTTTAATTATGTTCGTAAAAAGGGATTATTTGGGGGTTTTCCTGTTGAAAACTTCTGATACCTTAACAGTAAAACACATTATTTGAATAAGAAGATACTGTGTGGGGTATACCTTACCTATTTTTAATTGTCAGTGGACATCTTCATATTTTTCGTTAAATCAGAAGTAGATATTTTCATTAACTAGTGATGTAGTTGAATTAATTTGCTGACCTGACTTCTCCCTGCTAATAAATATCAGTTTATTTTTGTTCAACATATAAATATTGCACCATTTGTTACATTTAAAATACTGCACAATGTATACACAATCATACGTCAAAAGATACTCGGGTATCTAAAGTGTAGCACCACAGTATTTTAAATGTAACTCCTCCCCCCCTTCCCCCCATGTTAACACAACTTTAAAATTGAAATTCCAAGTTTACAAATCTCAGAACTATGATTCCCATCTAACAGTATTTGAGGCACTTTGTGCTTATGTAGTGTTTTGTGTTTCTGCATCATCCCAGCAAAATTCTATCTATTCGCCTTGGGCGACTAAAGTATCATTAATTTTTACATGATCATTAGTCATTATGGTAAAGGGTGAGTGTGTAGATTTTTTTGCATCTGATATTGTAATTTTTCATAACAGTTTTGCAAGGCTGCTATATACATGGTGTTGAGATCTTAAATGCAAAAAGACCAAGTTACAGCTGATGTGGGAATTGTAACTAAATTTCCTGTGTTTCATTAGAGTAAAATTTCAACCATAATGTTGCATCTATAGAAGGGTCTTTTTCCATTCTATTTCTTTGTTTTAAAAGAAATAAAGTTGGTCTTGTGTGTTTATTTCAATTTGTGATTGTTAAAGTTAGATAACATATTCAAATACTGTATGTGGGCAGTGTACATTTTTTCCATCGTTGTTAAGAAATAAATGTTATAATAAAACAAATTGGTGAAGTATACAAATTCCTCCTTAAATACAGTGTACCAGGCAAGTTTGAAATTTTAAATTCTAACCATTTTAAAGCTAGAGAAACATTAAAAATATTTTTTATCCACAAAAACTATTAGGCAATTTTATAAATCATTAAAAATGGGGATTAGAATGAAAATGCCTTCTTAATCAGAACTTGTTATGGCTCTGGCACAAAGCTATAACACACCTATAAAATGAAGAACTTGAAACAGAAATTATTCTGAAGGAAATTTGACCAGTCAAAGAACAGTTAAAAGCTTTTAATCCCAACACTTACTGATTTATTTTAAGCTAATTGCAGCACAAATACCCAAATGCTCATTTAAAGAAAATACCAGTGTGTTGATATCCAGGGTTTTATAGGCAACAGAGGGAGAATACCATTGAAATTTACAAATAAAAATTATTATTAAAAAAATCTGGACATTTCAGGGTTTTTTAGCTGTGGATTGTTCTCACATTACTGCATAGGAACTGCCATTTTCAGGAAGGGAATATTTAAAAAATTATGTATTAACCATGAGATTATTTTTCTTCCTGTATTTCCAGGTTGTGCTGAAGTAGTGTTCATTGTTAAAATCTTGGCCTCTTTATTTGCGTTGACATTTTTTCTCTCTAGAACCGTATTTTTTGTCCCCCTACAGATTGCTGAGTTGTACAGGAAGGATCCCTTTAATCTGGAATTTGCTCTTGAGTATTGGTGTCCTTCAGAACCTCTCCAAAGCTCCACCATTATGGGATCTTATCTTGGAGTAGCCCATCAGCGACCTCCTCAGCGCCAGGTTAGCCAAATGCAACTTTTTTCCTCCAATGTTTTCAGTGGAAAAACTTTTCTTTTCTTTTCTTTTCTTTTTTTTTTTTTTTTAAAAACGTGTGTCATTTACCTTAGTTTCATGGTGTTAAAAGCTGCAGGCTGGAGCACCAATAGCTCCTGGAATCGAGAGGAGTAAAGATGGTTTTTGAGGAACTGGTAGAATCACTCTCATATGGTCTTAAGAACCTGTTATCCATTGCCAAGATATTAGTGCAGTGCTCCCACCGTTGTATGGGCACTATAGGCATGCTAGAAAGGGAACCTTTACCAGTTGTCCTTGGCTGTAGATTGTTCTCTGGGGTGTCGGTGGGTATTAATGGGAAAGAATCTAACCAATTTCAAAACTCTTGTTTATGCTTGAGCTACCTAATCGAAGACTTCTACACAAGCAGCTACATTTTCTCAGTGAACATGACTAATAATAATATTTTGCTCTTACGTTGTACCTTCTGTCTGATTATATCAAAGTGTTCTATTGATATTTCCAGAGGCAAAACTCTGTTAAGGTGCAGTTAAGGTCTCTTAAGGGTAGAAAACATTACAAGGATGTTGTAATTATCTAAATTCCAAGGATATAAATTAGGATTAAAACCAATCCAGATATGTTAAGGTAAGAAATGCAGAGTTAAGGCATCCAAACAACCTTAGCTGTGCCCTGTAGTAACCTAATTACCATGCAATTATTTAGAGATTATGGTCTCAGATTAGATTTATTTTTAAAGAAAGACATATTAGATTTTCTTCATAGTTTTCCCCTTTTGGCATCACTGCAGCTAATGTTATGAAAGATTATTGCACCCTTATTGATTAACATGTGTTCCTTTGCAATATCCTGAATATTTTGTGTATCTCTTTTCTCTTCAAAATGTGGATATTTTCTGTTCAATGAAACAGAACAAGCAGTTCACAAGTGTATTTATTTTGGAGTTGTGGTGAGGGTTTTGTATTTTTTAAGTCCAAACCAGAATATACATTATCCTTTTGGTGTTTGTTGTCACCCCCAAAATACGGTTAGATTTCTTTTTAAACGTTTACCTTTTTCATTCCAGGTCGTCTTGTCAAAGTTTGTTAGACAAATGGGAGACCTACTCCCCTCCACAATTTACATCCCATATTTGAAAATGCTTAGGGGATTGGCCAGTGGGCCCCAGTGTGCTCATTATTGCTTCAGTTTGCTGAAGGTCAATGGCAGCAGTCATGGTAAGAAAGGTGTTTGACAGTAGGCTCACCTCCCAACTCTTTTCCTAGACAAATTAGACAAGAATGCAGATCTGGATGAGATTAATTGTAGTTTACTACTTAGTTAGCTACTATTAGTCTTACACCTTTAGTACAGAGGTAAAACTCATTTTCACTTTCAGTTGTGGTCTGCATAAAGATACTGGTTTATATATGTTAATTAAATATTTGAGTGTCCTGATTATGGGAGTGGCTGAATTCCTAATATATTTAACAGAAAGCTATAAAACATTTTAAAATCAATGAGAGCTTCAATATATCACTTTTGCTCAGTACAGCATGTTGAAGAGTCACTTATTAGCATAAAATAGCCAGGCTGTGGATTTCCAAATACATTTTTAAATGATGGCTGGCATTTCTGGGGTTGCTTTTAGAGGCATTCTGACAAAGTGCCATCATTTGTAACACAGGTAATATAAGAGTTTCTGTTTTGTTTTCATACTAGGTTGTCGGGGAAAAAATTACGAGACTAACATTGTCTTTACACATTCAGCATGTCAAAGGTTCTGATTCATAAACCCATACTATAGCATGATTAAAACAGTAAACCTATTTTACACCTGATTATCATATTAGTAGTGTCATAGCTCTTCAAAAAGACCATAAGAGCACAAAGCTCACCAACACCAGGCTTTTATCATAAACTTTGTTTTCCTTTCTGGCCCACTTTGAATCTGAACTGAAAGTTGAGCTCACTGATGATCTCCAATTCTGGTGTGCCATTGCAGGGTACAGATGGTTAAGGAGAAGGGACGGGGAGGTGTTTTATGGATGCCAATAGGCACTTTTTTTTGTCAACTCAGAATGTTTGGAAAACAACTCATGTTGTGGGCATTAACATAAATGATAAATAATAGTAAAAGTGTACAACCTCTCGTACACAGTGAGAAGAATTTCTTATTAGTTCAGCTTCCAGAATACTGTGTTGAGTACAAGTTAGGGCAGTTCTTTAAAGTTTGATATCCTCTTTGCCACCCTGTAAAAGAGCAAAATTATTTTGTAATCAGTTTGAACATTTTTCTTTTCCAGCTGAAAACATCCAAGGAACAGGTGGCAGCCCTGTCTCCTGGGAGCATTTCTTCCGCTCCTTGATGCTGTATCATGAGCACTTAAGGAAGGACTTGCCAAGTGCAGATAGTGTTCAGTACCGTCACCTCCCCCTCCGAGGAATCACCCAGAAAGAACAGGATGGATTGATTTCCTTTTTACAGCTTACAACTACTATAGTGAAGTGGGTAGGTAATCCTTTTTTTTTCTTGTGTCTCGCTGGTACGTTTCTGTATCTCTTGCAAGATGACATTTAAACTGACTTACAGATTTGAGTTTGCACGTAACTAACTAGTGGTGACCTATGCCACGTTTGCCCAAAATGGCACTCTGGGCAGAGTCAGCTAGCAGTTGCTGTGATTTGTTTTCTGGACTTCATAAGTGATAGCAGGAATGACTGGGTTGGACAAGCATGTGATAAAGCAAGAAGGGGCAGGGTCTGTTGTTGGTACTGCAAATTGCTGATTTTTAACTTTCAAGACTCCCTTCCCTGTTGTGGAAGAGTTGTCTTTCTTTCACAGCTAAGACGAGTTTAAAAGAAATCAAGTCAGAGCTGAAGAACTCTGAGCATTTACATTTAATAATTTGAGAGGGGAAAAGCCAGAAGAAGTAAACTAAAATAAAAGAGAGAAAATGGCAGGGGAAACAAACTGCTAGTGAAACTTACCTCCAGGCTGGATTTAAATGGCTGCCAGACCTATAGCTGAAAAGGCACCTTGAGTTAAAGGGGTGGAAACTCCAAGCAATGGTTATGAAAATAATACATCAGTGCAGGCTCTACATAGGTGGTACAGCTTTAGTTCAGTTACTGAATACCCACATGAGGAGAGGGTAATTCTATATTAAGTATGCTTAGAATATCTAGCTATACTAGAACTGTATGCCAGTTGAATAGCTTAGCAAGAGATCTCAGGTATGCTTTAACTAGCCCTACCCAGCTTTTAGATCTTAACAAGTTTAATTTCAACTTAGTGAATGTTAAAAATAGATAATACAGGCTTGTAATAGAAATAATGACAGAGCCCTTATCTGCTCTGGTGTGAAGGGGCTGTTGAGGTATAAGCACTTGATTTCTCTAGAGGCAGTTGTGTGGGTGTGTTCCTGCTAGTATATGCTTGGGAGTTACAGAAGAGACTTGAGCTTCCAGCACATATATGCACAATTTCTTTAGTACATGTTGAAAGAAGAAGAAAGAGGGTGAAATACTTGGTAATTGTATTCAATTATTTTTAAAAATAAGCTTCTTAATCAATGTTTTTAATCAGTTAAAAGTGATGCTTTAAGTTGGAGCAGTCTTCCATTCTTCCCATCTCTAAGATGTGTTGGGCTAGAAAATGGCATCACCATTGCTTAGGGCTTGTCTACACTACCCGCCAGATCGTCGGACTGCGATCGATCCAGCGGGGGTCATTTTATCGCATCTAGTATAGATGCGATAAATCGACTGCGGAGCTCTCTCCCATCAACACCAGAACAAGGAGCGCAAGCGGAGTCGACGGGAGAGCATCAGCTGTCGTATCTTAGATGGACCCCTCTCTGTAGTCTAGACAAGCCCTGAGACTTTGAATCATTTGAGTTAGGTGTTGCAAAACTCCAAGACCTTTCAAAGTGACAATGTGTACTCCACCCTTCCCTCTTGTTTTGTGTATCGTTCTGCAGAGTGAGAATGCTCGTTTGGCACTCTGTGAGCACCCCCAGTGGACTCCAGTGATAGTCATTTTGGGACTCCTGCAATGTAGCATCCCTCCCATTTTGAAAGCCGAACTATTAGAGACTCTTACTGCCTTTGGAAAATCTCCTGAGATAGCTGCTTCACTCTGGCAATCACTGGAATATGCACAGGTATTTTAGGATTTTGCATACTGCTTAGAACTGTAGTAACTGAGTCCTGGTTGAATTGTAATATATTTTAACATTATATACTTAAATCTTAGCAGTAATATGACATGCTTTTCCTAAATGCTCTTTTAATCATTTATTTCCATTGGTGATTATCAAATTCACATTGTTTCTTACTGTAGAAAAGGCCTGTGTACTGATAATAGTGGTGTATTCTTATTGCGCAAGGAAAGGGAATGGGGAGAAACCGGCCCTTTGAATCCATAGAATCTCCCGCTTGGAAGGGACCTCAGGATGTCGCCTAGTCCAACCCCCTGCTCAAAGCAGGGCCAGTCCCCAACTCACATACCAGGGGAGACATAAAGGTCTGTGAATCCTGAAGTAATGCTATTGTAAGAGATCACAAGATAGCGTTTGACCTCTCTAGATGGTTTAGGAGTGACATCACTGCACTGGAAGGAGTTCTGTCCAGTGCTTGGCTAAAATGAAGAAGGAACATGACGTAGCCCTTTGAGGGTTGGGGGGTAAAAGTGAATGTGGAGGATCTGTACAACTCTCAGAGATGGGCAGTCCATTGTTCTATCAGCAGATTAGAGATTTTTTTTTTAAAAGCTCCTGTTCCCCCTGAAAGAAGTGGTTAGTAGGGAATACAATAAGCATTTCTGGTACAATGTAAACATCACCCATTTCTGTTAGTAGCTATGTAGAAACACATTTTTTCCCTCTTTCTGTTTAAGATATTACAGACTGTAAGAGCTCCAGGTCAGAGGCAAGCAACTGGCATTGAGGTAAGGGTTCTTCTCTTCTAGGAAGCCACTTTGATTTCTATACAGATGAGTGCAAGGGGGAAAATGTAGAGCTTGTGCCTGCTATTGAGTCTTGAAATAAAATCCCTCTTTGCTTTGCATCTGTTATTCCCAAACGTACTCGTGGCTCCTAGAAGTCTGTTTTTATCTTGCCTTGTAAATCTAATGGAGTTTTTAAAATTTGTTTGGCCATGTTTAGCAGCTTTCTAATATGTATGGAATAGATGTCTTTGCCCTTCTTTCTTGTTATGTACACATTTTTCTAGAATTCCTAGACTGCTTATTGTTTTCTGTCTTTCATTTTTTTTCTGCATTATCACTCAGTTTTAAGTCACGTAAAATCCATTGTGATTTAGCTAGAAAAAGGAATCATACTCATTTTTGCTTATCAGTGTGGATTAGTGCATCAGACTTTTGTAGGTATTCTTGCTCTCATTTGTTTTCAGACTTTTCCTCCCTCCATCCCCCTTTAAACAAAACACATGTAAAGGTTACATTCTAATCAGACATGCAATGTATATCATTATAGTTGGGCAGTAATTCCATTATAGCTAAGGCTGAAACTTGTTTACTGTTTAACAGGTGGTTTAAGGGCAAGTCTACACTACCCTGCTACATCCACACAGCTGTACCGATGCATCGGTGCTGCTGTAGCCCTTCTGGTGTAGATAATTACTGCACCTCCGCGAGAGGCAGAACCTATGTCCACAGAAGAGTGTCTCCCGCCGACATAGTGCAGTGTGGCCACTGCTTTAATTTGATGTAACTTACATCACTCAGAGGGGTGTCTCCAAAAATACCACATCAATTTTTTTTGCAGTTTTTAAGTTCTTATAACTTTTTTTGGACCCATCTGTTGTTCTTATTATAGCTCTGATCGTCCCATAACTGATCTCACCCACTCAGAACTGATTTTTAGCTAGTGTCTAACACTCATTTTTCTCTTGGGAAAAACAATATTTAAAAAGTTGTTAAAGCTGGATTTACAGTGTGGCTTGAGCCAAACTGGCAAGCGTGTCCCAGACCTGACGAAGAGCTTTGTGCAGCTTGAAAGCTTTTCTCTCTCACCAAACGAATTTGGTCCAATAAACTATATTATTACCTCGTCCACCTTGTGTCTCTAAAGCCAGAGAAAGTAATTTGTGCGTGTACAGCAGGACTGGGGCTCCGTTGCAAGACAAAGTGTAGACAGCCTGATGTTAGAGTAAGTGGGTAGCTCAAGGTGATGTGCCATGGCTATTCAGCCCAAGCAGTACCCACATACATTTAGTTTGAATCCTGCCCATGACAGCTTGCTGAGAATGTGTGTTGTACTCATTAGTTGCTCTGTCTGTATTTTGCAGAGGCTCCTTCTGGAAGTTTTGTCCCGATACAAAGCTTATGACTTAAGAACCAATATTTGAGTGTAGTCCCCACATGCATACTCATTTTACATTAGAAGTATTGTCAAGGAAATAGCTTAATTAAACAAAAGGAAGATGGAAGACTAGTAAGCAGCAGCACTAGGATAACGTGATCATGCTGTATTCATCTCATTCCTGAGCAGTGAGACTGAGTGTGATCAAAGAAAAGCAAATAGCTGCAACTCCTATGTCAGCATGATCAAAGGGGATACTGAGCATCAGCAAATGCACTTGTAATAGAGAGCCCTATTCTCAGGGCTGGCATAAGGTCAGCATTGACTAATGTGGTGCCAGCATACTATCATCAGTCAAAAAGTAGCTTATGTTTATAAGCATAGACTAAACATAGAAAACAAATCTCAACTTTATGCAATAATTCATATGATCTACACAAACCAAAGGTTCATGCCTATCAGTTTTATCTCTCAAAGTATTGTAATTTTTGTGTGTAAAAAACCAAAAGGAGGTGGAGGGGAGTCTGAGGGAAATGTCAGACACTAGAAAAAAATTAGTCACTTGGCCCTTTTAAAAACAATCGCATCAAACAATATTTTTCACCTCACATGTTGCTATAGAAAAATAAAGCAGTGAACAAATTACAGTAAACTTTTAAGAATTATATTATGATGCAAAAAAGAGAGAGTTTGTAGACCTTTTTCACTCCAGTTAAAATGGAAATCTTGGTGCAGCCTTAACCGTGGGTGACATTACCACCCCATATAACATTGCTGGGTTACATTAGTGCTAGGCGTAGAGATAGTAGTGCAGATTTGGAGTCATTTGATCAAGGGATCCCTCAGATGCTGTCTCCCTCCAATAAGTCTTATTTTAGTATTCAAATTTCTTTAAAACCAGAGGTGTAACAGGATTGTTTTGAATTGATATTCTACAGCACTGGGAGAGGGGAGCATACACCCATTGAGATGAAGGGGTCACTTCACATCTCTGAGTTCTTGTGTCAGGCTGCATTAATTTCTATGGGCTGATTTGATTCAGCTGAGCATTCAGGCCTGCTGTGCTGCCGAGGAAAGTACAGAGTCCATTCTCTCTACATGAGGTCTTGAAGAAAAGTAAAAAGTATGAGGCTCCCCTCCATTGCTGCCTCCAGCTGGTAGATATGCTCCTCTGTTACCACCTTCATTCCTTCTCATGGCCTCTCCAGCCCTATTGGGAGGATAGAGGGGTCAGGAGGAGCGCAGAGCCAGTAGAGAGTGGCAGTGAGGTGTTCCCAGCCTTGTGCCTTCCCACAGGCACCCCTCAATCATGCTCCCACACTACCACCACTTCCTCAAAAATCCAGGAAAATTCACTGCCCAAAAACTTTAATGCAGAGTTAAGGTTGACTGGCGATGCCTTGTGTCCTCCCAGAACACTGAGTCGTTCCTCATGTCTGCTTATCAGCCCAGAATGATTCGTACTTACCGTATATCCCCAATGGCCATTGCCACTTCCAGAGGGCGGAGTAGAGGTTGTAGGGTCGGGCAGTTGTGTACTGTAATTCTGTATTTGCTGGTTTTCAGAGGTTTAAGTACAGGTGCTTTTAACATCTTAGAATGGTATAAGGCACTGCCAGTCAATCTTAATTCTGTGTAAACAACCATTTAAAGAGGTGAATGTACTATAAACTATTATCTGTCCTCTTTTCCAACATTGTTTTTAAAATCACCTAATGGCCAAGACGCTTGAAAACTGGTGGCAGCTTAGAATATATTTTAGGCTACAATCTTGAAATCTGATGCATGTAAGAGGACTTCTGTGCCTGTGCAGAGCCCCACAGAAGAGAATTGGATGTAGTGTTGGAGCCAGCACATGTGCATCACATTGTGGCTTAACTTGTTTCTTTGCTTTTTTTTGTGGTGAGTAGTGGCGAAGGAAATGGTATTGCTATTAAAAAGAATGGTAGATAAAGCAACAGTTGAGCTTAATAAGAGTAAGAGCTATCACTACATTATTATGCTAATTGCTTTTCAAATAATGAAGTGTCAAAGTAGGTAACTTCTTAAATTAAAAAAAAAAAATTGGGCCCAATCCTACTTTCCCTGTGCACCCTGACTCCCACTGAAGTCAACGAGAATGAATTTCAGTCCTTTCAGCCTTCAATCAACATTTCCTTCCCTTTTTTTGGTTGTGTTTCAGCCTTATTATTCTGAATGTATTTTAATTTTAATTACAAATCTATTGAGTTGGAATCTTGTTGCTGTTGTCTGGTTCTTTAGTGTTATTTCTTAAGTTGAGACCTTGATTTTTTTTTCCCCCCCTCCTCTTGGGAAGGTTGAACTGAATGAGGTTGAATCTCGGTGTGAGGAGTACCCTTTAACCCGTGCCTTCTGTCAGCTAATCAGCACGCTGGTGGAGAGTTCATTCCCTTCTAACTTGGGGGCAGGACTGCGCCCACCAGGCTTTGACCCCTATCTGCAGTTCCTCAGAGACACTGTGTTTCTCCGATTTCGCACCAGAGCTTACCGGATTGCTGCTGAAAAGGTAATTTTTAGTTGTGAAGATAGTTCTTTTGGGACTAAAGCACTTTAGTCCCTGGCCTTGGAAGAGCTGTGATGTGCAAGTTTGATGCAGCTGTGATGAGTCCATGGATTCTTTTAAATCAAAGCTGTAGCCAAATGATATCCTCCACTCCTGAGAAGCAGATTGCAGAGAGATTTACAGTATCTATCTTCATTGTTCAAGAATCGCTTGGTTGTCCTTAAAGGGCTAGAAGCACTGAGCTTCTTGATACTAACACATTAAATCAACAAGATGTGATAGCCTTTCAACAGCCAGCAAGGAGATGCCGAAGTTTGCCAAAATGTGGAGCACAGAATGTAGACTGGAAAGAGCATTTTTAAACACCACTGTTTGCATTGTCAAAAGCAGGATAAAATTAGTAAACAGTCGGGGTGTGAGTTGTATTGAGTTTCCATACTCCTTTGGTATGATAAGAACTCTATTTCTGAAGGTAAAGTGTCTCTAGCCACGTGAGAAATATATGGAGTTAGCTATCTGCAGTTGTTACATTATGATATTTTATAAATTGCTTTGTTACCAGAATTTTACCAGTTTGGCTAATGATCGCTAAACCTAAGTAGCTTTCATAGACATGAATAATTAGAACCTTCATCCACCAGTTAGAGTTCTTTCATCATGACCATGTCACAAGATTATTTAATCAAATAGTGTTAACATAGTATTTTAACTTCTTGAAGCATGGAATTTGAGTTCCTCAATATGATTCTTTTTGATGAAAATGCATTTATATTGAAAGTGGAGTGACCCAGGCAGGCAAACAGTCAAGTTTACCAGCATATTCATTCTTTTATACATTTCAGAATAAGTTTGCATCTGGTTTTGAATATACGAAAAATACACTATCGTTATATTTGCAGGTGTTCTTTTTAGTTCAAAAAAGCACACTGATAGTATTTCAAATTCTCTGACTTAAGCAATTTCCTAGTGCTGTGGGATGGTAATTTTAAAAGCAGACACGTTTTTCTTGAAGTCTTGCCTAATCCATTGTTGAATTGTTTCACTTTCCCTTCTAGTTATATTGTTCTCTCATCTTGGTTTTGTGAATATTAATAATATCCTGTGTGGTGTGTTGTTTTGTGGTTGTCCACAGTGGGAGGTAGCTGAGGTGGTTCTGGAGGTTTTTTACAAGCTGCTGAGAGACTACGAACCTCAACTTGAAGACTTTGCGGACCAATATGTGGAGTTACAAGGTTAATTTGTTCATTTATGTACTGTCAAACAAGATTATTACTTTCACTCTACTTCCATACCTCTGTATTGTGATCTTATCACATTTTACAAGCAAGCTGAGTCCATGCTTAGATAGGAAATATCCAAGAAACTCTAATGTGCTGCTGACTCAGTAGGCTGCACTCTTTTCTGAATCAATAATGAATCAATGCCCCAGCATGGAACTAGGGGGCAATGTGCTTCTGGAGGTGGTGTCTTTAAGATGAGATATAAAACTGACATCCTGCACATTTGTGGTCATTAAAGATCCCATAACACACTCAGAAGATTAGGAGCATCATGGCCAAAATCGAATTAGGAAGTTACATTTTGTTGACCAGAACTTGTCCTGCAATTTCATTTAGATATTGTAGTATGAATATTCTATTCTGTTAAACAGCTGCTTCCTTACACTCTGGGTGGTGGTGAAGTAATTTTTTGCGTATGTATAATTTGTGAAGCACTTTGCATTCCTTCAGAAAAAATAATATATAGTATTACAGTAAAAATAAATATAAGACGTTGGAGCACCTTTTTGTTGTGTATTTTCTACTTCCTTGCCCCCGCATACCACAGCAGAAAACATCCTGCCATACGGCAATAAATCGCTAGTTACCAGGACCCAAGGAGGCAAGTGAACTGTCTATCAAAGTTGGTAGAAAAGCACGACCCACTCACTTACTCAGTCTTTTCCTCCTTGTGTACTAGCATCCAGATTCCTTTAGTTTGAGTCTTTGTGTGTTCTTCTTGCTCTTTCTCTATAGAAGGTAGAAGAAAAGAATGCAGAAAGAAATGAGACAGGCAGAAAGGCAGTAGGGAAAAGAACATGCTTCTTGTAAAAGGAAGAGGGCATCAGGGCAAAGCTTACCCTGTGGATCAAAAGCTCTAAACCAGCTTTACAGGACTCAGTTCTTGCCCTTTGCTGATTCTAATTAGTAGATGCTGTTTCCTTTGTATTGCAGACTTGCTATGGCATGTTCCTGTCCTTTTGTGAGAGATGATCTTTTCTTCTAGTCCAACTGCTTGCTCTCACAGGTGGGGTGTGGGCCTGACTGGAAATAGGTGCTTATAGTCCTTAAAGTAGCCACATATTTGAAAAGATGGGAGTTGGTGGAAATGCCAACCTTGAACTTATGGGTCTAGGCTTTAAACCTTATATCTTGTCTCCATGACATGGCAACCAGATTGGGGAAATGGTAATTGGTTCACCTTTTAGGACTGGATCTCAATTTATTAATTACTGGCTATATGTGGAGACATCAGTCATTTGCCTACTGTCTTCTGTGGTTTACCAATAACCATTTGGCAGCTGGTTTGTGGGGAACCTCTCTGCCTTAGGACACAGGCACTGCTACTTTATGAGAAGAAAGCATTATATTTATTGTGACTTTGCCTTAGATTTTCTAGTAACTATAATTATCTCATTAAAAACAGCATTTGACAATTTATTTTTACTTTGAGATTTTAAATATCTTATTGTTGGGCCTGAATTTCTGTTTCTATGGCTTATATCTAAATCTCCATTGTAATCACACAGCCAGTTAAGGATGCTTACTTGATGTGTTCTGTAGCCAATTTTCTATTGATGTTACTGAACAGTGAAGGTTGTCTAGTTTAGAAATGATTCATTCTAGGATGTTAAAATTAGTACTTCCTGAACTCAATTTTAATGAGGGATACTACTCTTCTGAGGCCAAGAAAGAAGGCAATTGCTGCATTATAGTGAGTTTGAGGCTAAAGTTGAGTTTATTCATCTTAGTTTTGTTCTGCACATTTTTTTAATGTGAGGTTTCCTCTTAAAGTTTTTCACTAAGTGATGCTTGTTAATTTGCAACAGGCTCAAAGAACTTTTAGAAACAGTCCGTAGGTGGAGAGACAGGCAGAAATATGTCTTTCTAGTAAGTTTGGCACAGACTGGAAGGCCTCTAGATCACACAGTAAAAAGGATCCTTTCAGCTCCAGTGTTTGTGTCCTACATAATCTTCCTTTGTCTTTTTTAGGGGGATAAGTAAACTGGGAGTGTTAATATAGACTTTTTCTTATTTACAACGTTTTTTCTTTTGCCAGCTGATTTTGTTTTCTGATGACCTTTGAGTATCATACCAACAATAGTTTTCTTCTACGCTCTAGTTCATTGCAGCAGATATTTATAATACATATATTAAACATTTCGTGCATCTTCAGTTTTCTTTTTTCCTCACACAAGGTCTTCAAAGGAATCTAAAGTAATGCAAATTTGTTTCTGTGATCTAAAAACATCCTGAAGAACCCAGAGTAGGTGATTCTGAAGAGATTGTGGCTTGGGCATCCTTTACTGATTTAAATGTAAAGGTTGGATGTTTCCAGGAAGAGTACACCTGGTGAAAGCTAAAATTCTGATTTTAGATTTCGAAGTCTGTCTTGTGGCAATCGCCCATCACTATTCTTTCCTAGCTTTTATGAGCTGCTATCTGCTTAAGTGGCTTTTGGGTGGAAAGTGCTCCAAAGAATTTTCCTGTGATATATCACATTGATTGCTACAGTAGCTATTGTTGAGATGTTTTCTGGTATGGAATGGAGTAAGAGGATGCCTCTGACAAACAGAATTACTAGTAAGTAGAATCATAGAATCATAGAATATCAGGGTTGGAAGGGACCTCAGAAGGTCATCTAGTCCAACCCCTTGCTCGAAGCAGGACCAAGTCCCAGTTAAATCATCCCAGCCAGGGCTTTGTCAAGCCTGACCTTAAAAACCTCTAAGGAAGGAGATTCTACCACCTCCCTAGGTAACGCATTCCAGTGTTTCACCACCCTCTTAGTGAAAAAGTTTTTCCTAATATCCAATCTAAACCTCCCCCACTGCAACTTGAGACCATTACTCCTCGTTCTGTCATCTGCTACCGTTGAGAACAGTCTAGAGCCATCCTCTTTGGAACCCCCTTTCAGGTAGTTGAAAGCAGCTATCAAATCCCCCCTCATTCTTCCCTTCTGTAGACTAAACAATCCCAGCTCCCTCAGCCTCTCCTCATAAGTCATGTGTTCTAGACCCCTAATCATTTTGTTGCCCTTCGCTGGACTCTCTCCAATTTATCCACATCCTTCTTGTAGTGTGGGGCCCAAAACTGGACACAGTACTCCAGATGAGGCCTCACCAATGTCGAATAGAGGGGAATGATCACGTCTCTCGATCTGCTGGCAGTGCCCCTACTTATACATCCCAAAATGCCATTGGCCTTTTTGGCAACAAGGGCACACTGTTGACTCATATCCAGCTTGTCGTCCACTGTCACCCCTAGGTCCTTTTCCGCAGAACTGCTGCCTAGCCATTCGGTCCCTAGTCTGTAGCGGTGCATTGGATTCTTCCGTCCTAAGTGCAGGACCCTGCACTTATCCTTATTGAACCTCATCAGATTTCTTTTGGCCCAATCCTCCAATTTGTCTAGGTCCTTCTGTATCCTATCCCTCCCCTCCAGCGTATCTACCACTCCTCCCAGTTTAGTATCATCCGCAAATTTGCTGAGAGTGCAATCCACACCATCCTCCAGATCATTTATGAAGATATTGAACAAAACCGGCCCCAGGACCGACCCCTGGGGCACTCCACTTGACACCGGCTGCCAACTAGACATGGAGCCAATAGTAATTTCTATTACTATTACATTTTCTTTTTCTTTTTTAGGAGAAGAAATAATAGCACATAAACCACCTGGATTCAGTCTGATGTATCATTTATTGAATGAGTCACCAATGTTGGAACTGTCCCTTAGTCTGCTGGAAGAAGGGGTTAAACAGCTTGATACGTATGCCCCCTTTCCTGGTATGTGCCATTAGTTTATTTTTAAAATATTAATGAAGAGTTTACCAACAGCGATGGGACACTGGTATTTCTATATATCTTTTGTTTCTCAAATATATAAAGTTATGTTCTGAGGGAAGTTAACCGAAAAAAAGTTATCAGATCTCAAGGTACTTTTCTGAAATAGTACTTTGATGAACTGTTCAAATATTACCTTTTTGTAGAGGCTCCAGGAATTGTGGCTTGCTTTGTAACTATTGTATGTGTTTGCTTTTTTGCTTATGTACTGTAGGGAAGATGCATTTGGAAAAAGCAGTGCAATATTGCCTTGCACTTCTTAATCTGACCCTACAGAAGGAGAACCTCTTTATGGACCTCTTACGTGAGAGCCACCTTTCCCTAATTGTCACACCTCTGGAACAGCTGCTGCAAGGAATCAACCCCCGCACTAAAAAGGCAGACAATGTGGTAAACATTGCCAGGTAGGCACAAATTACTTTGGGGACAGGCACTTTGGCTGTGTTGGAAAGTGAAGAGAGGCCATTGTGGCTGTAATTCTTCAGTTGCATCCATACAGTAGACCCTTCTGCTTGCTCAGAGCCTTGCTGAACAGTGAATTCTGCACAGCTTGAAGGGTCCACCTGCATACATCTGATTGCAAGAGTGGGGCAATTCCTCTGTTCTGAGGAATTCTTCTGAGTTACTCATAATTTTTGTGAAATTCCGAACTTTTAAATTCATTGCTTACCTGTGTATAACCTTCATTTCTCCAACCTGGACTTTTTCACAATAGCCATAGATTCGGCCAGTAAAAATTCCTTTGACCCAATCTGCCACCGTAGCCTTTTGCAGCACTGCTCGTTAATTATTCCCATTAAAGGGATACTATTAACTTGATTTTCAAACGGGGAGCAATACAGTTTCAAGTACCACACTTGCCATTGAGTCCCTCTGCCAATGTTTATGGTTTACACTGGCATTTTACTATAGGCAGGCCAATACAAACAACTGGAAAACTGACTACAGAGGAGAAACAGTGAAATCATTACACACACAGCCCTGTAAAAACAAAGTGTGTAGTTTTTTCTCTAATCCTCTTGTTATCGTAATCTCAGATGTTATGTATAGCAATAGTAAGTATACAGTTTTCAGATAGATGTCTTTCAGACCATTGCTCTTTGTCCACCTATTTCCTAAGGGTGTGTCCAAATGCCTTCTTTCATTTATATTGACCCCTTTAAGGTGGATATAGGGTAAAGGAAACAGCAGAAAAATTTCTGGGAGTAATCTCTCTCCTGGTCAGTCTTTATTACTGGTGTGGAGAGGGTTTAGCTGCTGTGTACCTTTGTAGACAAAATTCTCAATCTATAATTTAAAAAGTTTGCTATATATACAGGGTTATTCAGATTTTATTTTAAATTGTTTCAGTTTACAAATGCTCTTTTTTCCTCTGGGTAGTATTCTCTGGGAACTCTGGAGTGACCAACAATTTAATTACATTATTCTTGCAATTTTTTAAAGGTATCTTTATCATGGCAACAGCAATCCGGAACTGGCTTTTGAAAGTGCCAAGATCCTTTGTTGCATTTCTTGTAACTCCAACATTCAGATAAAGCTAGTAGGAGATTTCACACATGATCAGGTAACCACCACTCTGTTTGAATTTGGGGAAAGAAAGTAGTGATGAGAAAACAATACTTTTACTACTTAATAAAAACAAACCTAGATTATATGTGATAAGGCTACATAGTGCCTTGTCTGTACAAAAGAACAGATTATTTTTCCATAGCACAAGGGTTCTCAAAGTGGGGGTCAGGATCCTTCAGGGGGTCACAAGGTTATTATATGGGGCGGGGGTGGGAGGTGTCGCAAGCTGTCAGCCTCCACCCCAAACTCCACTTTGCCTCCAGCATTTATAATGGTGTTAAATATGTTAAAACGTGTGTTTAATTTATAAAGGGAGTCCCACTCAAAGGCTTGCTATGTGAAAGGGGTCACCAGTACAAAAGTTTGAGAACCACTGCCATAGCACCATAAAGATTGGCTACTTATTCATGGCATTACGTTTTTAATGGAACCTTTCCCACGATAAAGAGCGGACAGTTTTGTATGACATACTAACCCTTTTCTTTGGTTAGACTGTCCTCCGTAGGGGAGGTTAATGTAACGTATTTTTAAGACGTTAGAGTTTAAAATATTATTTATCATGTGGCGTAACAGTTGATGTACGCTTAGAACAGGTAAGACCCCAATAATGAATGCTCACTAGTATGATCACATTTTTGTCAATGAAATAAACTATAAAACTTCATTTTTTAAAATCATCTTGTACTTAAATCAGTGTTTTATCTTCATCAAAATTCTCTGTTTTTCATTCCCAACCCTCCATTTCTGAATCCAGAGTATAAGTCAGAAGCTGATGGCTGGGTTTGTGGAGTGTTTGGACAATGAAGATGCAGAGGAATTAATTAATCCAGAAGATGGTATGTGACTGGTCACATTTTATTTACATGATTATCTTTTGTGTAGATTTCAAATTGCGTGTATTTCCTTAGCGTGCTTTCAGCAAGTACAACTTTCAAATTACTGAGCAAGTAAACCCTGAAACCGTTATGGTTTTGGCATCTCAATTACACAGAGGGCGCCATAGTTGGATGAGGAGTATTCCTCGCTTATTTTAAATTAGGACAATATTGTAAGAACAGCCTATTCAAAATTGAACCAGTTCTTAAGAGAAAATATTATAAATTGCTCTGGACAAATTGTGTAGGATTATATTCAATAGTTATTTGGAATTAATTCCTGGAAATTTCTAGAGTGATCTGAGTTTTATTTATAGCTTTCTTTTATTTGGTTTGTATGTTGTGGCGAGGGAAGGCCATGCAGTACTTACATTATCTTCGTTTCAGTTTTCATCTGACCTTTTTTCACTTTCTAATAAGATCTGGAATCTGAAAAGAAGCAGTCTCGGATCCACCATGAAACAAAAATCCACATCCTGAACCTTCTCATCACCTCTCTGGAGTGCAGTCCACCCAACCTGGCCCTGTATTTTTTGGGGTATGAACTGAAGAAACCTGTCAGCACCACAAATCTGCAAGATCCAGGTATGTGGATGAAAAGGGGATCTAGCATTTATCTAGCTTTTGGATGAATGTTGAAACCATATATTGGAAAGCTCAGTGGAAGAAATCCTGATTCCTCGTTCATGACATCAAGGGGAATGGCCTTAACCTTAAAGAATTGGATTTTAAAAGTATACTGATACTCAAATACGGAGTGTAAGCTACCACAGGACACATTCTTTTACACAGTAAGGAGAACCTGGAGATATACAGATGCTAACCTGGTTTGAACCAGTTTTATCACGTAGGAGTTGGCCTTTCTTTCCTCAAGGTAATCTGTGGAAGAAGAAAGTGAATTTTTGCCTTGTAAGATGTATAAAGAAGGCCTGTAAAGTGTGTGTGTGCATGGGTGGATTTTCTTTTGTTTTTGTTTGTTAGAAACCTTTTAGAAATGTCAGGAATAGCAAGTCTCTAAAAAAAAAAAAAAAAAAAAAAAAAAAAAAAAATTAATTAATTGCGATTAATCACACTGTCAAACAATAGAATACCAATTGAAATTTATTAAATATTTTTGGATGTTTTCTACAGTTTCAAATATATTTATTTCAATTACAACACAGAAGACAAAGTGTACAGTGCTCACTTTATATTTATTTTGATTACAAATATTTGCACTGTAAAAACCAAAAGAAATAGTATTTTTCAATTCACCTCACCCAAGTACTGTAGTGCAATCTCTTTATCATGAAAGTTGAACTTACAAATGTAGAATTATGTACAAAAAAAAAACTGCATTCAAAAATAAAACAACGTAAAACTTCAGAGCCTACAAGTCCACTCAATCCTTCAGCCAATCACTCAGACAAAGAGGTTTGGTTAAAATTTGCGGGAGCTAATGCTGCCCGCTTCTTGTTTATAATGTCACCTGAACGTGAGAACAGGCATTCACATGGCACTTTTGTAGCCAGCGTTGCAAGGTACACCGGACCTTTGCTAGAACACGCATGTATATAGCACAAATTAGCATATAACGTGGTTGCAGCCATTGATCCCAAATTTAATTAGTTTAATTGCAATTCATTTTAACGGGGTCCCCGCTATAACGCGGTCCCCGTTATAACGCAGTCCCCGTGTTAACGTGGTACCGCGCATGGATCCCAAATCCCACGTTCAAGTGAGGATCTGGTGTATTTACATGTCAGATATGCTAAACATTCGTATGCCCCTTCATTCTTCGTCCACCATTCCAGAGGACATGCTTCCATGGTGATGATGCTTGTTAAAAAAACAATGCGTTAATTACATTTGTGACTGTACACCTTGGGGGAGAATTGTATGTCTCCTGTTCTGTTTTACCTGCATTCTGCCATATAGTTAATCTCATAGCAGTCTCGGATGATGACCCAGCACATGTTTGTTTTAAGAACACTTTCACAGCACTTTCACTTTGACAAAATGCAAAGAAGGTACCAATGTGAGATTTCTAAAAATAGCTACAGCACTGGACCCAAAGTTTAAGAATCTGAAGTGCCAGTCAAAATCTGAGGGGTGAGGTGTGGAGAATGCTTTCAGAAGACTTAAAAGAGCAACACTCAGATACAGCAAGTACAGAACCCAAACCACCAAAAAAGAAAATCAACAACTGCTGGTGGCATCTGACTCAGATGATGAAAATGAACATGCGTCGGTCCAGTCTGCTTTGGATTGTTATTGAGCAGAACCCGTCATCAGCTTCGACACATGTCCTCTGCAATGGTGGTTGTAGCATAAAGGAACACATGAATCTTTAACGCATGTGGCACGTAAATATCTTGTGGCGCTGGCTACACCAGTGCCATGTGAATGCCTGTTTTCACTTTCAGGTGACATTGTAAACAAGAAACGGGCAGCATTATCTCTTGCAAATTTAACCAAACTTGTTTGTCTGAGCAATTGGCTGAAGTAGGACTGAGTGGACTTGAAGGCTCTAAAATTTTACATTGTTTTATTTTTGAATGCAGTTTTTTGTACATAATTCTACATTTGCAAGTTCAACTTTCATGATAAAGAGATAGCACTATAGTACTTGTATTAGGTTAATTGAAAAATACGATTTCATTTTGTTTTTTTTACTGTGCAAATACTTGTAATCAAAAATAAATATAAACTGAGCACTGTACACTTTGTATTCTGTGTTGTAATTGAAATCAATATATTTGAAAAATATAGAAAACATCCAAAAATATTTAAATAAATGGTATTCTTATTGTTTAACAGTGCGATTTAATCACGATTAATTTTTTTAATCACACGATTCATCGCAATGTGATTTTTTTAATCGCTTGATAGCCCTTGTTGTGAGGTATATTTATGAAATAGACTTTTTCTTCCACCTCTTTTATAGATTGTTTTAGATAAATAGGTGTTAATGAAAACAACTAAAAACCTGTTTGGAGTTATCTGCAATAGGAGAATGCCTATCAAATTGAAAAGTAAGATCTACACAATCGTAATTAAACCTGTACTTTTGTATGGCACTGAATGCTGGGCAAAGAGGAAGACGTAGGAGCAGATCTTGAATACAGCGGAAAATGAAAATGTTGAGATAAATGATTAGAGTAACAAGGAAGGACTATGTTCAGAACAAAAGCATTAGGGAAGTGTGGTGGTACTAATTATAGAAAGGTTGAGGGAATTCAGGTTGAGGGCATGTGAAAAAAGAAGATCAGAAGAATATATAGGAAACAGAGTTTTACCCTCCGCTTGTAAGTTTAAGAGAAGTGTTGGAAGACCCAAAACTGGATAGATAGGTAGATAGATATCATACAAAAGTATTTGATTAGCTGCAGAGTTTCCAAGGAACAGCTTTAAGACAGACCGGGATGAAGAAAGACTTGAAGAGCCAACCCCATATAGGTGGGACAAAGCCTTGAAGAAGAAACAGATATAAAAACCTGTTTTAAATATTCTGAACAAAACCAAATACACCTCCCAATCAGCTTGCAGTTGCTTGATGTTGGATATAATCCCAGCAAATTTCCAGTTGTCCATAACCTTCCAGGAAGAGTGGGGTGGATGGAACCTGAATTTATAATGTGAAAAAAATAATATATTTATGCACCAAAAACACACACAAGGAAATGAGTCCTTTTTTCCCACTTGCAGGTCACTTTTACTTGCTGACAGTGGGTTTGGCAGTTTCAAAATACAGTAGACTCTCATTAGTAGCAATATATCGGTGCACTTTTGCTATGTTGCTCCTAAGTGGCTGTTATGTGGAGCATTGACAATTCATATGGGGAAAGCGTTCCCAGCGGAAATGTTGCTCGCGTGCGGCAGTGGCACTTACAAGGTGTTGCTGCAAACAAGCGTCTACTGTATAATAGCTTAACAATGGCCAGTTATGTAAATTACTTGATTTTATCCACAGGTAGCCTTACCAGGAAAGCTAGAGGCACTTAATATAGTCATCTTGAATGTCTCCATTCTGACCTAGGTGCAAAGTACTTTTACATCATTATGACATTAAGTAGATCTTCAATTTATTATGACACTCCACAAGTATTTATATGTTTGACTTTCTAAAACTCATTTAGCATTGAAAACAGGTATGGAGATTTCAGTCCAGGTGACCATTATATTTTTGGTTTAACGGTTTAAGTAAATTGTGTTGAATCTGACTCTAGCATGGAAAAAAAAAATTTCTGTTCTTCTGATGAATGGAGATATTTAAAGAATGATTTTCAAGAGAATACCTTGAATATATTTAGGATCTTTAGGTTTGTTTTATTTCAGTTCTTTCTGGTAGGAAGTGATAGATGTGCATATCTGTGTGCAGCAGTTAAACAAAACATTTCACATTGGGATGCTTATGATGCTTTGCTCTCATGGCTTACGTTGCCATCTCAAATCCTTAATTTCTTATATCTCACTATAGACTGTTTGTTATTACTTAGATACTATTAATCATTTTACAAGTTGGGTGATTATCATGCCATAGATTAACAAATATGATTAGTGATGTTTCCTCCCCATCCTACTCTTCAACCAGATTCTGAAACTACAGGCGTGGAACTTGCTCTTTTTATCATTTGAAGGAGATAGTGATTAAAAAAAGAATGAAAAGAAAGGGCTCCATTTTCACATTGAATCATATTTTCTTGGTTGGTGTGCAAGTTTAACCATGTAAATTTCACGATATAATCAATGGAAGACAAGAGTATTCAACTCTCCTTTCAGTGGAATATTGACCAATAATTCAAAGCTTGGTAGAGAGCAGGAATCCCAAATTCTTATGCAATTTATCAAGAATATTAAAAACTTGTTGAATTCACAGTTTTTTAATTGAATTGAAGGAAAATGGTCTTAAATAAACTGTTTGACATATATGGGACTATTTGTTCTCTCTTTACTAATGCAAAAAAAGAGTCTGTCAAACAGTTTCTTATGAATTTTAATAAGGTGCAATTCCCACTTCAGTTTATATTACCATACTGAAATCTCTGCCAGATTTTGTAATGCTGATACATGGAACTGTGTGTGCAATGCATGGTCTGTGTGAGGGTCAATATGTAAGCTATGCATGTTAATGATATTTATGAAAGTCAACCAATGCTAAAAAAAAAATAATTAATCTTCTATTTTAAGGTGTCTTGGGTTGCCCCAGAACTTGCCTTCATGCTATCTTGAATACACTGGAGAAAGGGACTGAAACAAGGACGGGCCCTACAGCAGTGCAAGAATCTCCCCATCTTGCAGAACTGTGTTATCAGGTATTTTATACAGAATATTTTGTGTTGGCAGAAGCTGAAACAGGGTTTGCCACTTCTTGGTTAGTAATGAGCACAGAGGTGGTTGTGATTTGATACAGTTTTTGTTCTAAAATGTTTATGCTAGATTTTTTTACATACTAAAACTTTTACTCCTTCTACCCATCAGTATGTAAAAATGGATTACTGCACATTTACAATATAAAGAATCTGCAATCACGTCAAAGTTAGTAAATGGATACTCTTTATAAAGCAACCTTTGATTTGTGTTTCTCCTACTAATCTGTGGCTGGTTAATTAAACAAGGAGTGTGTTACTCTATTTTTGCACCATCAATTGTTTGCCTAGAGAATAAAAATTAAGACTAATCCTTACTTGTAAAGTGTGTGGAGCGTCTCCCCTTAACTTTGCAGCAATGACAAATAATTGTACTCTAAATGGACATAATTTAATTAGGCATGTATGCATCATTGATGAGCTAGGTGCCTTGCATATAAAATCAAATCAGATAAAAAATATAAATAAGTCAACATGTCATGCTAAAAGCCTTTCGAAATAAAAATTACTTCAAATGGAATTCATTCAAATTGGTTCTAAAGTCAGGAAGGAAGACATGTCACAGAAGGAAAGAGACATGGAGTATATTTCCTTCCTTTGGTGGATCCAAGAATTGAGAAGCCTCCATACCTTCCCAGCTAAGAGAACAGGATGGTGCTCATATGGTGCCACAGCATGTATGAACAGAAGCTAATCATCTACCTGTTCATCTAGTCCTTCAATGATGTGACAATCTGGTGTTTGCTATAAGTGATTTATTCAGCCTTGGAGTAGACCGATGGGATATTTGTTTTAAACACAGACACAGTATTAGTTAAGTCATGTATTTTTGTGTGTATTTTATTTTTCTTTTGACTTGGTGTCTTTTAAATTTGGAACAGAAATTAAAATCTTACTTTTGTTCCGTTGTCAGGTGATCTATCAGTTGTGTGCATGCTCAGATACATCAGGTCCAACTATGAGATATTTGAGGACCAGCCAGGATTTCTTATTCTCTCAGTTGCAGCATTTGCCATTTTCTATCAAAGGTAAAACTTTTTTTTATTTAGAAGAAAAATTCATGTTAATTTAAAATTAAGTTTATCCCTTTGATACTGGGAGGAGTCAAGGTTCTAGGTAAATTCTTGATTGAATGGATTTAATCCAACCTGTCTGCTGACTTGTTGATTTAGCCAAGTAATCTCCTTGGATTAGCTAGTCTGAAATCCAAACTAATTGGGAAGCTGTTGTATACCATCATATCAAGTTTGCAGACTGAGTAGGCATGGAAGAGAGAGACACATTTCAAGATACATTTTTTTTCTCAAAATATTTTATTATTGTGGTTTGCAGTTCATCCCTGTTTACTTTGCGAATCCCACAAAAGTCTAGAGTATTTGTAAGTTTCACTTCCATTACAAATCTGTTAGATCCTACTATGGAATCTTACATTCTGAAAAGTGGGGAAGGTTTGTGGATCCAGGTAGAGCCAGGAAGTGAATTGTTCGTTGCACCATGCCAAGTATGAATTTTATGAAATGTTATGAAGGGCTTCCTTGTTATGAATAATTGGCTGAGATTATTTCTAGTGCTGGCATTAATTTTTGAATAATAGGTACATTTTAATGTTTCTAAAGGTATTTCTCAGCTGTAATAATGAGAATACGTTTAAACATTAATTGGACATAACAAAGTCTGGTCTAGGTGTTGCAGTGTATTAATTTACTATTTGTTAGTGAATGTGTATATAGTGCCATGACTTTGGATAATCCTTTTCAGAGATTAAAAAACAGTGTCTCTCTCAAAGATTTTACAATCCTAAATTAGATGAACATAGAACATGAAGATTTCTGGAGACGACAGTTCAAGCCTGGTGAAGTTTAACTAATGGCAGTGGGTAAAGTAGAGACACTACATGTGTAGCTACATGCTGCAATGAAAGGTTCCAGCAGCAGGGAGGCTGTGGGGAAAGGCTCTGTCAGCTTCTCCCTGCTGGAGCCTTTCCCTTCTGCCGGAGCCTTTCCCTACTCTTTCCCCCTTGACGGAGCCTTTCCCTTCTGCCGGAGCCTTTCCCTACTATTTCGCCCTTGACGGAGCCTATCCCTGCTGTCAGAGCCTTTCTCATTGTGGCAGGGAAAGGCTCTGGCAGTCTGGAGGCAGTGGGACGCTACAGATACGGGAGGCGCTGCTTGGGCTTGTAGAGAGCCCATTCACGGTGTCTATCTATGGGGTTCAGGCATGTAGGGTGCTCTGCTCTACTCCTCTACTCTACTCATCTAAGCCGTGCCTCATCATCTACACTGCTGTTTACACCAATGCTAACTGGGTGTCCAGTGTGTGCTCTCCTTGCAGCTGTAAGTGTAGACTTAGGCTGAGTACATTCTGTCTCTGCTTAGTGCCTTGTTGATATTTATTCAGATCATAAAGACACCATAATTTATCAGAATTGACCCTCTTTGCTCAAAAAAGGCAGAGTACTGTGCAATGTAGATGGTGCTGCAAGTTAAGACCGAGACTAATTGTCAGAATTTTTTGTGCATGCATGTGTGACCACCGCACACTGCAGCTATTCCTGGCGATGGACAGTTCTGTCAGTCCTTACCTTTCATGAGCAAGAAGTAAGGAAACAATTTAGCCAGGTTCAATTAAGTTGAAAATCACTTCTCTCACACGCCATTATAAAACCCATCCATCCAAACCACACCATCCAAAAAACCCCACCCAAACAAAGAAACAATTTTCTTGTAATATGGAGTATTATTTTTACTCAGCTGTATGATTCTTTCTGTATCTCCCTTACCTAGAACATGAGATTTCAGCACTAAACCAGATGTCTTGGCTGATGAAAACTGCATCTATAGAACTGCGTGTGACATCACTGAACCGCCAGCGTTCCCACACACAGAGACTCTTGCATCTGCTGCTGGATGACATGCCTGTAAAACCTTACTTAGGTAAAATGGGGTATGTTCTGGGGGAGAATAGGGAAACCAAGACTTGAACTAGTGAGAGAGTCCTCTTTCCTTACTTAAATTACTCCTCTTTTAATACATACACATTTTAGTTCTCATCTAACATTTGAAAACCTTTCTGGTATTTGGTTTGGTATTGACACTGCGGGAGTGAGGAATGTGGACTGCAATATATGGAACACAGGATTCCACTCTTTCTCCCTTTCATTCTTTTTTGTTTGGCTGTTGGTTAGTTTGAAGCGTCTTTGTTCATTCTTCTGTATCAGTCTGGACCAGGAGTTCTCAAACTTAATTGCACTGCGACCCCCTTCTGACGACAAAAATTACTTCACAGCCCCAGGAGCAGGGACCGAAGTCTGAGCTTCCCTGAGCCCCACTACCCCGGGGTGGGGGGGGCCAAAGCCCAAGCCTCACTGCTCTGGGCAGAGAGGCCAAAGCTGAAGCCCTCAGGCTTTGGCTTTGGCCCTGGGCAGTGGGCCTTGGGCTTCAGGCCTGGACCCCAGCAAGTCTAAGCCAGCCCTGGCAACCCCATTCAAAGGGGGTCCAGACCCACAGTTTGAGAACCACTAGTCTAGACACTTGGTTTTAGAGGCAAGTAGATGGATTTGGTAAAATCATGTCCTATATAAAAGGTTGATGGCTCATAGTCCTTGCTTGTTTCTATCTCCCAGCAGGTGGAGCGTCTTCCTTGCTGGCTGGTTTAGATAAGGTTTTCACCCAGGCTGAAAGTCAGACAGTTTCACTCTTCACAAGTCTCTTGTAGCAAGTCGAGTCCCAAGTTATTTCAGGCTTTGAGGTTGTACCATTATGATACAATATTGTATCATGACCGTACTCACTGATGTAATGTTGCAACTCAAAGGCACAATATCACCACATTATATATTTACTTTGTTCTGCAAAACAAAGGTTAAAAGGTGGCAGCAGAAATCTTCACATTATGAAATAAGTGGAATAGCTGAGGAGATGCACAGAAAGGGCCACAACCAAACAGTTTCTCCCCATCTGCCTTCACCAGTCTCAACCCTGACCTGATTTTGGTGAGGTGGATGTCTGATTATTAGGAACTGGATTGAGACCATCTATTCATTTTACATTGGCCACCAAACAGTAATATCAATACTTATCATTTCCATTGTGTTTTAACCCTTTAAAGTATTCTACAGACATTACCAGTTACCAGCGAACAGACAATAACTGTTTTCACTTTCTACCATCCTAAAAGTAGTGACCTAAAAGTGAGAAATTGACTGGTCTGCTGTCGTGTTATGTGCCCTTTCAGGCTTGGTCAAATTGTTTGCATATTTTCTCTACTTTCGTTTTCTGATTTATTGTATTTCAATACCCTTAGCTGATGGTGAAGGAGGGATGGAAGATGAAAGTCGATCAATCAGTGCATTTCTTCACATTGACACTGCCTCCAAAGGTAAATGCTCTGGAGATTCATTATTTCTTAATAAAAGATTTTCTGCTTATGAACAGGAAGGGCTGCCTCTAGCAGATCTACTTCAGCATGAAAAATGGGAGACATAAGCAACAGCAACAATTGCAGTATGCAGACTATTATTTAGCATGAACTAATGGATTTTAGAAAGCAAGTGACAGTTTTATAATGAGGGAAAAATACTGGAACAGGAGAGGAGGTAAAAGAGTAATGCACAAGGGAGGGCAAAAGGCAGGAGGAGGCAGTCAAGTGAACTGGCACATGACCATTTTGTGACTTACTGTGACACACCCCTAAATAGTATCATTAAGTTTCTGTGACTGAAAATATTTGCATTTGTGTTTAAATTTTTTTTTTTTTTTTTTTTTAAACCTAGGTAACTAAAGTTGAACTCCTAAATCCATGTCAGGCACCCAAATGTTGCTGCAAGTTCTCTTCAGCTTTGAAAATCAGGCTGTTTTTATTTAGGAGCTGAATTTTACACACCTGAAAATTTTGGCCCATGAGCATATATAAAATGAGAAATGACGTTGTAGAAATGAGTTAGTCATCTAAATCATAAAAGACAAATATCTATTCTGTTAACATAGATTCATAGCCTTAGCTGCTCAGAAAGCTCTTCTTGTGAGGCTTGTTAAAGTGAAGAATTGTATTTACAAAGGTCAGTTAAGGTCCCAGTAGGAACTTGGTATTTCTGAATAGGATAATAGTTCATTTTCTTCCACAGTACGCAGGAAGATCTTGAGTATTCTGGATTCCATTGACTTCAGCCAGGAGATCCCTGAACCTTTGCAACTGGATTTTTTTGACCGTGCTCAGGTTGAGCAGGTCATTGCTAACTGTGAGCACAAGAATGCACGTGGGCAAGTTATCTGCAACGTCAAGGTAAGCAGTGTTTGAAGAGTGCTGTCTCAAGATAGACACGGTGTCTAAAATTTAATTTGGTAATTTTAAAAAAATGGCTGGTGGGGTTTGGGTTCTGTTATTACTGGTCATTGTACACACTGATAGTGACCCTGGCCCCTGTGTTGGGATTTACCTTCCCAATGAGGTTTAGATAGCGGACAATTAAACTAAAAATATCTTTATTAGTTCAAAGGCTGATCAGCTCAGTAGCACATTACAAGCATGCAACAATTGGCAATTCACTTATTATCTATCCCCCACCCTCCCAACCACTGTGAGCTGCGATCAGTTACAGTAGGGCCAGGAGCAGAACCACCACCTCTACCAAGTGCTCCAGAGTCTTGGCTACCTGTGGACCTTCTGAGCAACTTCACCTGCTATTGTTGTTACCCTTTATTATCGAGTAGAAAGTTCTGAAGCACTCAGAACTTGTTTTAACTGGATCTTGTTTGCTACCCTTGCTGTTTCTCCTTCATTAGCTCAGACGCAGGTCAAACAAGTTTTGTCTAGCAACTACTTACATCACTATAATTGCCTGGTTATTATATTAAGAGCCATTAGGTTTACCTCCGTTTACAGACCCAAACCTGTTGTTCCTTCTCCAAAAGAAAGAGTTTAGCCATTTCAGTATGTGAACACACAGTTATTTTTACTGTTTTTAGTTGTATGTTTCATCGTGTGAGCTAATTAGACTTAAAACTGATTTTCTTTTTAATGTCCATATCTTGTATAAGAGCTCTTGGTCCTCCATCTGTGTTATACTGATGATGGATGCTGTCAGGGGAGTTTTTGTGCTCTGCAATGTTTTTCCATTCTAAACTCCCTCTCCCCCCAAATTTTGTTAATAATGTGACTTAAATTGTCACTTATTTATATACCTGTAGATTGGAGTAGCATGCAAACGCTGCAGTCAGGATCATGGTTCCATTGTGCTGGGTGTTGTATGAACATAGAGGAAGACCAAATCCCTGCCTTGAAGACTTTAAAGTCTGTAAGACAAAGAGCAGATAAAGGGTTGGGGAAAGGGTACAACATGGAAGCAGTGATCTGGGTGATTGTAAGAACTTGGCCATGTTGATTCCAGGGTGTTCCATGTCTTTTAAAATATAATTGTTTTAAAAATCTTTAGGACTTTTTTTTTGGAGTAGGGAGCAGTTGCAATTGAAGTGGGAAGAGGAAGGGATTGTGGGAATAAGAGGGGATGGATAAAGGAAGAGGAAAACTGGTAGGGAAAAGGAGAATGGGAAGTGAGGAGAGGAGGGTGTGAAGCACAATGGGTAGAGAGAGTGAAGTTGGGCAGTTGAAGGGCTGCAGTAATAGGAGAGGGGTGAGATAAGGGGGGATATGCAAAATCAAGGAAACTAAGCCCAAGTCTACACTTAATGGGGATTGCTGCCTCTGCGATCGATGCAGCGGGGGTTGATTTAGCGGGTCTAGTGAAGACCTGCTAAATCAACCACAGAGCGCTCTCCTGTCAACTCTGGTACTCCACCAGAGCGAGATGAGTATGGTAAGTCAATGGGAGAGTGTCTCCCATCAACGCAGCGCAGTGTAGACACTGCAGTAAATCGACCTAAGCTCCATTGACTCCAACTATGTTATTCCTGTAGCTGGAGTAGCATAACTTAGGTTGACGTACCTTGATAGTGTAGACAAGACCTAAGTGTGCAGCTGTCTCCTAAGCTGAATCCACTATGTTTGTGTTGCAAACATTTCCAGACAGCGGGGAAGTTCACAATCTAGACACGGCAGTATTTAGGCATACTGGAATCCCCTTTCATTCTGTTAGTTTGATTTTTTTTTTTTTTGTTTTTACTCCTGCTCTTTCAATTCCAGTATCTTCACAGAGTTCTGGTTGCAGAAGTTAATGCCCTTCCAGGAATGGCAGCCATAGGACAGAGACCTTTACTTATGGAGGTAAGTCTAGTCAAAATAACCTGGAGCTTGCCTTGGTAGAGAGTTAGTATGCGGCAAGCTGGGGTGTAAATCTACAGCACACAAGATTGCTGTGCACTAATTGTGTGGAACCTGCCTCCATGCACTAAAAGTTCCCTTGTGTGCTTTGACCTACTGATGTTTGAAATGGGAGAATGTCAAAGCACATGAGGGAACTTTTAATGCCTGGTAGCAGGGTCCATATGGCCAGTTAGTACACGGTACTCTAGAGCTCTGTAGATTTACACCCTACTTGGAAAAGTCCCTAGTCCCATTGAATTGAAAGAACAATCCCATTGCTTTTTCTGATAGCCTAAAGATATTTAAGTGGTTTGTTTTTTTCAGAGACTATGACCATAAAGTAAGACAAGCCACCTGCAGTCTGTCATCATATTCTTGTGCTATATAATCTAACTAAAATTTCCTTTTCTTGGGAGTCCAGGAGATCAACACAATTCTGCAGTATGTGGTGGAGCGGAACAAGTTGCTGCAGTGTCTCCATGCAAAGCGGCATGCACTGGAGTCCTGGAGACAGCTGGTGGAAATTATACTCACTGCCTGCCCACAAGACCTCATACAGGCTGAAGATAGACAGCTGATTATCCGGGACCTCTTACAAGATATGCATGACAAGGTAATGCTCTTTTGGAAACCAACCATCTTTTTGAACTTTGGTGGTACTTGATTTTGCATTAAAGGGAAAATTTCATCTTTTTACCATTTTACAAAACATCTATTGGGCTGTGTTCGTATTTCAGTTTTCCTCCATCACTATCACTATGCTAGCAAAAATTGCATGTGCTATGGAGAGAGGGAAGAGCGATCTATTTATTTATTTATTTTGCTAAAGCTTTTATTAACTTTGGCAAATGAATAATTTTTACCAGTTTGTAAAGACAACAAAGAAATAATTGTGCCAAATCATTTCATATGTATAAAAAGGCAAGTTAGGAAAAGAACTTGGGTTGCAAAGGATATTTATATAAACAAGTAACTGAGAAGGTAATTTTACCCTTTAAATGGTCAAATGAAATTAGACAAATGAAGTACTGACTTTATCCCCTTCCTGAAGAATTCTTGTGGCTGCTCTCAGATGGGTACCAAGTTTTTCTAAATTGTGTCTTGTTTAACTTTTCCTTTTACTAATACGAATTTTTTTTAGATATTGAAATGTAACATGGCTGAATTGTTCTTTCTCTAACTTGTTTGTTTATATGTGAAATATTTAAAATCAGGCTTTAATACAGCCATTGCACTCTTCTCCCTTCTGTTTCCCTGCCCAAATACATGTGTCATTATGTTTGTGGTTTGGGGGAGTGAGAACCATAAGGCTAATAGTCTAGTCCAAAATATTATATTACACTCTTTTTGAAAAAAGACACTGTGTTCAGATATTGATTTATTTTGTATAGAAAATCTTCTGTTTCTAATTTAATGAAATAAAAATGTCAAATAATGTAACATTAAGATGCGTTCCTTTTGCTTGCAGAAATTATGTAGATGTGGGCAGCTGAATAAGTGGTCTGGTACCTTCTGAAATCAAACATGTTCTCTTTTTCCCCCCCGTCCTCTTAAGATTCTAGATGATGATGCAGCTCAGGAGTTAATGCCAGTGGTGGCAGGGGCTGTGTTTACCCTCACTGCCCACCTTAGCCAGTCTGTGCGCACTGAGCAAAAGCGGCCACTTGCAGTCCCTGTACCTGGACACTCCCAGTATGTCTTGATGCTGGATGGTTCTTTCACATCATCACCTGGTTCAGAGGGCATATCTGTGGGTTTTGCTTCCATTGGTGACTCTTCCCTCCATATCATCTTAAAAAAACTATTGGATTTCATTTTGAAAACAGGTATGCCGTTAAAAGCATAAAATAATTGCACTGTCTGTGAGTGGATTCTAACATGCCAAGACTGCATAAATGCACTGTGAACCACCCTTAAATCACTGGATTGAACTTCGTTATGGCATTAATACAGGTGCACCTTTTAGAGTTACCTTTATAGACATCCTGTAAGTTATGTTACTCTGATGAGACAGTTACTTAGCATGCTATCCTGAAAATCAGAACCGTTGAGGTGGAGGGCTATGTAGTGTGTATGTATAAAAGGGGATTGAATATTGCAGTGGTTATAGCTTATCAGACAAGACCTTGCTTTGCTAAACTCATTCTCGTAAGCCTGGATCGGTACGCCAAAGACAAAGCTCTTGTATAAGAAAACATAATTTTTCATTTGTTTTGCTACTGCCAGCACTAGCATTGTGAAGATAAATTAAGTGGGGGGCACAGATGGTATTAATAGAATAATAATTTGACTTATACCAATTTGTTCCCTGTTACAAATAACTGTTTCTTATGACCAGGTGGTGGATTCCAACGAGTGAGAACACATCTGTATGGATCACTGCTTTATTACTTACAGATTGCCCAGAGACCAGATGAACCAGACACCTTAGAAGCAGGTAGGATACAATTGTGTTTTGAGAAAAAGATGACCAATTGTGTATCAAACCCATTGCTGTTTGTTATCCCACTGTGTTAGAATTAAGTCGGGACAGAGAATTGTCAACGGCCATTTCTAAGTATTCATTCAAAATGTATTCTGTACCATGAGCTTTGGATTTCCTGATATCAAGGACTAAAATATGTGATTTGTTATTCAGTGTCCATTTAACGAGGAGTGAACCATAATTACAAATCTGTTAAAGGTCTCAGGGCCTGTTGGAAGTTTATTAAATTTGTTAACATTGTTGGAAGCTATTGGAAAACATTCTGTGCACTCCTGCTTATGTACTCTCTCAATGTTTCATTTGGAACTACAGGAACCTCTTACTGCTCTTTGGTGCTGCTTTTATTCCTCTAGCTGAAGATGACTTGAAAGGAACTCATTTTCAAAGCTAATCAAGACTGCTCCTTAAGCAATCAGCAGGGCTACTGGTGCCAGCCATACTCTTTCTGTCTAAGGGCTGAATTCTTTGCCTCTTCAATATTCCTAGCCACTGCTGAATCTTGGAGCAAGAGATCAGGATCAGAAATCAAGCTTGGTTCTCATGCCTGGTCATTCAGACTACCACCACTATGATTTTATTAGTGCTGGGAATTGCAATGATTGAAAGTGTCAGTAAAATTGTTACAGTTCCTTTACAGTTTATTGATTGCTTTGGACATAACTATTTTCCACTGGATGCATCTTGTTTGCTTCCCTTAAGATTGATTGCTTTAATCTCAGTTGAAGTTTTTTAGGTTCAGTTGAAAGAGTTTGCATGTGTACAGGGGCGTTAGAACAATTTTTATAGTGGGGGTGCTGTGAGCCATTGAACCAAACTGTTAATCCTGTATATAATGGAAACCACTTCAAGCCAGGCACCCCCCTCCCCCCTCATGCCCCTAGTTCCAGCTCCTATGCATGTATATGTATTTTATCCTACAGTAAGTTTTCCTGACCAGACCATCTGAGGGGAGGGGAGATATACGTACATGTATACACACACCCCCTACTTGGATGTTCTGGCCAGAGTAACTGATTTGAGGACCAAATATATTTGTACAAATATATTTGTATTGTCACTTCAGCAGCGTGCTTCCCCCCCCCCCCCACCCCCCCTTACTGAGATTATGTATAGATTATGACTACTTTAACGTCCTGAAAGAAGTGGCTGCTGTTTTGCTGCATCAAACAACTTCATCCTTCTGCATCTCCTTTAATTCTATTTTTCTCACTTTTTTCATAGCCAAGAAAACAATGTGGGAACGTCTGACAGCTCCAGAAGATGCATTCAGTAAACTGCAGCGAGAAAACATGGCAATTATTGAAAGCTACGGTGCTGCCCTCATGGAGGTGGTCTGCAGAGATGCCTGTGATGGCCATGAGATAGGCCGGGTAAATGAATCTATTCCCTTGTAGCCTAAAGTTGTGTTGGTTTTTTTTTTTTTAAGGGATGCTTTTCAACTATTTCGGTGAACATTTGATAATTTTTTTAAATTGTAATTTGGTGAGTATTACAAATATCTACTGAAATAAAAAATCACTCGACAATTTAGATATATTTTTTTAAAAAAACATTAATTTGGTATGGTCCATTGAAAAGCAATCTGTGAACTCACCCTGCTAGCTGTGCAGAAGCAGGGCCATTGTTAATGCTGTTGCAGAGGTAGTATGGTCTAGAGGACAAAGCACAGGACTGGAAGCTAGGACTTGCTGAATCCCATGTCTAGATCTGATATTGACCTGCTGTTTGATCTTGGGCAAATCTCTTGATTTCCTTGTGTCTGTTTCCTTACTTATAAAATGTGAATAAAATCCTCACAGGGACTTCATCATTTTCAAAAACTGTGTTTAAAGATAGCTTCAGGTATTTCATTGTCCTAACTTAGTGATTTATACCATCGTATTTTCAATTTTTTAAAACATTTCTCTTTCTCGTCTTGCTGTATGAAAGATCCAGGGGAAGGAGTGAAAATGACAAGACAGGTAGTTTTGTCAAATGTGCCAGTAAAGAAACTGAAGAGAGAAAATGTTTTCACTTATTTTTCAGATATATTGAGGTTATATGCTATTTGTAACAAGAGTAGACTTAAAAAAAAAAAACAACAACAAATATTATTTTCAAGTAGATAAGTGTCCCTATAGTGTTTGGAAGCATTTTGAAGATATTCTAAGTATTAGTTTTGCTAGATAGAGCCATAAACAATAAAGGGAGTCAAGTTGGTTTTCTCTGTATTAAAACCCCACGAACTAGATGGTGCAATAACTTCCAAATAAAAGAACAGGTTAGTATGTGGGGAAAAAATATATTCAGTTTTGTTAAGAGGTTTCTACAAACAATGGACCAAAATAAGGTCTGAATTTCAGTATATAAACATGTTGCCTGTCTCTAGGCATGTGTTAGAAATCTCAGCATCCTGGCTAATTGATTTAATTATTTTTTTGTTTATTATTTTTAGATGCTAGCACTGGCTTTACTTGATCGCATTGTCTCAGTAGACAAGCAGCAGCAATGGCTCTTGTATCTCTCCAACAGTGGCTACCTGAAGGTGCTTGTGGATAGCCTAGCAGATGATGACTTCACTCTTCAGAGCTTACTGACGCCTCAACCTCCTTTACTTAAAGCTCTTTACACCTATGAATCCAAAATGGTAAGAGCTCACCCGGGACTGTTTTCTTCACAAATGAAAGTTGCTTTCTTGAGTTTCACGTTCTTGATAAGAGTGCGTGTCCAATTAACAGATGACATATTTAAAAACCATATGGGCCTTTCTGTTTCGTCAATATGTTTTCAATTTATGGTATTTTCAACAACAGCAAAAGTTGTTCTGCATATAATAGATATATTTTGGGATACTGTTGAAAGCAAGGAGGGCAAGAACATTAATATAAATGGAGTACTTGTGGCACCTTAGAGACTAACAAATTTATTTGGGCATAAGCTTTCATGGGCTAAAACCCACTTCATCAGATGCATGCAGTGGAAAATACAGTAGGAATAGAAATGAGAGAGAGAGAGAACATGGAAAAAAGGAGACTAATCAATTAAGGTGGGCTATTATCAGCAGGAGGAAAAAAATAAAAAAACCTTTTGTAGTGATAATCAGGATGGCCTATTTCAAACAGTTGACAAGAAGGTGTGAGTAACAGTAGGGGAAAAATTAGCAGGTGGAAATAGTTTTTAGTTTGTGTAATGACCCATCCACTCCCAGTCTTTATTCAAGCCTAATTTAATGGTGTCCAGTTTGCAAATTAATTCCAGTTCTGCAGTTTCTCTTTGGAGTCTGTTTTTGAAGTTTTTTTTGTTGAAGAATTGTGACTTTTAGGTCTGTGATTGAGTGTCCAGGGAGGTTGAAGTGTTCTCCGACTGATTTTTGAATGTTACAATTCTTGATGTCTGATTTGTGTCCATTTATTCTTTTGCGTAGAGACTGTCCGGTTTGGCCAATGTACATGGCAGAGGGGCATTGCTGGCACATGATGGCATATATTACATTGGTACATGTGCAGGTGAATGAGCCCCTGATGGTGTGGCTGATGTGACTATTTCCACCTGCTAATTTGTCCGCTACTGTTACTCACACCTTCTTGTCAACTGGTATGGCAACCCCCATTTTTTCATGTTCTCTGTCTGTCTGTCTATCTTCCTACTGTATTTTCCACTGCATGCATCTGATGAAGTGGGTTTTAGCCCACGAAAGCTTATGCCCAGATAAATTTGTTAGTCTCTAAGGAGCCACAAGTACTCCTCGTTCTTTTTGCTGATACAGACTAACACGGCTACCACTCTGAAACCTATAAATGGAGTCTCACTGTAAGTTTGCATGACTGTTTTTTCCCTGTTCTCTTCTATATTCTAGGCATTCTTGACCAGAGTGGCTAAAATCCAACAGGGGGCATTAGAGTTGCTGAGGTCTGGAGTGATTGTGAGGCTTGCACAGTGTCAGGTATATGACATGCGACCAGAGACACATCATCAGGGGTAGGTGTCCATGGAATTGGTCCTTTAACTGAGTGCTAGACCATAAAACCCATTCTTGGAGGATGCGAAAATCACTGACTTTTGCAGTCTTTCATCCTTGTGTTAAAAATGTTTTCTCTGTTTAACTTTTCAGTAGCTAAATTCAAGCTGTCTTATTGGCATGGAAAATTCCGGTTTACCAGGCATAAAGGGGTAAATTATGGTACTTTCCAGTTGGCTCCAGGATATAAAGCCCTCTAGCTTATCTGATTCTGTGGAAAGTAGTCCAGAATTTTTTAAACATAAATTAGGTTCTGCTAATTTAGAGCTGAAGTTGCTGAAATCTACAGCAGCGAAAATTAGTGTTGTTTAAACCATTTTTCTATATATTGTAGACTTAATTTTTGAGGGATTGGAGGTGGTTTGAAGGTGGTGGTTAGAGCCTGTTTTTGATGCATTCTCTTCTTCCTTCCTGTAAGAACACACAGAACATATAATATTGAAGTAAATTTAATTTCCAAGTTGTTTCATGATATTCGTAATATGTAACACAGCAACTTGGGGGGAGGGATAGCTCAGTGGTTTGAGCATTGGCCTGCTAAACACAGGGTTGTGAGTTCAATCCTTGAGGGGGCCATTTAGGGATATGGGCCAAAAATTGGGGATTGGTCCTGCTTTGAGCAGGGGGTTGGACTAGATGACCTCCTGAGGTCCCTTCCAACCCTGATATTCTGTGATTCTGTGAACTCCATGGAGTTGTACAGTGTTGTTAAATTGGTTAATTAGAGTAACCTAAACACCGCCTAACTTTCCCAGCAGGAAGTTTGTATGTCTAATTATTTTTAAGGTGCTAGCAACCAGGAGCAGGAGCTCAGATGGCCAGTATCTGTTGGGGTGGGGACACAATGTGCAACTTTTGGTTGTGAGGTGGCTGGGGGAAGAAAAGGAGTAACTTGTATGTTTAGGAAAAAACATCTTGACTAATTTCCAACCCTGATACTCACTTTACATTTCCAAGGCAATCTTTGCAACAAAAAGAGCTAGAAACTTAAAAAAAAGGGGGGTGGGGGGTGGGCATAGGAGGGTTTCAGTAAGCACTGAGGTCTAAATATATCAGCTGGAGTTTACAAGCTCTGTTGGAACCTGAAAGGAGTGTTTTTGAAGCCGCTTGTTTTCACTGAGGACAACTGAGGAAAACAAATCTGCTGTTTCTAGACCAAGTCCATCTGATTAGTCTGGACATTTTCAAAGAAACATTGTCTTCTAGCTAGAGAATGCATGGGAAACCTCAGATCTAAAGCAGCTTTCTGAGAAAGTTAAAAAGGGATCTGTGTGAAATTGGCCTTATACTGGAAAGCTAACAGCCTTAACTGAGGAGCTATTATTGAGTACTGTGATGTTTCCGTACCCTTTAGGGTGCTTGTAAACTGTCTGTTTTTGTAGCCTCCAGTTTCCTTCAACTATTGATACCTTTCATCTTAAATCTCTTCAGAATGTTTGGAATGAGAGATCCGCCTGTCTTCATTCCTGCTCCTGTGGAGCGCTATCGCCAGATTCTTCTCCCAGCCCTCCAGCTGTGCCAGGTGATCCTCACATCCAGCATGGCACAACATCTGCAGGCAGCTGGACAGGTAAGCTAAGAGACCAAGAATGATCTTTCGGTGTCCAACGTTGGCTGATGATACTGTTTGCTGCCAGATTATGTATAATATTCTGTCAGTAACATTTTCTTTATAATGTTCTCACAAATATGAGAAATTGCACTGAAGTTCTTAAAGTAATAATTCTGATTTTATTTATTAGATTACTATTCAATTTTTTCATCACTCATGTTTTCCTTCCCCCTTTCTGTGGTTTAGGTTTTGCAGTTTCTAATATCCCATTCAGATACTATTCAGGCAATCTTGCGGTGTCAAGATGTCAGTGCAGGATCACTTCAGGAACTAGCCTTTCTGACAGGAATAATCAGCAAAGCAGCTCTGCCTGGTAGGGTTATATCTTAAATCGCAAAAACTCCAATTTTGTTATACTCGTCTGACAGTGGATGTGGAATCCACAATATGTTGATGTAGGCTTGACTTTCCTGCTGCATTTGCATAATAATACCTAATACTTCTACAGTGCTTTCAGTGTTCTAATATTAGCCTACTACAATTCATCTTCACAATGCAATTGGGAGGTAGATACAAGAGGATTGTTCAGCCAGTCCACTTTACAACTGAGAAAACTGAGGCACAGGAACTTATTTGCCTAAAATAATCTATTTTTTTTCCTAGTTGGTGGTAATTAATGTTTCCTACATTTTTATTTATAAAAAGTTTTTTGGGGGGGGCGATACTGAAGGTTAGTGCACTAACCTCCTCTCTCTGAGGATCTACCTTCATGAAAATATCTATTCACTATTGTGCTGGGTTTGGTGGTCTTCTCTAGACCCTTGTGGACATATTTGGGCTCCTCCCAAATTCACCATACTATGTTTAGTCATGATTGGCAGTGTTTCCTCACGAGGGGCCTATGACTAGAATTACAATGGCCGTACAGTGCTGTAGGTCGTAACTGAAGTTTATTGGTTTAGCTATGTGGAAAGACTAGCACAACAACTGCCAGTTCTTTGCCAAGGCTTCATTTTTTTCATAAGTGCTGAAATTCACCCCAAAACTTTATTTTAAAAAATGCATATAGTATTACTCAATAAATAATGTAATTACATAATCGTATATATCCTAGTAGCTACAGCTAGATCTGAACACATTCTTCACAAATGTTTGTGCAAAATGTTTGTGCAAAAGTTTTGTCAAAATTTCATTTTGATGGACGTTTTCTGACCAGCTCTATTAGTTAAATGTAAAATACTAAACCATAAGTGTTTTTAATTAAAAGAAAAAACACCCAGTATTGTATCCTCTCATGTCTGTTTTGTTAGGTGTGTTAGGTGAATTCGATATCGATATTAACGAAGGGACACAAATGGAGCTACAAGGGCATATAGGACGATTTCAGGTAACTGAGTTTTATGTTTTAGTCTCATGTCTATTTGGAATTTCATATTTAAATGAGAATTGCATCCTAATTTTGTACCAGTTCTCATAGAACGAATATCTGTTACTCTCTAACTAAGAATTGAGAATCTTATCTCCTCCCCTCCCCCAGCAAAAAAAAAAAAAAAAAAAAAGAATTGAAGACTTTGACAAAAGGAAAGTTAGATTAGAGACTTTCATTTTACAGTCGAGCCTGCAGAGATCTGTAGGATTCATCTACTAGATGTGAAGAAAGAGGAGGGATTTGAGACCAATACCAAAATGAAGTAATTCAGAAGTATTCCACTTTCACCACAAGGACATCCTCAGCTCCACCTCTTGATGTGTCTGACGCACCCAATGTCTTATTTCTTTCCTTGTCTCTTTTAAGGAGAAACCAGATATATGGTGCAGGGCAGTAGGTCTTGATTAGAATCCGTAACGACAGTCCCATATCCAGGGTTCACACCCTACTTTCTGCTCTGAAGCCTTGCTGTTGTACTGCTTTCTTCCACTAGTAGGAACTACTTCTTTCTCACCTAATTGTATAAAGAGGCTGCCATACCAAATGCTTTTGGACAGGAGAGTAAGATAATGTGTTCTCTTGAACCCTGATTATTGCTACTCCATAGATGAGCCAAAAGTGGGCTTGCAAGCAGTAAGCAGCTGCTGTAGTACTGATGGGACTGAGTGCTCAACTTCTGCATCCCTCAGCATGAGTCCCCCTGGAAAACCAGAGAAAGGGTTCCTGTTTTGGGCAATTTAATTTCTTTATTAATTTAAAAATTGGGTGGCCTGAATAATATGCTTATAATAAATTGAGTGAAAAGACAGCAAGTACTGTATTCTAGCCCATATGCTGCTGTGGTCATCAAGTAAGAAAAGAAGACTTAATTATTTTTCTCTCTACACCTCCCTCCCCCCAAAAGTATTTAACAATAAGTATTTCTAAGGTGTATTTTAATAATTGCCATGTGGAACTGGTTCAGTGTTTGAGGTATATTTGATGATCATAATAGCCCTACTTAAACTAAGAACACAACCATCCTGGTGGGTAGTTATTACTGTCGTCCTGTCAAACCATGCAATGTACAGTGTATTTGACTTGGAAATGGTTGGTTAATTCAAATTTACACGGTTTAGTATCTTCTCATCTAATCTTCATTTTAGAATTTGTAAATGGTTGGTGCTAATCACAATCCAGTGTTGTCTGTTCTTATCTAAACCAACACAGTTTGGTGACATTGGGCCTTCTTCAGGAAACTGAAAACATGAGGAGGGTTTGAAGACACTTATCTCCAGTGTGTTTTCAGATGACATACTGGAGGATACAGTCTAACTAAACTGGACATATCTGAATTGGGATAATTTCTCAAAATTTAAGATTGGGTTCCATTGGGGCCCTCTAAAAGTACCATTTGCTTTCAAATTGATTTAAGGACAGGCAAAAAGTAAACTTATATTCTTTGTGATTTAAACATTTTAAGGTAAATATGAGTTTAAGGTTAGCTTACAAACTTACTCGCATGTGATGTAAAATGCTTAATTTGTATTGCCACTTCTTGTGTTATAGAATGGATAGTAAAGGGTTAATGAGGGCCTTAAGATTATTATTAATGCAAATGTATCATTTTTATTGCTTGTAAATATCAAAGGATTTTTTAACTCTCTGGTGGAGACACTCACCAAAGTTTGCTTCCCGTCACAGCGCCAGTGCTTAGGACTTCTAAGTCGGTTTGGAGGTTCAGACAGACTCAATCAGTTTAAACTGCAAGATGACAATGCTGAGGGAGACAGAGTGAGCAAGAGGGATGAGATTGAGTTGGCCATGCAACAGGTGAGGAAATTGAGGAACAAAGTTACATCTTCACAGCACTGCTAAAATCATCAGTTGGGAATTGTGAGATATCTGGCATGGGTGATTTGTAGCCATTTCTAGTCATCATACTGATGTATGCAATTTGAAGAGTTCTGAAAATAGTATTAATTGTCTACCCAATATTTCATCAGTCTTACTGGTATTGACTTGCTGTGATTCCTCTTCTGTAGATCTGTGCAAATGTAATGGAGTACTGCCAGTCACTTATGTTACAGTGTGCCCCCACCTTTCAGCACACAGTTTGTCTGTTCACTCCTAGTCTGTCAGAGTCAACTAACCGAGATGGACCCCGTCAGGGTGAGTTTCTGGTTTACTTGTTTTGTATGTATCCGAGACTGAATTGTGAAAGTTGGACTGATAGCAGGTAATACACCTCATTCATGACGTGTGCAACATGCCTTTTCTAACTTATTGGAGATGTTAATTGTGCCAAGCTGCAACAAATTGGGGGATGGGGGTAGCATGAGATTGACTGGTGGAAAATTTAGTGTATTAAAACAATACACCAAAACCCCAACAGCGCAAATTAAGTTTTTCTTGGCAGTAAATATTTTGCAGTGCTATTAGAAAGAAATGGTACTGTTATCTCTAAGTTGTCCTGATACCAATGCCTTGATCCAACCAGTGACTTTTATTTTCCATTTAATTATCTTATATGTGTAAGAACATGTTTTTCAAGAATTCTCCTCTTCCCTGTTAGAATAGCCATCTTAAAAGGTATTGAATTACTATTACTATAAAAATTAGCTTTTTGAGACCTTTGAAGCCTGAGTTAGTTCAGTGAAAAAATATAGGTAGCATGTTTACTATTGAGAGTGATCTATGGTGGAAAGCCTGAGTGATAAATGGATTGGGTTTATGTGAAGTCATTTGTTTTTTATCCTTTCAGCATCCCAGAATGACTGTCAGAGGACACTTCAAAATTCTAGGGTTTAATAACCCTGAGCTGTTGTGCAAAGCATGGAAGTAATCTTTTGTGGCTAACGTATAGCTCCAGTGCTCCTACTGCCCCAGGCTTGAAATAATGATTTGCACCACAGTTGAAATTTCCCCTTGTAGGGCATACACCGTTAAGCTCTTTTTGTTGCCGCTGATTAACAGGGAGGGAGACTGGATGTGAGCTCTGCACAAAGCAGAAATGATAAGGTTTCATCACAAAAGAAAATGTGGGGAATTGAATGCTAACAGCTGTCTGCTTGCCTGCCATGTGTCAGCAAGAGATGAAATCACTGAGTTTTGTCCTAATATCTCATTTGTAATAAGTGTGGCCCACACATCCAAAATAAAGTTTACCAGTACTTACATATCCTTGACACAACGGTGGTGACAAACAGTAGAGGATAAGCTGCATAGCTGTGGGGGCTTCAGAGAGAACTTGTTTTAACTTTGGTGGTGATCTCCCCTAGATACACAAGCACCAGTGGTCCCATATTGGCGCCTGCCTGGCTTGGGCATCATTGTCTATCTGCTGAAACAGAACGCTAATGATTTCTTCAGTTACTATGATAGCCACCGTCAGAATGTTAACAAGCTACAGAATGTGGAGCAGCTCCCACCAGATGAGATAAAGGAGGTAACAGAATCTGTAGACTTCATTATGAACAGTCAGAAGTATCTGTTGCCTGTAAATTAAACTAAATGTAGAAATAACTGTAGTATGGAGCTGTGACAATCTTATACTTATTCCTTTTTACTGTCGGGGTGTGTTGGAGTTGACGAAGTGGGAACTAAATGGCCATGGAAGCGGTCATTTATATTAGGATGAAAAAATGTCAGGTTAAGTTTTGTGGAGGGTACTGAGTGGATATTTACTGCGAATTATATTGGAAACTATTACTACTGTCACTCTTAATGTATATGTCATGCTGACCTTTATCAGACTGGTCACCACTGATGTCTCGTGACTAGCCAGCCAGACAAAATAAGTAGACATTAAACAGGTGTGAGTTTCCCATCAGTCTCTGCAGCGATTGGGTTACAGAGGGGAGGGATAATTGAACTGAAGATAAGTGACCGCTGTTCCACCAACATGAACTGATAAAATAGTTTTGATCCTGAAGGAACACTTTAGATTTTGCCAGAAAAGTGTGGGGTAGGACTTGGTTTATTTGTTTTTGTGGTGACTCGGGTGGGGAGAGAGGGAGGATAAGAAGAGAGAGAGAACTTTCCCAGGAGACAAAATTCTACAAGGCTGTTGTGGGTATTTTCTTGACTTTTAACACTTTGTTCTGGTTTGCTACATAATGTTGAATCTTTGTGCATCTTTTCTTCTTGCCATAGCTGTGTCAGTCAGTGATGCCAGCTGGAGTAGACAAAATTTCTACTGCCCAAAAATACGTTTTGGCAAGGCGGCGTCTGGTGAAACTGATAAATAATCGGGCCAAGTTGCTTTCCCTATGTTCCTGTATCCTTTTGGAATTATGACCGCTCCAGTGATGACACTCCAGAAAAATTGAAAAAGTTGGCTGAGAAATGGGAGTAGTTTGCTTTATTGCCTAGCAGGCAATTGGGTTTCAGGCCACTTTAAAAAATGCCAATCTTAGGAAAGAAAATATTCAGATATTGATGATTAAATCAGTTGAGAGGAGGCACATGTTTCTCTACGCTCAGCATGTAAACATTTATTTTCTAGTTGTGGTAGCAGCTCTGAAAGAAAGTCAATAGTAACATAGCATCATCTCCACAGAAATCAACAACAAATAAAGTTAATTGACGTGATTAGGCTGGTGATTCTCCTCCATTGTGGTGAAGTGGAAATACAGCTGAATAACAAAGCTCTTAGAGCTGGAAGCAGGTAACAGTAAAGAATCAAGTGTATGGGTCCACCAAGCATGCTGTCAGGATGTACAAGCCATGTGAGTAACTTGGAACTGCTGTTGTGCAAAAAATGGAGGGCCGTGGCAACTAGGAGCTGTCTATCAGAGTCATTTCAGTCCCCAAGAAACAGACACCTTGGTCCCCAGTCTTGCAAACACATGCTTAACTTTACCCATATGAATAGGCCGATTGCAATCACTACTCACGTGCATGGAGTTAAACATGCATGGAAGTTTTGCAACATCAGAGCTTTCTTTTGAAACCTCTAAAAGGGCTACAATCTAAAATCAGCATAAATTAACTTTAGTTTCCTTCACTGAGCATGTCTACAGATATCATAGAAACATGCCTCTTTATTCTTTGGCGTCACCTGGAATACTATCTATTGCATTGCACCCCTACTGATTCCCAAGATTCGCTGCTGGCCTTCAGGACTCCATTTAAGAGCAGAAGGCTACAAGGTAACATTTCTCAAACCCCAAGGTGCCTTTACATTAGTTTGTAAATTAAACATAAAAATATCTGGCAATATCAAGAGATTGAACATCAAAATTTAGGTTTTCTAAAATAGATTTTTACAAAACTTAACATTAATAATGTTTGACTAATTTGTTTGTAATAAAAGGTTTTTGTTTGGATTTAAACATACCCATGCAGTATTTGCAGCCCAAATATTGCTGCATTGTAGTAGTGGATGAGAAGTAAAAAATGAGTTTTGTCTAGAAACAAGTCTTGTTTCTGTTGGTCAAACTGAGTGAAATTGAAAAAGTAAACAAGTAATAATGGTGAAAAGTAAATTACATATTTTTAAAAATGTTTTCAAATGTAATAATTCAAGGTGATATTAAGAACAGATGTAAGGACATTTGTTTTAGAAAAGTATTTTTAACTTGATACAGTATTAACTCACCAGTGGATTTGGTGAGGAAGGGAAAAAAGTCAGGGAAGGAAAGATAATACGGGGAGGTTATTGTTGTTGACCATGCCATGTTGTGTAATCCAGGGCTATATGAAGTTACTACACTAATGGTTGAGAGAGAATTCATCAATAGGTCAAGAAAGATCAATTGTGATTTTTCTCTTCATCCTTGTTTAACTTTCTGTTATGTACAAAATAGGCATTTGTTGTGTTAATCTTGCTTCATACCTGCACATATATGGTATTCACCAGCAGGTGGAATTAAGAATTTAAATTTGTGAATTTTATTCCAAGATTCCTTCAGTTTGGAGCCTAACTTGGATTTCAGAAATGGGAAGAATCGAGTGAGCCAGCATGACATAGATCAGGTGAGATGCAGCAGATAAAATATTCTTAATTACAGCATACCTGATGTGTTGCTAACATGCAGTTATTGTCAGCAGTCTGTCTATAGCTTCCATGTTTAGGAGTGATCTGCGATACCTAGCTGCTAAATGCTTAGTTGAACTACAAATAGGCTGTAACACGATTTTTCAAAAGATATCAGTTGCACAGCTATACATGTATTTTTGAATCCTGCACACAGCCATGTTAATGCACAAAATCTAGAACATTGCAAATGAAATACCAAGGTCCAAATTACTGAAAAAAATATTTTTCTTATTCTCTTGTAAATTAGACTAATAAACTGCAGCTGTTTAATAATTTGCTTCTGAAATAAATTGTCAGTTGTGCTTGAAAGATGTGTATTGAAGACAGGGTTCCTAGTTTTGTGTGTTGCTGCAGCTGTTCATTTTTGGTCAGCTGCAGATGGACCATAGTAAAGAGAGAGAAAGGGGAGTTGACTGATGTAGCTAAGAAATTGCCACTGCTTATGTAGAACCTAAAATAATTTGTGCTCTTTGGAGGTACAGCTAGCAAAACCAGCATAGGTTAACTAATGATCTGTTCTCAGAACTATGTGAACATAAAGCCTTGATGTTTGTGTGCAAATAAGGAAATTAAACACTTTTCGTTTCAATCACGATTAACAGTATACAAGAGTTGTAAAATAAGGTGCATACGCTTTTGTGGCTATACCCAACCACTCAAGAGAATATATACAATAACGTCCTACAATGTCTAGAATTCAGCTCTTTTTAAAAATAGCCTTTTCCATCAGTAATAACAAAACATGTTTTTCAATACATAGATTTTTGTTATATAGCTTGTAACATATATTGAGAATTTTGCCTGTAAGGGCAAATCTCTACTACAATTCCTTAATTTAAGAAGTCAAGTTATATAACACTAAGACTCTGATTTGCCAAACATGCATGTGCTTAGATTGCAGCACACAAGTAGTATTTTTAAAGTCAAAACATATACATGTGTTTTAAAATGTTAAGTACTTCACCAGAAAACCCTCCACAGAAATACTTTCCAGTGTATGATTCAGATTGACAAACATAAGGATCTGTTTAATATTTGCCAAACTAGATTTCCTCCTCCCGGCCATATTTATATTCTTCTAAGAGGGGGCTTGAAGCAATGGAAGGGGGTGTGGCATGGGTAAGGGTGATTGGTGGTGATTAATGATGAAAAGACCTCCTTTAACAAGAGGACTAGACACCACTGTCCATTTCACCAAATTTCTTCTCTTCCTCAGCTTCAGATTGAAGCCACCAACAACTTTGGTGAATCTCTGCAGAAGAAGCTCCTTGATATTGAAGGGTTATACTCGAAAGTCCGGTCACGCTATACTTTCATTCAAGCACTTGTCAGACGCATCCGTGGTCTACTAAGGGTATCAAGGACCTAAAAGAAGACTCCTCATGCTACCTGCCTCCACAAGTAACGAACCAGGGCATACTGCCTAAACTCAGATTTTATAGAACCTACCTTTTCTAAATTATGGCCAAAAATATTTTGTTACCTTTTTTTCGTATCACTAATTAATCAGTTTTGTGTATTCTTTCTTGCGTACTGCCATCCTCACAGGAAAAATAAAGGATTTTTTTAAAGATGCGTTATGGTCACTGTAAAAGAATAGACAGAATACACTGGAAATACAATGGAAAATTTAACAAGAATCTCGAGTTTTGTATTTGGGAAATCTGCACACATCCATGTGATGATCTGAAAGAAATGCGAAACTGCCTGGCCCCATTTATGGTGTTCTCACTGATGCTTCCTCCACACTGTGGATCACCCGCTTAATGGAAATGTGGATTTCTTGGTCCAGTTCTTGAGGACAAGATGTGTGTGTCCTTCTCAAAATAGATTGCTTGGTGGAAGGCCATTATTCCATCCAGTGACTAGTCTGCTTCTGATCACTTCTTGTCTTGTTCCCTTCCAACAGACATGAATGTATATATGTGCATTTGTACGATTCTAGCTGCTGAGGAAATGGGGAAGTATGTGGGGGGAGGCTGACCCATGCTGGGAAATGTGATTGGAAAAGCTGAGGTCTATTCACTGGCTCCTCCTATGTGGCTTGTTCTACGTCTTAGGCCTCCTTTGGGGTTCATTCCTATTTGCTAGCGTGCCAGGCATTGGGCATAAAGATACATAAGGGACAGAATGAAATTTGTGACAAAAGAGGAAACAGACTTGAACATTGTGTTTGGCCCATAAGAGGAAAAAGAAATACCAAAATCATCTTTTACACAGAGAAGAATAGTAAATCAACTCTGGTATACATTGCCATTGGAACTCTTTAATACTTTCCATATATTGTTTTTACCGCAGACTGTTCACATTTGCAGGTGAGTTCTGTCTTTTCTAAATTTCCATTGCCTAGTATTTTTTATTAATCACAATTAATAATTGCTCCCTTTGTCATCAGTTTGTGTTGTACAGTAGATTGGTATATTTGTCTGGCTGGGATTATTTTATGGTCCAGTCTTTCGATTTGTGGTTATTAGTGGTTTTGACAGAATAGTGTTAGATACAAATTGTTTATTCTTTAGTGAAGTCTTGGTGATTCTCAACCAATTTCCCTTCTCTTCCTCATACAAACACCTATCTTATCCCCACAAAATGAAGAAAGTAAGTGGACAGGACTCCCTGTGAAGAGAATGCAAAACTATAATTCTGGAAATCTGCTGGCTTAATGTACTTTACTGCATCTTGGAAAACAGTGATATGATAACGGACTAGTATTTGTTCAGTACTTCAAGAACAGATTAAGGGAATTCTTTAATTTTTGCTAATAATAGTTCCCTATTGGGTCAGGACTCCTGAATGCCAATGAAATTAACTTACTGTCTACTACACCAACATAAATAGGTGGTGCTATAACTTTTCAAATTCTGGTTTACTCTTTGGATAATACATTTTGTAATAATCTGCCACATTTTTACCATGTTTTATAAAATAGTAGACCCTATTGCCCAAGGACCTATAGTACGCATTATGTGAAACCATTCCTCTTTGTTCTCTCAGTTAAAAAACAGAGGCATGCATCCATTTTTCCCCTTTTATATCTGGCTACCCTGCATATATTTAACAATCCTGATAAATGCACCCATATTATTAATATCCTTATGTCCCAAATCAACAGTAATTATGTTATTTAGATTAGAAACTCTTTAGGTCAGGGAACCTTATGAAGATAAGTGTCTGTAGAGCACCTACCACACTGTTTGTGCTGTACAAATATATAGCAGCTTTTTCTGGGCTGCAAGCCTAACACTACACTGACCAATCATAGCAATTTCAGGAATGACCTAAATGGAAAAAATGAACAATTCATTTTAACCTGAGTCCATAGTTATTTGATCAAATTAGTTAAACTTCCGTGTTTACACTACTGAGACATCTTGGAAAGAGATGTCATTTTTTTAAAACCCATGCAGGGGCAGAAAGGCAGTGGGTTTTGTTTTACTTTTTGTTTCATATATGCTCTAGTTTTGTCCTGTTTAAAAAAAGAATAACATGAATAGCTGTGAAAAAATACATGGCTTGTAATGAGTTAATATCTAAGCTTTTCTATGGTGTTTGTTAAGCTGTAAACGTATTGTTCATATACTCCAGTGCAATAAACATTTCAGCTTAATTAACTGGAATTCTTGCTGCTAATAAATGAGGGAAATAAGTGTAAATAGCAGTAACTGGTATTAATAACCTAATGAATATTAGTGAAGATTTTGGTATTGAATGGCTTAATGCCCCTTAAAAATGGTTAAATGAGGGGATGTGGCTATAATACATGTTTAAGTGGGTTGCACAGTATTCTTTAGATTTTATTCTTTTAAAGGATCATTTGTTGAATAAATCCCTCTTTTGTGATTTTTTTAAAAAATGTGTTATATTGAAATAGGGTGATGCAACTCCTCTGGAAAATAACTTCTTTAAAGCTTCCTTTTGGTCTTGTACAGTTATTGTACCTTACTATTCTGTATCTACTGTGTAACTTGCACACTTACACTAGGTTAGACATTTTGCTGACATGGATGCTTGTGTACAGAGGAATATCTGCTCCATAAGAAAGGCAAGCAGAGTGGTAAATCTGTCCTCAGCAATTTTGATTCATCTCACTTGGTATTAGACCTCTAACCCAATAACCCAGTAATATTTGTTCAGAGGAGGCAATGTATATGGTACTGTTTATATTATGAGCTGAGGGATGGGAGAATAGATTCTCTTCTGCTTTGCAGCTTTTAGAGGTGTACCTTGGAGGACAGAACTACAGTCCTGGCCCGATGCACAGTAGTATAAACACTGTTTGCAAAATTACACTTTAAAAAAAAACCCTCTCCATGCTTCTGTTGTACCCTTCCATGGCTTTGAAGGCAGTAGACCAAATTCAGAGTGGGTCCTTCCCTGCTTAATGTTTTGCCTTTCAATCCTTTTGTCCCCTTGTTCTGACACAGGATTGTAAGAGGGTGCAAGGCAATAGCCCCGCTCCTGACTATCCTGAGTAAAAAGTGGGAGCTGAAGGCAGGGTTGCAAAGACCGGGTGGGTATGACTGTAAAGCTGTTCCCTACCCCCCTGCCTGTGAACAATGCCTAAAGGGGGACGTGCTGCGCCCTGCACCGCTCCTCCCCTTGGGCAGGGAGCAGTGCTGAGGCCCGGAGCCTTACCGGCTAGTTACAGCCCGCCGTGCTCCGGCGCCGGCCGCGGGCCAGAGGCAAGGGGAGGAGGAGGAGGAACGCGGGTAGCCCCGCCCCTTCGCGCTAGCAGGCCACGCCCCATTTGCGCCGAGTCACCCCTCCCCTCCGCGGCACTTCGCAGCCGCTCTAGCACCCGGGTCCGCAGCCGCAGATTCGTCGCTTCGCGTTGGTGGGAAGAAGCCCGGACGGTGGGGGCGGGGGAGCGTCCCTGGCCCGCGGGATTAGGGAATCCTGCGCGCGCTCCACCCTCTGCCCCCGTCAGCGGTGGGGCCACGGGGCCCCTCCCCCACCGCCTCCAACGGCTAAATCTCGACTCCGTGCCGAAAGCGGGAGGCTGCGGGCGGCGCCTCGTTTACTTCCCGCAGCAGGAGCGACTGAGTCGACGTGGAAGCTGGTGGCGGCGGCGGCCTGGGGCGGCGGCGGCACCATGGGTGAGGACCGGGGTGCTGCGGGCACGGGTCTTGCCGGCGCTTTGCCGGGGCGGCGCGAGACTCGGCCCCACAGTGCTGGGCGGGGGCCCGGGCCGCGCTGCTGCTCGGGGGCGGGGAGCCGGGACCCCCCGCCCCCCGGCGCCGGCAGGGGAGAGAGGAGTGGGAAGTCCCGGCCTGGCCGAGGCGACTGCGTGGGTCGGTGCCGTGGCGGATTGTGCCATTGTCGCTACTTCAGGGCGCGGTCCCTGGCGAGGGTCGCGGGGAGCAGGCAGAGCTTCCCTTCCCGGAGCCCCCAGCAGCGGCCGACGCGCCAGCTTAAACGCCGGTCGTGTCTGTACAACGGCCTTTGAGAAAACCGATGTAAGGGCGCTACAAAGGTAAAGCTGGGGCAGAGGCTGCCCCTGCAACCAGAAGTTTGTCAGGGAGGCTCAGTGGCTGGGGCACTGAGTGGACTGGGACCCGGAGCCATGGGTTCAGTTCCCAGCTCTACCACCACTTTACAGGGTGACCTGGCCAAGTCAGTTCCTTATCTGTGCCTCCATTTTCCCATCCGTTAAAATGGGGATAATGATACAAAGCTCCTTTGTCCCGATGGGTGTAAAGTGCTGTAATCTCCCTGTCTAGTCCCAGTGCCACAGTCTCTCCTGATCTCTCAAATAACTTCATCTGATAGTTCTTCTAAACTATACCTGAGACATTGCCATTTACCTAATGCAGTACAGTATCTATTTGAAAGAAAACAAAGTTAAATGCAGCTTTATATGTTCTGCTCTGTACAACTGAACACCAGGAATGTTCTTCAAAGTGTTGATGACTCTACTAGAGCCATCAACTCAATATTTGATACTATGGGTGTAAAAATACAAAGAGAATCTGAGATGGATATATTGGACTGAAATAGAATCTGGTAGGATTTATGCAGGCACAGCAATCATTAACCACAAACAGTAGTATCTCTGGTTGTGAAGCAGTTTCCAATCAACCTTGCTTTTCTGTTGATCACACTTCCTCAAAGTGGGTGTATTTCTAGTGGGGTCCTCTAGGGGTTGGCTCTTGACCCTATGCTATTTAACATGGTTATCAGTGACCTGGAGGAAAACATAAATTCATGGTTGATAAAGTTTTCAGATGATACACAAATTGGGGGAGTGGTAAATAATGAAGAGGACAGGTCACTATACAGAACGATTTGGATAGCTTGGTACAAGCTATCAGTGTATGTTTTAATACAGCTAAATGCAGATGTACACATCTAGGAACAAAGAATGTAGGGTATATTTACAGGATGCGGGCCTGTCCTGGAAAGTAGGGACTCTGAAGATTTGGAGGTTCTAGCGAATAATCAGCTGAACATGAGTTTGCAGTGCGTCATGGTGGCCAAAAGGGCTAATGTAATCCTTGGATGCTTGACCAGGAGTCTCAGATAGGAGCGGACAGGTTATTTTACCTCTGCATTTGGCACTGGGGTGTGACTACTACTGGAATTCTGTGTTTAGATCTGATGCCCACAATTCAAGAAGAATGAAATTGGAGAGGATTCAGGGAAGAGCCCCAAGAATGATTAAAGGGTTAGAAAACATGCCTCATAGTGAGAGACTTGAGCTCAGTCTATTTGGTTTAACAAAGAAAAGGTTAAGTGGTGACTTGATTACAGTCTATAAGTACCTACATGGGGAACAAATATTTGATAATGTGATCTTCAGTCTAGCAGAGAAAGGTATAGCAAGACCAGCTGGAAATTGAAACTAGATAAATTGAAATTAGAAGGTGTAGATTTTTAACAGAGAGGGTAATTAACTGCTGGATCAGTTTACCAAGGGTTGTGGGGGTTTGTCCTCACTGACCATTTTTAAATCCAGATTGGATGTTTTCACTGAAAGATCTAGGAAGTATATTGGGGAAGTTCTGTGGTCTGTGTTGTACAGTAGGTCAGATCATGTGACACCAGTGACCCCTTCTGGCCTTGGAGTCGATGAAATCATTTTGGGCTGGACACATAAGCAATATCAACTGGAAATAAAATTAGATTTAAAGCTTTTTGTTACCTCATCCTGCCCCTTTTATTTTCCTACCACTTTGTGTTTTGACAACTACTTTGAGACCCACATAAATAAAAGGGGAAACTGGCTATACTATTTCTCACAACTTCCAGTTCTAGTATTAGGTGTTATAAATATAGTAGGTAAAATAATTTTCAAATAGAATAGTAACTTTAAGTTGGTGGTGTCCCTTTATGTACCACATCTAGAATATTGTGATCTGATCTCTTTTTAGGCAGGATATTTGCAAAATTGTTGACAGTTGAGCTTGCAGGAGGACATGTCCCATCCACCCAAAACTTCTTATTGTCAGGCTTGTAAAGTTAAGGGGAAAGAATTATCTCGTAGATATGCTAGTTATATAGCTAGCAGCAAACAGACTGCCGGACAGATTGGATGTGGAATACCAAATAAGGATGTTACACATTAGATGATTGACACAAAGTTAACTGGAATGGAGTCATGAACTAAGGCCTCACTTCAAAAATAGTTTTATTGCTTGTGTAACAAAACTCAGCTTGGGTGGTGCACTCTTTGGTCCTACAAGCATGCCTATTCTAATCGTAACAGTTTGATGTAAAGTTTCTCATTAATTTGATTTGGAGGTGTCGCCTATAAGGTCAAATTTTGAACCTAGCCCATCTCTTTAAAGCTCTGAATTTAAACTAACAACTGTCTAGAATGTATTCCACGTGGATTAAAAAACTTGTCTTGAAAACGAAGTCAGGTCATTAACATCTACGCTAGTTTGCAGTATTGTACTGTTTCTCTCTACAGTGGAAATGAAGACAGTTGAAGCTGTCGCTTAACAATCTGTCTGTTCAGCCACCCTTTTCCTATTCCTGTCCCAGTCTAGGTGAACACTTCTGAATGTGGGTTAGACACCTGTTTGTATACATTTATTGTCAGTACACTTTCATAATCTTTAACATTAAAGACATGGCTACACTTAAAACACTGCAACAGTGCAGCGGCACCGTTGTAGTGCTTCAGTGAAGACACTATTCCGCTGGCAGGAGAGCTGCTTCCATCGGTGTAGTTAATTAACCTCCGCAAGAAGGAATAGCTATGTCTCATTGACAGCATTGTCTCCACCTGTTGAGCTTCTCTTGTCAACATAGCGCTGTCTACAGCAGGGGGTTAGGTCGGTATAAGTGCATTGCAAGGGTGTGAATTTTTTCAGACCCCTGAGTGACGCAGTTATAATGATGTAAGATTATAGGTAGACCTGGCCTCAGTTAGCATATATCAGACTATACAGCATGTACCCTATTAAACTAGTAAATGTACGTGTGGGTGGGTCATACTGAAGGAGAACTTAATTTCCTTTCTAACATCAGGTTTTGAAGGTCCCTGTGTAATTTAATGCACCAGAAACATAGAGGGCAATAGAAAAAGGAATAAGCATTTGCTTCTCTACCGGCAGATAGTGAACTAACAGCAGGAAAAATTGCTTCTGCCACCTGATCTTACTGACTGAGGTCAAACTTTTGGAGAACAGGAAGGGGTAGGTGTGATTGAGCCGGCAGGTATGTAACTAATCAACAGCTTGAGCTGTTTTCACTTCCCCTGAAGGGAACAATCTAGTAGTTCAGACTAGTGGATATTTTTAAAGCAGATATACTTCCTGGTGTTCAATAGGACACGTTGTCAAAGCTCTCTGACTTCTTAGTGTTAGTGCTACTATAACATGGTACTGAAATTTTGTTTCTGTTCTGTTTTTTTAGGTGGCTTTTTTTCCACTATCTTTTCCAGTTTGTTTGGCACTCGGGAGATGAGAATCTTAATCTTGGGACTAGATGGGGCAGGAAAAACAACAATTCTGTACAGGCTACAAGTTGGTGAAGTTGTTACCACCATCCCCAGTAAGTGCTTCTCTAAAGACTAACTGATCCAGTGAAGATCTAATACATACACTTTCTTTGTTTATGAAGTGTGCATGCACAAAGTTTGGTTTAGTTAATCAGCGATCTTTAGAAGTTGCTGGAACCTCATGTATCCTTGTTTGTGTGTCTTCCCATATGCAGCTACACTGAGAAAGTATTTAATGCTGCTAACTACAAACTAAAGTGTTTAGCCACACATCTGAATTTCGTTACCATAAGTTTGGTAGGTTCTTGTTATAGCATTAATGTGCACTAATGATGGCAGTCTGGCAAAGTCAAGCTCTCAAATGTATCTTTAACATGAACTCTGTGAAGGCTCTGTTTGTCTACACATCAAATTCTCTAGACAGGAAAGAGAAAGTCAATGCTAAATTCATTTTTGCTCTGTTTATGTTCATTCTCACAGGGAAAGCAGGGGTCCCTGGGCCTAAGCTTTTGTTATAAACAGCACCCTTATTTAAAACAGCCATATATATACTTTTGTAACTCCACAAATTTTTTAGAAGTTACTTTTATTTCTTTTAAAATACTGCATTTTGTCTCAGTCAAAGCATAGTGCATTTATTTGATCATAAAAAAAGCAGCTAGTAACATGATCTATGAAGAAGTATGGACTTAACTAGCTGCGTAGGCGTTAATTACACTTGTGAGGATTAAAGATTCTAGCTGAAGTTGGAATGTATTACAGCTCCTCTCTTGCTGGAATGTTCTTCCCCAAGAGCAGCACTAAGGTAGTCTCTCTCTCTATATATTTCAGCAATTGGTTTCAATGTTGAGACAGTAACATACAAGAATCTAAAGTTTCAAGTCTGGGACTTGGGAGGACAGACAAGTATCAGGTAAGAAATTTCACATTACTGAGACTGATACGGCATAACCAACTGGAATGAACACTTGGGACCTGATATTCAGAAGTGCTGACAACATAGAACTTTGGTGGGAATCTTGGGTGCTCTGTACTTCTGAACATCAAGCCCATAAATTTGATTTTAGAAGCATTCCAGTTATGAGGGGATAGTGGTGGTATGGAATGCTCTTACGTTTGGTTTGGCTAAATACATTAAACTTTGCAATCCAATTTTCTGATACAAAATACAGAAACTTTATCTGTATGCAAATAAAAATGTTAAGGAAATAAGGTCTTTAAACGAATTTTTCTACTAATCTATGCAGTGTTGAGATAATAGAAGCTGGTTATGCTTAGCTTTATTTCCATGTATCTTTGAAAATATCTCGACATTTTAGCATGTTAGGCTAAAATGATAAATAGGGCTGTCGATTAATCGCAATTAACTCAAAAAAATTAATCGCAGTTTTAATTGCACTGTTAAACAATAGAATACCAATTGAAATTTATTAAATATTTTGGATGTTTTTCTACATTTGCATATATATTATATTCTGTGTTGTAATTGAAATCAAAGTGTGTATATTTGATCATTTTTACAGTGCAAATATTTGTAAACAGGGGAAATAGTAATTTTCAGTTTACCTCATACTAGCACTGTAGTGCAATCTCTTTGTGGCAAAGGTGCAACTTACAAATGTAGATTTTGGGGGAGGGGGGGTGTTATATAATTGCACTCAAAAACAGAGCAATGTGGAACTTCGGAGCCTGCAGGTCCACTCAGTCCTACTTCTTGTTCAGACAATCGCTAAGACTAACAAGTTTGTTTGCATTTGCAGGAGATAATGCTGCCTTTTTCTTGTTTGCAATGTCACCAGAAAGTGAGCGCCGGCATTTGCATGGCGCTTTTGTTGCTAGCGTTGCGTATTTGCATGCCAGCTGTGCTGAACATTCGTATGCCTCTTCATTCTTTGGCCACCATTCCAGAGGACATGCTTTCATGCTGATGATGCTCGTTTAAAAAAAAAATGCGTTAATTAAATTTGTGACACAACTCTCCCCCGAGGAGTTCAATGTCTCCTACTGTGTTTTACCCACATTCTGCAATATATTTCATGTTATAGCAGTCTCGGATGATGACCCAGCACATGTTCTTCATTTTAAGAACACTCTCACTGTAGATTTGACAAAACACAAAGAAGGTTCCAATGTGAGATTTCTAAAGATAGCTACAGCACTCGACCCAAGGTTTAAGAATCTGAAGTGCCTTCCAAAATCTGAGAGGGACGAGGTGTGGAGCATGCTTTCCAAAGTCTGAAAAGAGCAATACTCCGATGCAGAAACTACAGAACCCAAACCACCAAAAAAGAGAATCAACCTTCTGCTGCTGGTGCCTGACTCAGATAATGAAAATGAACATGTATCGGACTGCACTGCTTTGGATTGTTATAGAGCGGAACCTGTCGTCAGCATGGACGCATGTCTTCTGGAATGGTGGTTGAGGCATGAGGGGACATGAGTCTTTGGCGCATCTGGCACGTGGATGTCTTGAGATGCCGGTGGCTACAACAGTGCCATGAGAACACCAGTTCTCACTTTCAGGTGACATTGTGAACAAGTGGGCAGCATTCTCCTGCAGGTGTAAACAAACTTGTTTGTGCGATTGGCTGAACAAGAAGTGGGACTGAGTGGACTTGAGGGCTCTGAAGTTTTGCATTTTGTTTTTGAATGCAGTTTTTGTATATAATTCTACATTTGTGGGTTCAACTTTCATTATGGAGAGACTGCACTACAATACTTGTGATAGGTGAATTGAAAAATACTATTTCTTTTGGTTTTTTACAGTGCAAATACTTGTAATCAAAGTGAGTACTGTACACTTTGTATTCTGTGTTGTAATTGAAATGAATATATTTGAAAATGTAGAAAACACCCAAAAATATTTAAATAAATGGTATCCTATTGTTTAACAGCATGATTAATTGCACAATTACTTTTTGACAGCCGTAATGTTAAATTTAGGAATGGGTAACAAATTCCTTTGAAAATTTTAATGAGTAATGATATAGTACAACCTTGGGAATGTGGTCATCTCTTGCAGTAGATAGCCTTTTGTGGAATCTTGTTTGCCATGTTTCTTTCAAAAATAGACTTTTACAAACTTTAGTTGCTAAAGATCAAGAACTACTTTCCTCAGATGCAAACCTCACTTTTTTTGATCCTGAATAAAATACTTCAGTAGGCACAATTCTTCTAAAATGAAGATTTAGTTGGGAACCTAGTTAGTTACTAGTCAGTTTGAAGGATCAAATCGGGTCTTATTTTTTTGTTTGCTTTAATTTTTTTGCCTTAATAGCAAAATCCATGGCAGATGCTTTTTGCACAACTAGTTTTGTGAAACTTTATTTAAAGCTTAATTGGAGTTTTCATGGTAAAAGACAGGGCTTAGAAACACTTAGCTGAAATATCTGTAGCACTGCCCCTCAAAACAATGAACTTAACTTTGGCACATCTTCATTCTGCCAATAAATAGTTGTCCACAAGTAGTTTTACTCCCTTCTTCTTTGAGTAATAGTGTTTGGAGTGGTCTGCTCCTTTCCTCCCCTTTTAAGATACTAGTTGCCTTTTAGGCCACTTACCTGGTGGGGACAACTTGACTCTCCCTGAGCAAGTGGTTTGTGTGTGTTTGTTTTTTTTTTTCCCCCCAAGCATTGGCCATCACATTGTTATAATTGCCATTGTGTTGGGTTCCTTTCACTTAGTAAAACTAAACTTTATGTGAACTAAACTAGCCTATTCTTTTCTAGGCCATATTGGCGGTGTTACTATTCAAATACAGATGCAGTCATTTATGTAGTAGACAGCTGTGATCGAGACAGAATTGGCATTTCAAAATCAGAACTTGTTGCTATGTTGGAGGTAAGAAAACAAAGATACTGTTTGGATAATTAAGATACTAATTGCAGATCTTTCTTCTTAAAGCAAATCTAAAACAAACCAGCACCTACGACAATGAACTCTGCTTGGAATCAAGTTGTCTTACATCCTTAGGAAGGAAGTAGCATATTACAGTAACTCTTCACTTAATGTTGTAGTTATGTTCCTGAAAAATGCAACTTTAAGTGAAATTGTTAAAGGAATCCAATTTCCCCATAATGTAAATGGAGGGGTTGGTTCCAGGAAAAATTTTTTTGCCAGACAAAAGACTCTCTCATAATATACACACAGTGCATATGTTTTAAACAGTTTAATAGTGTACACAGTAATGATGATTGTGAAGCTTGGTTGAGGTGGTGAAGTCAGAGCGTGGAAGAGGGAGGGATATTTCCCAGGGAATGCCTTCCTGCTAAACGATGAACTAGCACTCGGCTCAACCCTCAAGGGTTAACACATTGTTAATATAGCCTCACACCCTGCAAGGCAGCAGGAATGGAGGAAGGAGACACATCATGGCAGAGAGAGTTGTGCATTGCCCATTTAAGTATGCTGACCCCACTCTAAGTACGCTGTCTTTTAAGTAGATCAGCAAGTTGACGGCAGCAGTTGCTGCCAGCAAGCTCCCTCCATTGGGACCCTGTCATGTCTCCCATCCCACTCTGTGGAGATGAGGTACAGGAGTGGGGGGCAGCAGACACCCTAACAATAGCACCCCTCTTTCCCCCCCCCCACCCCCTTGCACAGCAAGCAGGAGGCTCCTGAGAGCAGCTCCAAGGCAGAGGGCAGGAGCAGCACACTGCAGTTGGGGGAGAGGGACAGCTGAAGTGCTGGGCGGCTGCCGCACAGCAAACTTAGGGGGGCTGCTGGTCCACCCTGGTTCCAAGCCCCCACCAGCTAGCTCCAATAGGCCGCTCTTTCTGCAAGCAGTGGACAAAGCAGGGAGCTCTGCACAACTTTAAACAAGCATGTTCTCTAATTGATCAGCAACGTAACAATGTTAACCAGGATGACATTAAGTGAGGAGTTATTGTACAAAGCTTTTGACTGCAGAATATTTGCAATATGTTTAATGCCAGTTCAGATAAGCCTTTGTGTGGGCACTAGCCTGAATATAATCTGTTACTAGCATAGCTTCTTAGTGCTTTGTCATTATTCAAGGTCCAGTTCTGCCAGCCTTAAACTTAGTGATATCAGTGATTTTAATAGGATTACTTATGAAATTTAGTATCTTACGATGCAAGGGTGGCAGAATTGTGCCCTAAGTAATTGAATTTAATAAACTTTGAATACCTTTGTTGGCCCAATGAATGATAAAAATCTGTACTTGGATTTAAAGTATTCTGTAAAACAGTCTGTTTGAAACTGCTTTCTAAGGGAAACTGACCAGGAGCAAAGGGAACTGGCATCAAATTTTAGTTTAGGTTTACCAGTAAGCCTAGCTTTTACTTTTGAAGGATTTACTTATATAAAGACTGAAAACTGAAGTTTTCTCTACATTGAATAAACCTGTAGTTTGCTTTAAATTCTCTTGAGGTCAGGGGAAGAATAGAGTTACTTGCATAGATTTCTTTTTTTAGGAAGAAGAGCTGAAAAAAGCCATTTTAGTGGTGTTTGCAAACAAACAGGACATGGAGCAGGCCATGACTCCCACAGAAATGGCAAATTCACTTGGCCTACCAGCTTTGAAGGACAAAAAGTGGCAGATTTTCAAAACCTCTGCAACCAAAGGCACTGGGCTTGATGAGGCAATGGAATGGTAACTGTTTAACTCAAGTCTTGATAACTAATGCTGTTATAATGTTCCTCAAAAGGATCTAACATTGGATATTTTTGGTGCTAATTTTAACTTTTTTTCCAAGTGAACAAAGCATGAGCCCATAGGCTACATGATTATTCCAGGGCACCATGCACAACTTCTCTGCATACTGGAAATGGAGTCTTCAGTAAATAAACTCGCTTAATTTTTTCCTTAGGTTGGTGGAGGCCTTGAAGAACCGGCAGTAAAAACAACCTTGCCACATGATGGTTAAACACATCCAAGCTTCCCTTTCGTCAAGCAAGTTAATGCCACGTACTGTAAATAGGACTGAGGGAATTGACTGTTGTAAAGGGGGCTGACTTGTCTTGTAAACATACACTGAACCAACTGAATGTCTGTCTGTATTATATTAAAATACTCCTTCCTTGCTCTCCTGTGTTAAGGTATGTACTTATGTTAATTTGTATGGAAGACTTAATTGACAATAGACTGAGACAGGTTAAAATAAATTTTTGTTATGAATTTTAGTAGCATCACCTATTTTATTCATGTAAACACTAATCTTTGAAGTCTAAATATTTCTGTTATGTGCATGTCCCACACTTGAAGCCTGTCACCTGTTTTGAGCTACTTTAGAGTGCTGTTAGAAACTCAACGGAGCATTAGTGCTCACTCTCGTAGACCATCCCCACTTCTTAGTCATGAGTTGGAAAGTCTACTTTTGAAATTAGTATCTAGGTGTTCAGAGCTGGAATCTCAGCTGCAGGATATATCTAGCAGTCTTCCAGATTTGAAGCAAGTGCAGGGTTTTTTGTATTTTAACACATGATGGTAGCAAGTTTTGTTTGAGCAGGTAAAATATCTTTCAAAGATGCTGTCCCACAAATGTTAGTATTGCTCAGTCTTAGAGGCTAGGATTGAATGTCACCTTACGTAAGTGATAAACTCCCTATAGCTGTGCACACTAGGTATTTAATGTGATGTCCAGATGACAGGAGTGCTCATTACCCTACTTTGCACCATTTCAAGTTGGGGATGGGTGAAGTAGCTTCCTTCTCTGTGTTAGGAGTAGTTCTCCCCGTTGGCAGAACCTTGCTCCTTTCTGTGGTCACATTGCAAAGTTAAGTGATTATCAACTGCCCTTGTAACTACCAGAGTATTGGATGTAGCTGCCCTCTGCTGTTACCGCTATTCTCTGTATTCATCCTTAACCCACAGAATATTTAAGGGACTCGTATGGCTTTTTATGGTAGATTTCATATGTGCAGCATACCTGAAAGATCAGGGTGGAACACTGAACAACAGGTGCTTTCAAGCATATTTAATTAGAAAAATGCACAGTCTTAGTATATTAACTGTACATTCATGTGTTCCATATTTTACTCATGCACGGCAAGTCAGCCTGTAGCATTCTCTGCATGAAAGGAGCGCAAACAGCTTGATGGCTTTTACATAAGATCTGTGCAGACTTTACAATTAATTACAAATAAATACATTAAGAATGAACTCATGTGAAAAAAAGAGGCTGTAGCTCTCTACCCTGTGTTAGGTGTTGGAAAGAAATTCAGTGCTCTGAATATCTCAGCAAGTAGAGTCCTTCAGTACTGCACAATCAGGTTTATGCGTCAAATATATACATGACCATACAGCTGTTTCCAAGTATGTTTCATTCCACCATTGCTAAGTCTTTTAGCGCATGGCTTCTTGGTTTCTTTGCCTTGTAGCCAGGGCGCAGGAATTCTATTTTCCTCTTCCTTGCTTCTATTTTATTCTTGTGTTTCTTCAGCTTCTTCCTGGCAGCAATCTCAGGGTTCGCTACAGTCTAATAAAAAGCAGAAATTAATTTTGTGCTTTTCAAGAATATGGTGATGTTTAAAGCGGACATTGTCCCTTTAAAAAATCTTTCTGATGAAGCACCTCTCAAGTAAGGTGCTGCCTTTAAAATTTCTAGTACTGTTTTCTACTAAAAGGGCAATCAGAGTTGAGAATAAAGTCTTACCTGCAGTGCTCTCTGTTTTTTCCTGATAGCCCTCTTCTGACTAGCCTGTTTCTGCACAGAAGCAAAGGCAAGTGAAAAGGTCTCCAGGCCAACTAATTTCTTGAGCAGTTCTATGATTTCCTGGGAGAGGTTCTTCAGTGTTGGATCTAGTAAAATAAAGAGATGACTTCCTAAGTCCTCATTCTGAAACAGTCTACTTAGAGAACTCTGCTTGTACATTGTGTTTTCATGCAAATGGAAGAGAAATCAGTAAACTCTTAAAAGCGAAAATTTGTCTTTGGTGCTTATTTTCCAATGGCCTAACCTGCATGTAACACTGGAACTTACCCCAGACAGCATGTTTCCTGTAGAAATGAATTGCACATCAAGCAGTGTTCAGGAACATGTTAAACAGGAGCTGCACTAATGTCTTTTTTTGGCCATTTTTCAGTGAGCCACAATGGACAGTACTTATTCAGGAGTGTCATGGGAGGGGGAAACAACTAAGGAACATTTCATACACTTCGAGAAGTGTACTCCTGCCTCCAGATCTTAGCGCTTCATATTTGTAATAAGCTTGCCTATTTCCCAACTCCCCATCGTAGCTCTGTGTGTGCCACGCCTCATGGTCACATCACCTTTCCCTCTGCATGAGTCCCCTTCCTCCATCTCATGTTCTCACCTGCATCACTGCTTTCCCCATCTAAATCTCCTCTGCTCCACTATCCATGTATGCTTTAGCTTCCACTCCCTGAATGAAGGCATCTGGGTGTGAATGACAGAGGGTGGTTGGATTGGGGCTGTCTGCATGGACAGTGCAAAGCAGAACAGACCCAGTGCCATTTCCTTAGTGGGGTTTGGCAATTACCTTGTTCTGCGTAGGTGCTACTCAGCTCTCTGTGCAGAGGGGTGATGATTGTTGGAAGGTATGGCTTGATTCTGTCTTTCCCAAGATCCACTGCTACAGCTCCAAGGAACTTAAAGATGCAAGTTCTCTGAAAGTACAGACATGCCAGAAATGAGAGACTGGAAGGGAAAAAAAAACCCACAGCTGTGGTTCTCAAACTTTTTTTTTTCACAGACTACCTGAAAATTGTTGAGGGTCTTGGCGGACCACTTAATGAACTTTCCAAATGTTGTTTGTACCATTAGCTAACTATTGTAAAGTGCTTTGGATAAAAGCGCTATATATATAAAAAAAAACATAATAAACATTTTTTGTTCTACAAATAAAAGTGCACAACTCCTATTTTAATAGCAGTAGTCTTACCTTTCTAAGGGGATGGATGTGCCCTCTCTCCTCTGCTGCAGCAGCCCCCGAGCTGGGGCGTCTCTCCCCACCGCAGCCCTGCACATCCCAAATTCCCCCCTCCATGTACCCCCTATTCCTCAGCATCTGGTCCATGCACCTCATTAGTGGAGCCACACAGATGGGTGGCCCTTCATTCTCTCATATGCTTCTGCCCAGGCGTACACATTAGAGGGAACTACCCATGGCCCACCTGTACGGAGCTTGTGGGTCACAGACCAGAGTCTGAGAACCTCTGCCCTACCAAACTGTCACCATGAGCTGTGTGGCAGCGGACCAGTGGGGAAGGTAACACTTGTGACCCTGGCTAAGGGAGAGAGGGTGTGTTCTGGTGCTTCATGGGAGCGATGAGGGCGGAGCCTAGCGCCCCAGGCAGAAAGAGGAAGATGGAACTTTCCCCTACATGCCTGTCTGGACACTGAGCATTTGTTCCAGGACACACGTGGCTCCCAGCATAAAGAACAAACATTCGTGGAGCATCCTGACTGACCAATTCATTCAAAGTTAAAAAACACTAATGTAGAGAAGGTGGAGGCCTGGGAATGAAAGGAGCAGAGGTGGGGAAAGAAGGTAGAGCAGGAAGCAGAGGGAGGGAAGGCAGAGCAGAGAAACAGAACAGGGACTCTCTACAGCAGCAAGCTCCATCATCTCTCGCTACTCAGAAACTTTTATTCCTCCTTAGCCTAGCACCCACCTCCAGCACCTGCCTCCCAGCAGGCACCCCAAGCTAGTTTCTGAGGGGCTAAAGGACAACATTGGTAGGCTTTCCACCGAGCAGCTCCCAATGCTGTCAAATGGAGGGAGGGACAACACAGTTCTTACCTTCACAGGGTTTTTAGGGGAATATGCTGCTTCTCGCTTTGCCATCAGAGAGAGTCTTTTCATCACCCACAACACTGTGGCTGGTCTGCTTTTCTCTTCCGCTTCGCCTTCCTTCTCTTCCTGAGCAGATGCTGCCTTTTCACCTTCATCTTCAGAAGCATTCTCCTGCCCTCCCATTTCATAATCTTTGGTCTCCTCCCCTTCCTCTGAATCTGGGACCAGAAGGTAGAGAACTCTGGCCACGAACAACAAGTTCTTTATAACCTTCAACAGTGAAAAGAAAAACCAATTGAGCAGCCAGTACGGACCCTGGGGCATGAAGGAGGCAGGTGAGAGGTTTTAAAGAGGTTGGGATTATCAAACCCAAGGGAGTGCAATTCATGTAGACCACTGCACACAGCAAAGCAAGTTTTGCACTTAGAATGCGGATACCCCCCTTTGGGCCCAATCCAAAGACCATAGAAGCCAATGGAAAATTCCCATGGACTTCAGTGGGCTTTGGGATCAGGCCCTTTGAGAGGAAAATGTATTAAGGCCAAACAGTTCAGAATTATGCCATAGCACATATCAGAGAGTTATCTCCAGCGCCCCTACAGAGGCTGCCCTGGGAGCTGGTGGGGATGCTATGGTCATGCCCACATTCTTCCCCTGGAGATGGCTAGCGTCCACAGCAGTGCTCAGAGGGAGCAGGCTCTATGTCTAGCCAGGGCCTGCAGTGGGAGTGCTCCTTGTGGCCTGCCCAACCTAGAACAGAATCTGGCTCGCACTGGGTGGATCTAAGCCAATTCCAACGGACATCAGAACTTCAGCTCAGCCATATAACTCAAGCTGAGTGCAGAAGGATCGGTTCACAGCAAGCAGGCAGGCTTCGATTCTCCACCCTGTCTGAGCTGTACTTGCAAGGGGGGAGTGAGGTGAGCTGGCTGCAGGGAAGCTGGTTGTAGCTCCATGATTCAGAGATGCCCAGCCCACCATGTGAGGGCTGCACAGGACAGCCCTGGGAGTTCAGGAACCTTCTGCCGATGAAGGATCTGGTATCACGGAGCCCCACTCCAGCATACAGCCTCCACGCGCTGCTAGGCCTCCTCTGCCTCTCACGCTAGATGTGACAGGGCAGCTCAGGTGGGTAGAGGCAGCGCTACTGCCGGCAGATTTACATCAACAGAAAGTTCCTCCACACAGACAGAATTTTCCACTAGGCCATTTGCATAAGTGCTGATCTCAGCTGACCAGAGAATCTGGTTCTCTGGCGATATGTTATCTTCACCTCAACGTTCACCATTTCTATGGCATATAGAAAGTGTTCCACTTTCGAGCCAAGAGCACTCACGCTTTCTGTAGGGATAGTGGATTATCCCATAGTTTGGTCTATACCCCCAGCAGTTTGAAATCTACTCAGACTCGTACCTGCTCTCCCAGAGACTGATCCAGGAACTTGGACTGCAGCTGGTGACAGAACGCTAAAGCAAGTTCCTTCATCTGTGGAGAGAAAAGGGAGTTGGAATTCTTTACATGACAGGGAACATGCAGGATGATGATGTAGCCCAAGGGGTTATTTTACCGTCCTACAGAGACAGTTCCCAAAGGGTAACGGGAGGCCCAAACACTTAGACGGGCTAGAATTCTTGCTCAGAGATACTGATCTTCATGGGAGCCTTTTTGCTGATGAGGGCGAGACCTAAGGGAGGCAGTCTGCAATCCTATGGGAGAAACCTGCCAACAATCAGTACAGAGCAGTGGAGAGCGTCCAAACTTTAAAGACAAATGGGAGACCAGCAACTAATGCTACTTTGCATTGCGACAATCAGAAACACCAGCCAGGCGACAGACACTGGCTCCGGGGGGGAATTAGCAGGAACATCCTTACCTTTTTGTCCAGCTCATCTGTGAAGAACCTGGTCGCTGCTGGCTCCACCGTGGTCTTTTTGCTTTTGCCTGCCTTCCTCTCATTCCATTTGCTAACAAGTTCCTCTGGCTTGTGAGAAGCAAACAACAAGCCAAAAATCTGAGCAGCAGTCAGCCACACCCAGCTGTGCGGGTACCACAAATGGGACTGAACATGACCTTCAGGGGAAAGAAAAAGCTTTTCAACCAACATAACCTTTTCCATATGAGAGGGGAAAGTACCCAGGCACCTCTGCAAGGTTGTGCGCACGCGCAGCATATACAGTTATGAGGACTGGAGTCATCACTGTTCATGCTACAGTCAGGAGGAGAGTACTGTAAACTGTGCTGATTTGTTTTGAGTTTGACTGCAGGCTTCTGGGCCACCAGCCACTCCAAGCCAGCCCAGGACGGCAGGGAACAAAAGCTGTGGCCATCTGAGAGCCCCCTCCCCTGCATCAGAACAACACTCCAGTAGGCTACAGCAATGCTCCCATCCACGAACAGCCTACATTAGTTTAAGTGCTGTGGTTTGGAACTCTGCTGTTGAGTATTTTTTTAAACAAGGGGCTGTTCAGTGACTTCTCCCATGAGCCATGTTGAAGGTCTCAGTCCGGTTCTCAGGGGACAGGTGACCACGCTCTAAAATCCATCACCACTGGCAACCTTATAGAAAAGCTCAGCAAAGAAGCCAGTGGTTGCCCTCTCTCCCCTAGAGCTTCTATCTCCAGCCACACACTGAAGGACAACAGCGGTGCAGCATGGGGAACTTTGCATCACCTCTGCCCATGCTGCATCTGTTCCGTGGATGAATTCCAGACCTCCAGGCCTGTCAATGACGCCTGCTGGGATTTCTAAAAAGACCCTTGGAGGCCTGTTGTTCTTTCAGACACAATCAATCCAATACAAGCCCTTTTCAGACTGCGAGAGAAGCAATTAAAAGAAAATACAACCCACCAACGCCACATGCCAAAATGAGTTAGCTTAACGTGTCAGTGCATCACTTACGGCCAATCAATAAAAGGGTTTTGAGATGGACCTTCCAAACACACACCCTGTTTAAGAGCTGCTGTGCCACGTGTCACCTGTTCACTGGCTGCTATTTATGATCTGACAGAGAAAACCATTTTTCTTAGAGAACTGAAAGCTGTACTCTAAGGGGATGTAATTACAGCCAAACAGGCACCAGTCTGGATTACCCAAAATCGTTCTTAGCAACCAGAAGAGAGAGGCAGATCGTTTTCACTGATGGTCTAACCTTTTCTATTAGCATCTGTTCTTTCACTAGTAACTGCCATATATTATAGATGCCTCTTCAAAATGCAAATCCTACTGCACAGATCTTTGTCTGTTTGCATCAGGGCAACCACAACTACACAAATTACCAATAATCTTAGTTCTAATACAGGAGAAAATATTATTCATACTTACGCCAGATATTGCTCAAAATCTCATTATGTTTGGTTAACAGAATAATGTTGCATTCCTTGATTAATTTTATTATCAAAGTAAGAAAACTGAACAACAATCTGTCTGCTGCCTTTTCTTCAGTCTCTTCTGTTATCTAAAAAGAAACAAATCAACAAAGAGACAGTTACAATGGCTGGCTAGAATTGTACAGAAGGGCTTATTTTGTATGTTTAATATTTAACTGATGGCTGAAGTCTTCCACATTGACCCCTATGACCGCTTTATATTTACTATCTAAATTTAGTGTAATGAGTCCATTAAAACTGTTTCACAAGGATTCAGTTTCCAAAGGAAGATTGCCGTGTTACTCGTCTCTGTATATATGTACATGCAGGCATATGTACACAAACACACTATATCATTTATAACTAGTACTTAATCCTCTCATGAACTAGGTTTGACTTTATCGGTAGCAGCTGTGAAGCACCGTGTTCCTGTTAGAGTGACACAGTGTAAACTGCATAGTATTAAACTGCTTCCTGCTTTTGATCAGCTCTGCAGCTATCAGCTTGACTGTAGTAAGCCTGCTTATCCACAGGATCATGAGGGATGTACATGTAGTGATTACAGTGTCAGCAACCATGTCAGACTAATCCAGTTGCAGCTGTAGTCGTCTCACATCACCTGGGTCTTCCTTGAGCTCTTCTATCTTGTTCAGCGTTTTGGCATTCCTGATTAAATACATGGCAGCTTCTTTATGACTAGTGATTAGTATCACAGAGTGCTCACCAACTGATCAGAATCAGTGGAAGCCATGTAATCTGAAGCCAAAACAGATGCACTGAACTGACTTTCATCATATAAACCAGTGACTGAATTACACGAAGGGAATTGTTCTGAATACTTTAATATTTTCTATAGGTTAAACGAAGAATCACAGTGCAGTATTGCTGACCTTTCATATCTATGTAAACCTATGGGTTTCTGGGAGTTGATATTCTCAGTGACAAGAACACCATCACCTTGATATTTAGTCTGGTTTTCAATAAATGGATCCCAAAAAGTGTCAGACGCGACATCAGCCCCCTGCCCATTTCTGTGGTTCTACAATCCCCATTTTGTTTAAAGGAGTGTTTCTTCTCTCTTACTGCTGTGGAAGAGCCTCACCCAGACAGGGAGAGCTGACACGCTACACATCAAGTGCTCTCAAATGCGCAAAGTCAACAAACTATAAAAAGAGACGGTCAGATGGTTTTTCTCTAATCTCTTCCGGTTCCAGTCATAGAATCATAGAATATCAGGGTTGGAAGGGACCTCAGGAGGTCATCTAGTCCAACCCCCTGCTCAAACCAGGACCAATCCCCAATTTTTGCCCCAGATCCCTAAATGGCCCCCTCAGGGATTGAACTCACAACCCTGGGTTTAGCAGGCCAATGCTCAAACCACTGAGCTATCCCTCCCAATAAAACAAAGGAGACAATCACCATAGTCATCTTACTACCATTATTTTATAGTGCCCAGGAGCATGCTGGGCACCTCGCAGCAGACCTGTCCCTGTCCCGACGAGCTGACAATAGGAATTTCAGATGGGACAATGAGCAAGGGTGACAAAAGCTGGAGAGAGGCTGGGGCAAGAAGAGCTGACATTTACAGCAACATGATCGTGTGGTCACTCAGCACAGGTATGCATACAGTTTGGTGGTTCTATTAGATTCTCCCACACGCACATGCAGACCAACCCCCCTGTAGACTGACATGTCACATGAGAAGGTTTTCATTTACAGACACAGTGTGATTTTTAAGTTGACAGTGTCCCTTTAAGAACTTCTGTATTGGGCACATGTCTCATCAGTCATGCTGGTCAAGTAACAGGCCCAAAGAGTTTAATCTTTTATTCTTGCCTCCATTATCCTTTTCTCTTCCCCCTCCCACTTATTTATTGCAATTTCCCCAGCTAAACCTGTCTCTTTCCCAAAGTTTCATCCCTGGTCTAATGACTTACATCTTCAAATTTCAGAGGTTCAATTTCTTTTTCGATCAGTGGGAGAACGGCTCCAAGTTGACTTTCGAACGCCACTCCCTCGGCTTCCACGAACAAACCACAGGCCTGGGTGGCTAGCCTCTTGTGTGAGCTCTGCCAACAGAGAGGAGGGCAGAGCAATCATTATTTCTTGATATAATATGAAGAACTCATCACTCTGTAATACAACTCAGCGAATAAGGCACTACATTTTCAGATGTCACTAGTGATTTTGGGTGCCTCTGTTCTGCATACCCAAACTGGGACAATTTTAAAGGAAATTGATTTCCAGAATGTGGGGCACCAATCCACGCTGTGAAAATCAGGCCTCTTTATGGTGTCAGGTTGGGAGCCTAAGACACGCAATATCCCTAGTCGTGTGAGGAAACGTAGGCTCACAGCATAAAGCTGAACTTTCAAGAATGCTAATTTTTAGCAAGTTTCCAAAACTACAGGGTTTTGAAGCACAACACAAAGTTACCCGCAGCTTCAGACCATCTATTTGATTAGCATATTGTAGATGAAAGAGCTCAAATGGAGACACACTTTGCCTACTCAAAAAGTCAACAGAACCACTCAAGTCAGGACTGGACCCAAAAGGTCTTAAATCTGCTACATCCCAGCAATAGAGAGGATGGACTAAGCAGCAGATGAACAAAAATAGCACCATCTGCCAATTACTAAGCTCAAATTCAAGGGGATTTTGCTCAAATTTCACCACCAAAACGTCTACCTTTGGGCAAACACTGAACAAGGAGAATTGTTCAACCCAAATGGTGAACTTTCAGAAAGCCATAAGCGTGTAAAACAAGGCAGGCTCTAATGGAAATTGTTTTATAACCTTAGCTACAGCAGCCACTTCTGCTGGGCCTATTCAAGAATGAATCTACATAGCTTCTTCCTCTCCTTGCCAGAGAGAACTCTGCAGGACAGTGGAGTTTTAACAAGCTGTGACTCTAGGACTGGTATGCTCCACAATCTTATCCCTGCACCACCACACAAGTTTAACTAAACACACCACCTACCCTCTGAGATTAAACATTTATAAACCCCAGATTTGCTCCAGTTCCATTCTCTCAGTGAAAAGAGCTGGGGTGCACTGAAACGAATAATACCTTCTCGCTGTTAAACCACATAGTGACTAGTGAGAACATCAGATCTCGGTTTGCAGAGTCTACTTTAATGAGCAGAGATTTGTTTGCCATGGCTGCCATTTTCTTGCACTTGGCAGAGTCGTCATTTACCATCATCATACAGAGAGGGACAAAGAACAGCCCACAGTATTGATGGAGTAATCCCTGAAAGGAAACAAATCAATCAATCACCTGGCAATCTCCAGAAGGTTTTCTGCATTTAAAAAAAAAAAAAAAAAAAAAGAGGTTTTATTTTACCCCCCAACACAAACAGGAGGATTCCTGAGGCCCAACTCTGGGCCCAAATAGAGGAAGCCAAACAGAGGAAGGGTGGTCCAGTTGTTGGACTTCAGAGACCTGTACCTGCTGGTCTGCCACTGACTTCTCATGCAATCTTGGGCAATCCACGTATTTCACAGAGTTAAAAGCCAGAAGGGACCATCCGATCAACCCGTCTGCCCTCCTGTGTACCACAGGCCCTTCATCTTCACCCAGAGACCTCTAGATCACGGGTTCTCAAACTTTCTGCCAGCATGACCCCGTTTTAATGAAGTCTTTCTTGCCACGACACCAGAAGAGCGAGATGGCGTCCTCCGCACAGCGTGACCTCATATGTATGTTGTGTGCAAGGTCACGCTGCATAGAGGATGCCATTTTGTGGAGTGAAATGGCATCCTCCATGTTTTGTGACGTTCATGCTGCATGGAGCAAAATGGCATCCTGTGTACAGTAGGGATTGTCATGACCCCATCTGCTGTGGTTGTCACCCACAGTTTGGGAACTGCAGCTCTACATTAAGCCCAAAGACCTGAAGTATTTCAGTCCTCAGGAGACTAAAATGCTGTGTGCCTCAGGCAGAGAGCAGGAGAGACCAAGGTGCCATTAATGCCTGAGGCCCTTGTCAAGGCAGGGAATTAGTCTCTCTGTGCTTTGCTTCCCCATTTAATCCCTACCTCACAGGGATGTTGGGGGGATAAATATAGTAAAGCTTGTAAGGTGCTCGGACATCGTTGGAATTGGAGCCATCTACATATGATAGATCAGTGGCGCTCAAACTGTGGTCCCCAAACCTAGAGGGCTGCAGAGGAACATTCCGGGGGTGGAGGAGCATGGCGGGGCCCAGGTCAGCCCTCATGAGGGGTGGGGAGGGAGCACCACCCAGCCCCGCTCTGCCCCCAGACCAGCTCTGACTCCAACCGCAGCTTCACTCCACCCCCTGCTGTCCCCAACCCAGCTCTGCCCTCATTCTCTCTCTGCCCCCAGGCCAGCTCCTCCTCCACCCCCAGTTCTGCCCCCAGCTCCGCCTTCAGCCCAAGCTCCTCTGCTCAGCCAACTGTGCAGTAATGGAAGGGGGGTGTGGACAGATTCCATTACTGGTAAACTGGGGCGCACCAGGAAAAGTTTGGGCACCACTGCGATAGATGGAAATTCACATCTCATGCATGATGGGCTTTCTTCCCATTCCTCCCTGAGTCTCCTACATACCCCCCCATCCACGCTCACAGCCTCTGGTTGAGCCCAGCAGTTGCAGCAGCACTGCCTGGAGTCAGCAGCAGGTCTGTTTATAAATAAATGTAACGCTGTTTTAAATGTTGCTCTGTACGGACATGAGACCAGTTCTTTAGATCTCGTTGTGAGTCCCCCCACTAAAAGCACACTCTCTCTCCAGAAAAGCCAAGACACAAGTCTGGAGATTGTTGGCCAAATTAGTTTAGAGATGGGAAGTCCAAAAAAAGATTTAGGAAAATCTTAAGAACAGGGCAATTCTTCAAACAGCCTAGCTTTAAAACTCCAATGCTGACTTTTTTCCTAACATTTCTGAAAAATGTTCCCCAAAGTTGAAGGGAAAAGGAAGCTCATAGAAGGCTACTTCAACCTGAACTACAGAACAGCTACTGCTTCTCCATTATACAGTGATTGCATTTGAATGCACTCCCCCGTCCTGCTGTGTTTCATTTCTGCTCTTTTAGCATTTCTCACTAACTCAAACATCTCCAAGTTGGTTTACGCAGGTTCTAGTGCATATAGGAACACCATTTTGCTTGTAAAATGAGCAAATCTGACATGGAACCACTGAAAGACAATCTGCGTGAAACTCCAGTGTGTCATTGCAACTGTCACTTTTTAGAGCAGAACCAACACTAACGTTCTGAGAACTGTGCCGTACATTTGTGACAGGAGAGGATGTGAACAGCCAAGTGCATCCAGTTCTAATAAATCTGCAAATCCAGTTACTGGATATAACTGAAAAGCACAAATTGTTTGATGCTTGAAACTAAGACATACGTTACCTGAGGGAACATTTCGAAGAGGTAAGCAATCATCTCCAGCGCAGACTCTCTTCCTGTCTCATAGTCATAACTGAAAGAAAATAATTAACAAGATGGAGTGGGTTAGTATCTTCCAAAATTGCAAGAAATTCAGAAAACTGCAAACATTTTGGGTTTCTCCAAATATATGCACCAAGGATCTTTGAACAAACAGATCTTTATAATCAATGCCTGTTCCATAGTGGAGACAAACAATTTGCTCAACTTGCTTAACTGAAGACTAACACATTTGAACTGTGATAACTAAGAGACAGCCTTACTCACCTGGAGAAGTACCTCTCCCCTCCGGCACCCCACAGACACTACTGGAGGAGTAAGATACTTCTGAGTGGGGTAGGTAGCAGGATTCAGCCCTCCATGTTATGTGTTCTATCAGCAGAATTCACAATACACAAGAGGACCCACTGATGAATGCAGCGTCAATGGAGACGTCATTCTAACCCCAACTAGTTTATTTTTTGTAAGATCCCATCCATCTTTCCACTTGGGCAGTGGTCCTTTGGGGATGTGCTTGCCATGAGTTACCTACCCATGCATGGGAGGGAGGGGGACTAAAGACCTCCCTTGCACCCCAGTGCAGGTTACCTGGGACTTGGGTCTTGGCATTAGGAGTAACCAACCACGGTGACCACTTACTCCACCTCCCAGAGCACATGTACAGGGACAGGAATGGGCAGGCTGTTGGCTCTACTCTTCCACCCCGCACTTAATGGCCAACGCTACTGAGTCAGCATGGAGGGTATTGGAATATGCTGCTGGCACTGAGAGTAAATTATACGGGGACATTTGCAGAATGCACCAGAATGTGTTGTAACTGCCCGAGGCGGATGCTGCTGATGCAAACTAGAAGCTACTTAAGTCTGTGTTAACATCATCCCGTGAAGAGGGCTACGTTAACACGGTCCACAAGGGGCAGTTAGCCCACCACACTGGCGTGCTCTGTAATTCACTGTCACAGTGCATGTGGATGACGGGGATGTGTACACAAGCCAGCAGTGCAGCTGACTAACCATTAACAGCAAACAATTAAAGCCATACTTTGGTTATGTAACAGCAACAGACAAAACCAGTACAGAAATTAAGAAAAGATCGATAGGTGCGGTATCTATTTGCCATAAATGTTCTTTCGTTTGCTTCTAACAAAGTGAACATTTTATTTTTACAGCTAGGAAAACGTGGTGCCAACCCTGCATACCCTTATTCTCATGAGCAGGGCCACTGGGATCAATGGAACACTTGCATGAGAAAGGGTTTATAGCACTGCTCTTTTTGAAAAGCCACGCACACAACAAGGGTTGCAAACTCACTTGAGCTGAGCAAATATGAACTCCAAATTGGGTTTCAGCTTGTCACCAAGGGGATAGTCGAGAATGTATTTCAGGTAAATCTGAAAAAAGAGAGAAGGAAGAATTACCAGAAACAACAGGATCAGTTTGTGAAAAACGTAATGAGGAGAGCAACGCTTTTTGCAACAAACTATTAACAAGATACACACCTCCCTTTCATGTATACGTAAAGCCTCATCTTGCAAAGCACAAGCCGTCTCAACTTCCATTGACTTGCATGGGAGTTACAGGCACTCAGCACCTTACAAGATCAGTCCCTTAAAAACTTAAGTCGACATAGCTGCGGCCCTCAGGGGTGTGAAAAATCCACACCCCTGAACGCTGTCGCTAGGCCAACCTAATGCCCAGGGTAGATGCGGCAAGTCACTGGAAGAATGCTTCAGTCAACCTAGCTACTGTCACTTGGGGAGGTGGAGTTCCTCGAGCGATGGAAAAACCCCTTCCACTGCTGTAGGATGCGTCTACCCTGTGGGGTTATACTGGCATAGCTACACTGCTATGGTGCCCACAGTGTGGACAAGCCTTTAGTCTTGGTAATGACTGTCGCTAGCACTTATGAATTTATGATGTCTCTGTTTAAAATGACAGGCTCAAAAAACCTCAAAATAAGTTCTCTAAATATTAAACTAAAACTCATTTTAGTACGGTCCCTAATGCTAAGATCATCAGCTGTGTCCATTATAAATCTGCCGTTTATAGTAACAGACCCCGAAGGGACCATTGTGAACATCTAGCCTCACCACCTCCAGAACACAGGCCTTAGAATTTCCCACAGTAATTCCTGTATCAGCTAGAGCAGATCTTTTAGAAACTCATCCAGTCTTGATGTAAAGACTTGAAGTGAACTATGAACATTGTTCCAAAGGTTAATTACCTTTAGTGTTAAAAAAGGACGCCTTAGCATGAATTTAAGTTTATGTGGGTGGTGCTGTAAAGGTCGCAGTAGGCATCAGACACATCACAATACAGAAAATAAATAAAAATATCCAAGTGGTCAGCCTGGCTGCAAATTATTTCTTCAGAAAACATTTTCATTTCTCGAGAGCCAAATACAGTAGGGCGAACCCACATCATCCCAGGTGGCAAATTTCTTTGCTGTGTCTTGATGCTCCAGTGATTTCAAAAGGGTTCATGTGCAGAGGATGGTTTGTTTTTTTTAAATTCTATTTTCAGCCCCACAATCTGGAACCGTGTTCCCCTGATAATGATTGTCATCCAATTCTACCTCTTAAATACTACCCCTTCCTTTTCCAACGACAACCTGGGAACCCTTCCAAATACAGCAGAGAGCCAACCAGTTTGCTCTCTGAGAGGAGGTAGGATTCACCTTGCACTTTAAGATATTTATCCCTTCCTCCCTCTGTAACTCAGGTCCTAATTCAGCAAAGCATAGAAGGATATACTGGTCTTTAAGCATGTTAGAAATAATGTCCTGGGACTGTTCTTGTGCTTCAGGTTAAGCACGTACTTGGGCATCTAGCTGAGTCAGGGCTGTAACGCTGTTCCTTATTAGACAGTAAAATCCTAAATGTGAGAGGGAGTTCAGAGAAGGAAAACAAGAATAACCAAGAAATTGGGCTTCTTTACCTTTGAAAGGAGATGAATAAGAGGGGACAAGTATATAAAATAATGAATGATTTAGAGAAGGAAGTTTGGAAGCTTCTGCTCTCCCTATCTTATACAACAAGAAAAAGGGGGCATGCAGCAAAATTAAAAGTGGGAAATTCAAAAGGAAATACTTTTCACACAATGTGTGATGAGACTGTGGAACTCACTGCCACATGAAGTAATCAAGGCTGAGAAATAAGAGAGTCAAAAAGGGACTCAACATTTATAGCGATAACAAGACTATGTAGAGTTATAAACGGATATTACTAACAAAAAAAGGTGTAAGAGATGTTAAATCTCCTGCTCAGTGCTTAAGCTGATCTTGAACTATTATAGATCAAGAGGAGACTTAATGGTGGAGGGGGCAGATTATCCCATATCTGCCTGCTGCGGGAGCCTTACATCTTCCTCTGAAGCATCTGGTACTGACCACTGTCTGAGTCAGGATACCAGACTAGATGGACTTGGGGTCTGATCCAGTCAGGCAACTCCTAAGACATGAGGCCAGTTTTGGGTTGAGTGCTAGAAGCTGGGCTGTTAAACATGCTTATCATCATTAATAAAAGAGATTTTGTTAATAGGGTTTTATTAAAATAGAGCACGGAGCTTAAGGAAAGAAACCTCCTTCTACTAACCTGCCTGCACTGGACTCGCACTGGCTCACTCTGGCCTGTGATGGCAAACTTGGCAACCTTCTGCATGACGGCATCGATTTCAGGAACAATCAGCTTTCTGGATAAAATAGCCTTAAAAAACATGTGACAGTACAACCTGCGTCATTCTCATTCTGCTTGCGCATTGTCAGATACAACAGCACCACCCAGTGGCAAAACAAACTTTGGTGTTATTTTAACATCCGCCTTTGAATGTCTTTATTGCCAGAGTAACTCCTTTTAAAGGAGGTGGCCTGCAAAGTCAGGTCTGCTTTTGCTGGAGGACCTTCAGCATGTTCATGGTGAGCTCTCACAGCTCAGCTGAAGGGACGGGGATTGTCAAGTCTTTAACACAGGCATCATTTATCCAAAACGTTCATTACTCTTTGAAGTTAAATGTGTTCACAAAACAACTCCCAGAAACAGTTTTAAACTGCACATTGCTCTACTTTTCCTCTAAGAACTCTTGTGATCCCATCATTTCACTAGTTCTCTCATCATTGTAAACTGGTCTAACCTAGACAGAACCTGAACTTCTAATGTTAAGGTCAAGCAGAAAAGCTTCATGGCCTTCTTTATAGCAAGGGTACCTTTAACAGACATTCTGTAATCTTTCACCTGCTTTGTATTAACAGGTAGACAGTATAAGCACTTTCATTTCTACAATCCGGAAATTGTAAACCAAACACACGCTCTACAGCAATACCTTTAAAAGGCCGAAGGCAGTGGCTTGACGCGAGGAATCATAGATATCTTCTTCAGCATATCCCAGCAACACTTGGAGCTGTTTCTCTGTTATGTGACTGTTTGTGTTCCTCACAAGTCTAGTTACGCACTGCAAATTAAAATCAGGTATTGTAACGTGACTAGAACGGCATGTTCCAGGAGATCAATTTGCACTTCCGTACTGCGATAAAATCAATAACTGCCACATTCAGCAACACACACTCTTCCTGAAAAACTGAAATCTGTCTCAAGCCTGATTTAGTGGATAGCACTGGTGTAATACACAAACTTTAACCCTGGAGGATTCAGCTAGTCTTCTTCCCATAAGAAGCAAACGTTAGCATGTTTACAGCTGGCAAATTCAAGACAAAAAGTGTGACCAAGGTTGGAGACGAAATATACACCAACACATTCAACAAAACATTGGCCCGGGAACAAAAAGGTTTGCGGAATCGGGACCACATTGAGAAAAAAATCCTTCCTCGCTTCTATTTAGTATTATTTATCCTGCAACTATCCCCGGGATAAGGTAACCATAATTTGGTAAAGCATTTTGAAGCTATATTTGTCAGAAGGACACTATGCACAATAAAGATTACTGCTGTTAATTGCCCAGTTTTCCTACGCTCATTTCAGCTGCTGGTTTTTTTTAAACCCATTTAATTTAAAAGCAAACAAGCTGATCAAACAGAAGTGACATTTATCGAGAGAGACAATGGGAGCAAAAGACTGTTTCAGTGAAACAGAACTGCCCAACAAACACGCTTCTGTAAAACGCTTTGCTGACGCAGAGACCTGGGTTCATTCAGGTGACTTTTATGAGGTTTCCAGTGAAGACAGCAACAGCAAGACCATTTCTTTCCCTCCCTAGCGTCCTGACTCATGCAGAGGGGCAGAAGAGGCTCCGTGCAGGCACAGACTGCAGGGTTGAGGGATCTATAGCTGGACTTTCCTGATTCCATGAAATGAACATGAAACTGTTCCGCGGATGACAGGTGCACGCACGCCGCCCCCGTACAGAGGGGCACCAGCTAAAGAGGACACATGAGCTCCCTATGTGTCTCCTCCCCAACCAGCCGGGCCCCCCATGCTCTCCCCAGCCCATGTTACCTGGGGGCGGGGGGGAATCTCTGTCCTCCTGCCGCGCCGGTTCCCCCTCCCCCCTCAGGGTACATTTGGCTGCTCTTCCCGGCAGCCAGACACCGGCAAGGAGCAGGACTGAGCCACACTCAGACACTGCCTCGTGCAGCGCAGCAGCTGCCTGGGAGAGCACTTGGCTACAGCAGCAGCAGGCTGCCTCCCGCCCGGGCTTGGCTTCCGGGACAGCAGCTGAGGGAACTGGAGCCCACCCGCCATGCTCTGTGCGCAGCAGCGAGAGCCTTGCTGGGGAGGGGTGGCAGCGGCAGCCCGCTCCCTGCCCAGGCTCTGAGCATGCCGGGGGGGGTGGGGAGGGGGAGAGCGTCCCAGCTCCCTTGGCCACTGTCCCCAGCAGCTGAGCTCTCCCAGTCACAGTCCGCCACTGGGTTGCACCGGGCAGCGTCTCGGGCAGCCTGGGGGGAAGCGGCTCTGGCCCCGCCCCTTCTCTTCCGGCTCTGGCCCCGCCCCTTCCACTCCTCACCCCAGCATGCTCAGAGCTGTTGGGGGGGGCAGGGGACATTCGACTCTTCCTTCCCCACGAGTCGCCTATGAACTGTTCTATTTGGCCCCGCTTACTTTGAAACAGTTCACCACCAAATGGAAGTTCTGGCCCCTGGCTGCTCCTGGCTTGGCAAAGTCCTTCAGCAGCAGAAAAAGCTGCTTGGTTAGTTGCTCTGTATTCTTTTCAATAGAAGGCAAAGGGAACTTTAAAATCCACACCAAAGACTGCAGGGCGCCGGTGATCACCTGGGAATAGGAGCCGAAGAACAGCATGGGAGATTAACAGGATTTACAGAGCATTCCCCTCCTCCCCCGGTTTATAATTACTAGCAGGCTCGGGTGACTATCTACAGATGGAAGCTGGAATTAACACACAAGTTAAGATCTCCCAAACCTTTTACGTGAAATAGAAATGGCTAGTCAACCTAACGGGAAAGGTAATACATAGCACATGCCAATCTATGGCCAAGATTTTCAGATGTGGCTACTGATTTCTGGTGCCTAGCTTGAGACACCTCTAAGGGGTCTGATTTTCAGAGGGTGGGTGCTCAGCATTTTCTGAAAACCAGGCTCCGTTAAGGAGTCTCATTTTTGTCTCCCCAAAATCACCAGTCACATGAAAATCTTGGCCTCGGTGTTTGTTGGCAAATTAGTCGAGCCACCAGAGCCAGTGTGTCAGGTGCCTTCTGTTGTGGTGAAAAGAGTGCCCAGGTCAGACTCTGCATTCCTGAACACCCCAAAATCTGCAGAGGGAGGGGTTTATTTGGCTGCTTTGCTCACTTGGAGACAGTACCGCTGCACTGCCTGGTGACTGGTTAACCTGATGTCTGCCCCGCAAGTTGGCATACAAGCGAGAACCTCACGGCTCTCCCCTCGCTTAGAACCTGCCTGCTACCGAGCACAAAACGTTCGTACTTTGCTACGAGACCATTCTGCTTCTGAAGCTTTAACTGTCCTAGTGGGCCTGATCCTGTGAGAGGTGCTGAGTGCCCTCAAATCCCATGGATTTAGTGAGATAGGCATGCCCAGCACTTAGCGAGATTAAGCCAGTCATGAAGGACTGCATAAGGTTTTTGTCAGACTACGTTACTCAGTCAGCAGTGCATTCGGGTGAAGGAAAGGGATGCAGGTTGACCCCCTGGCACTGGGAATCCAGGATTTTATACCTATGCACTGCAAAGGGAACGGGGTGGGTGGTAGTGAGAGGGGAGAAATCAAGCTAAGGAGTTAGGGAAAGCAGAAGGGGCCCCAAGTTTAGCCAATTAGGGCGGGCCCAAGGCAGCACAAGGAAACTTTGGGAAGCTCCCTCCCAAGGCAGGGTAGCCAGTATTGAGTGTGGCTGTCCCACAGGGAGAAGAGCGTCACTGCAGCAGCAGCAGGAGCAGGTTCTGCTCCAGTTTCTACAATCTGAACAGAACCAAAGAGGGGGAGGGAGAAGAGAAGGAAACGAAAGGAAAAGTTTCACAGCAGAATCTTGTTACCTTTTCTCTACAGGGGAAGAAAAATTTAGGGTTTCCCTTTTAATTATTATTGTAAGTGAACTACAGTCGCAAAGGTGTCACAGTCACACCACCAGACGCAGACGGCCCAAGCTGCAGAACAGCCACAGCGCGAGATGTGCAGAGACCATGTCAGCTCCCTACGCTGCCCTTCAACTCTGATCTCAAGGGACCTCTCCTCCAGGAGCAACTGGGAGGGTCCCGTTTCTAGGCCCGTTCGATCCTTGGACTCTGCTGAGATTCCCAACAAGGAGGCTAGTTATGATGGGGACAGTGACAATTGCTAGAACCAGATCAAGAGCAGTCATGTATTTCGCAGACGTCTAGCAGCACCTGCATGATAAGAACCCCTCACTGCTGACTTTGGCCATGTTTCAACCAGCAATTCAGAGGCAAAACATTCAGTATCCCCTGGATTACAAAACTCCCAAGGTATCGTACCCCCTAACTAATAGTTTACCTTAACAGCTACGAAATCAGGTTTGAAACTGGGCTTTATAGTTCAAGGACAACGTAGCAAAGTCTTTGGAATCCGTGGTTAGCCTGAATTCTGAAATGGAGCTGGGTAGAAGAGGCAAGTGTAAATTGAGCTAAGACCCCCCTACCTTAACATCCGTGGATTGCAGGCAATCTATAAGCAGCTGAACAAAAGGATCCAACATTTCTAACACATGCTCATCTGAGGAATTTATTTTGGATCTCTTCAGGCTCATGTGTAGTAGCTACAGTGTTGAAAACATATTTTTCATTAGTCACAAAGAGAGGACGAGGACATTGTCATGTAACTCAAAAGGGGTTAAAAAAAACCCCAAAACACAATTTCAGGACACAGTAGAAACCATGCAACAGCACATTAAGACTTTAACAAATGAAGTGCTCTTAGCAGCACCCTAGAAGCCCCGCACGGAAGTTACTATGGGCAGCCAGACCCCCAGGGATTGTCATTAATACCAGACAGGGACAGAGGGTATTTTTTCTTTTAGGAAAGCAGAACATTTGACCCCACAGCACTTGTTTCACGTCTGGGGAGACCCTTACCCTAAGTCCTGAGTCGACCAAGATATGCATGTTAGTCTTGCTGCTAACAGGTGCTTTCTGCCCGCCTCGAGCTGGGACGGGTGGGAGTAACAGGCAGCTTTCTGGTTGCAGACGAGGATCTGGAGGAGCCGGGGCTTTCGTTCTGAAAATTATCACGAGGTGAAAGGTACAGTTAGACTTTGATGTCACTGGAGACTCACTGCTGGCAGTGGAGAGAATTTCACTGCCTCTATTGCTGACAACACACACTGCACGGAGCACATTCAGGTCCTGGCAGTGAAAGAGTCAATGGAACAAACGGAAGAGCATTTTTCTTCTGTGAGGACTAAGAAGTGTGTTTTGCGTCACGTAACATTTCTACTGTTTTCTCACGTTTAAGTTTATCATTGGTAAAAACCCCCCCAAACAGGCAAAATCCAATAGCTAACGCAATGCAAATTTAAAATTTCTTTTAAAAAACTGTCCAAATTGAAAGGCATTTCAATTTCCAAACCTGATCCACAATAACCGCAGCTTTCATCTCATTTATAAACGGCCCTTCCCTGTATCGGGAGAAACTTCTAGCTAAAATGAGGAAACGAAAACATTTGGAACAAAAACTTAAGCAGGGAAGCCACCGAAATCCAACCCTTTTCCAACAGGAGAGCAGCCCACGGGATACAAGTACAGACTCCTGAGAGAGTCCCGCTTCTACCACCTCCTAACCGAGGCATCTTCAGACTTTGGCAGCCCTGCTTTCAGAGGCTCAGTATAATCTGTCCAAACCTGGGATGAAGTGTAAATTTAAGGCTGTGAGGAGCATGAGGGAGAAACCTTAATGTGTTTGGGGAAACTCATAGACTTTAAGGCCAGAAGGGACCATCATGATCATTTAGTCGGACATCCTGCAAGTTGCAGGCCACAGAACCTCATCCACCCACTCCTGTAATAGACTCCTCACCTCTGGCTGAGTTACTGAAGTCTTCAAATCATGGTTTAAAGACTTCAAGTTACAGAGGATCCACATTTACACTAGTTTAAACCTGCAAGTGGGCCTGCCCCACGCTGCAGAGGAAGGCGAAAAAGCCCCAGAGTCTCTGCCAATCTGATTTGGGGGAAATCTCCTCTCATACAGTAGGTTTTCCATTCGTCGGATCATCCTAGAAGCCATTCTCTGCACTTGTTCCAGTTTGAATTCATCTTTCTTAAACATGGGAGACCTCCTTCCTCCAGGCTGACAGTTCACTTGGTGGGGGAGGGATAGTTCAGTGGTTTGAGCTTTGGCCTGCTAAACCCAGGGTTGTTAGTTCAATCCTTGCGGAGGCCATTTAGGGATCTGGGGCAAAAATTGGGGATTGGTCCTGCTTTGAGCAGGGGGTTGGACTAGATGACCTCCTGAGGTCCCTTCCAACTCTGATATTCTATGATTCTCTGTATGACCTGCTGTAGTTTCCCCAGATTTCACAGAATCATTCCAAGAGCAAAATCTCAAGAAACCAGAACTCTCAGACAGCAAAGACCAATCAATAGCAGATGGACGATGTCATTCTCTGGAATTTACCTGGCTTTTTCCGTTAGCAGGGGCAGATTTTCGCTGATCAGGCCGTGGCTGAGCACGAGAATGGATTCTGCGCTCATTTCCGGATTTAGGATCAACCCTGACATGATGCGACGTAACGTTTCGTGCACCTTGCGGGACATTTTCAAGCTCATGGTGCTCTCTAAAATCTAGACAGCACAAGAGTCATGTTAAGCTTTAACACAGCAGGGCAGCTCTCTGTGGGCAGCAGGAGGAAGTTACAAGACCGACCAATCCAAATTGCCTCCAGCACAAGCAGAATCCTGCTGCCCACCCGCCTCACCAGGACAGAGAAATCCCTTCACATTCTCCCCACCCACCTCCAGATTAATCAGCAAATGAAGAGTCTAAAAGCACAGTGGGGCCCCAGAGCATATGAGTGTATGGGACTCCATTCCTGCCAGTGTTCTACATGGGCAGAGGTCCACTCACGTGGAGAGCCCCACTCAAGTCACTAGAGTGCCGCATGGGTGGGTATTTTCCCATATCTGGAGTCCCTGATTTCAGCAGGGTTCCACGCATACACAGGCTTCCACTCAGGCAGAATAACTTGCAGGATCGGGGCCTTTATGAGCTCTGGTATAAATAATGTAATCAGAGGCAAATCACATCTGAGAGGTGGAGCAGAAAACATCCAGAGTGGATACTTCTTTTGCACGGGGTAGGGAGAAGGAGGTAAGTTAACTCTTGCTATAGAAATAAATAGTAAATCCCTATTTTATCCTCTAAAAAGAATACTGATTTCCAGCAAGGGAAAATGAACAGCCAGGTTATGCGGTTATGCCACCTTATCCCCTCGGAGCTCTCCGATTCTTCCTTTCACACGGCCCATCTGATCGCGTTCAGTGTTAAAGGCAGGGCTCCTACCGAAAGTGCTGACTGGCTATGCTTACCTCTTTCAATGGAAGAATGAGCTTCGTGACTTGGTCCTTCCCTACGTACTTGGCAAGGATTTCGTAAGAATCGTAACTCTTGCTTCTGCGAGCCTCCATGACCTTGGAGACTATCCCCTTCACTTCCTTTTCCTCAGCAACATCCCCAAACAGCTCCTGATTGAAAATCTTTTGAAATATAGTGGAGAGAAACTAATGAGAACAGCAGAATCACTAGGGACTTGATTATTGCAACAGCAGCAGAAAACGGCATTTTCTTTGCAACCACAATAAAAAAAAAAAACGTCCTGGAAGCTCAAAGCAGATTCTGCCCTCCCCCCCGTCTTGCAGGCACAAAGGACTCGGTACTGCATCAGGCGCAGCAGAGGGGAAGGGGACACTGGGAACACATGCAGGTGGTCCGTACACCAATTCCCTGTGGAACACAGCTCCATGGGTGTTCTCTGAATCCTCTATGGAGAGAGGTCCTGGAGACAAGGGGAAGGAACCTGTGGATGTGCCCTGGAATGGCAGGCCAGTTCTTCCCCCATAAGGGGGAGGCGTAGGATCACAATGGCACCTGTAGCCGTGAGACTGCAGTAGAAGAGCACAAGCTATGCGTGGAGAGTTATCTCCCCTCTCCCGCCACCACACGCACAGCCAGTTACTTGTGCTAAGAACAGGATTTTTGTAGTACACAATCAACGTATATTGAAGTCAAAGATCCCCCCTTTCAGAAGGCTGAGGTTGCCAGCGTCATCTCTTGCAACATGTCTCTTTATCCAAGCATGTTCCCTTCGCATTTGACAAGTGTCATGACTTCCATTTCAATTAACTCCTACCTCAATCATAATGTCTAAGCAGGTGTCCAAATCGCCAGTGCTAAGCCTGCTGGTCAGGCCTTTCAGTAACAGGTGCACAGTGAAAGTCAGCACATGGACCTAGAGACAAACAATCAGCATTACATTTACCATTCCCAAACTGGGAATTTTTTGGTGGTGGGGTTGTTTTGGAAATAATCAGACTTGAGGATTCCCACAGCAGAGCTCTCACATTTCTCAAACAATATACTCAAATACTCTCGACAGGAAAACTACTGAGAACTGTCCAAAAACCCATGGCTGGAAAGGATTTACCCGCTCTCCCAAAACTCAATTCAAAATGAGTCACTTTTTTCAAAATTTGTGTTTCTTACCCATTTCAGCATATCCCAAGATGCCTGCTTGGCTAGCAGCTCATTTCAGACAGCTAGAATGGTACACACGCATGTCCAGAGCCATACCAGCACTGTTCTGGGCAGACGGTGATACAGATAGATAGAGCTCTTAGAGATTGTTCTCTTCCCACAGCTAAGACCAGCACTTTTCATCTCCAGAGTCCAGCAGCAGAAAGCAAGCATCTCCCCACTGGGACAGCTCATCTGACAAGCCATTCTTATCATAGGTTACAGTGAGAGGAACAATGACCGTGTGGTTAAGGCACTGGACTGGGACTCAGGAGATTGGGTTTCTATTCCCAGCTCTGTCACACACTCACTGTGTGACCCTGGGCAAGGAATTGAAGGTGAAATCCTGGCCCTACTGAAGTCAGGGGGAAAACTTCAGTTGGGTCAGGATTTCACCCTTAACCCTTCTGTAAATTGGGGACAATATCACTGCCTTTCCCCATCTTGTCTATCTTCCAGGACTGCCTTTATGTCTGTACAGTGCCTAGCACAACGAGGACTGATTCTCAGTTGGGGCCTGCAACCACTACTGTACTACAAATTAATACTACGTTATTTTTCCACAGCACAAAGCAAAGTAAAAATCCTGGTTCTAATTTCCCATTGAAGTCTACTCCCAGCAAAACCATGCTCTGCAGTGTCCCTAGCATCTGTTTGCCAGAAGCTGGGAATGGGCGACAGGGCATGGATCGTTGATGATTACCTGTTCTGTTCATTCCCTCTAAAGCACCTGGCACTGGCCACTGTGGGACGACAGGATACTGGGCTAGATGGACCTTTGGTCTGACCCAGTATGACCATTCTTATGTTCTTAATTATAAAAAGCTACAGAGAACAAGAGGAAGAACCATGGGATTACCTGGTAGCCATGGATGAGAATCGACTGCATCTCTCTTAAGACATACTGCAGGTACCGTGCTCCTAAAGCCTCCATGATTTTGGTGAGGGTGTTGCGTGCGATGTCCCGGATTTCCTGCGCCCGGTTCCTCAGAAGCGAGCAGACTTTCAGAAGAATGCTGGAACCAGAGATCAACAGCTCAGCACAGTCACAAACCAGCACAGAACTAAACACTACACTAACTGCCCTGGCTGCTTTCCAGGCCAATTTCATTGATCTTCTCTGACAGTTTTACATAGGGAATAGGCAGGCACTGAGGCCCTCTTGTTTTCACATATGGCCTTAAGACCATGTGTGTATCACACACAAATGTATCATCCTCAAATGGTGCTATTGTATGAGAGGAAAGGTGGCTAAATTATAGGACTGAGAGTCGGTTTCTAACCCCCAGCTCTGTCACCTCTTAATGCTTCACCCCACAGTTCTGATTACTACTTAAGGATTTATCAAGCACTTTTCACATGTAGCTGGACCCTATATAAGGAAAAAGTCAAAGGCCAAAGGGCATCAACATTAAACCCAAAGACATTGTGAAAATACATGTTTGTAAAAAAAAACTGCAAGTGTTTTAAGGACCTTTTCCCTCCAGCCTGGCTTTAGCCAGATGCAAAAATGCAGGCTTTTAAAAATCTGGCCCTTAATCTTTTAGCGCAATAACTGACATTTGAGGAGCGACTCTGCCCCCATACCTTGGCAGGTTAGCTTCCATGACCTCTTGTGGGAGAGACTGCATCACCTTGACCATGGCAAACGCTAACGGCACCCGAACCACCTCTTCATCGTTCACAGCCTTGGATTTCACAAGTTTGTGTTCCTCATCTCTTTTCACCTGGAACATGGGGCAGATCCCTTTTAACACTACACTGGTGATGCAAATGAACAACTTTTTCAAGTACCCAGTTCTTAACCCCAAGAAGAGCAGGCTGATTGCATTTTAAAGTCTTAAGTAAGCTGGACAGTCCAGTAATTACCTTTTAACAAACGTTATTGTATATGTGCCTAACACCATATCCATCCTGAAGGACCCCAGAGCACTTCATAGACTATGTCCTTTGGAAACTGTTTATCAGGGGACTCTGTTACAGTGACACACTGTTTAGAGTGGAGTTTCCCTCACAAACTGATTCAGTGCATTTGAATGAACTTGTGCTCCTTTCCGTGTTCCCGCTGGGAAGAATTCCTAGCTCCTGGGCTCTCCCCATGTTCCCAAATGCAGCAGAGTGGGACAAAAGGGAAATAGGGAGAATATGCACATGGAGAGCCAGTGCTGTACAAGTACACACTAGAAAACTTCAACTGTATACTTCAGTGTTCAACATTACAACTGTTAGAATGAAAAGAACACAGTGCTTAGCTAAACCAGAGGTTCTCAACCTAATTATCACCGTGGACCACATATGTGTTACCTGGGCTGCAGGTTGAGAACCACTGTGGGCCCCCCACCCCACCCCTATGCCCAGGGCCTGTCCCTGCCCAGAAGAGGCCCTTCCACAGAGTGGGGCCAGGAGTAGACCCCACTGCAGGGCTGGGAGGCGGGGAAGCCCCGGACCCCACCATGCAGCAAGGCAGGGCAGCCCTGGACCCAGCTGCATCGGGCAGGGAAGGGCAGGGCAGCCCTGGTCACCATCACGCCCAGCAGCCCTGGATCCCGCCACATGGGACAGAGAAGGGCAGGGCAGCCCCGGCGTCTCCAGACCCTGCTGTGCCAGTGGGGCAGCCTGGCAGCCCAGACCCCAGCCTTGTGGGCCCTGCAGCCTTTAGCACACAGCAGGGCCACAGCTGTGTGCTAACTGTGTCGCTTGTAGCCCGCAGGCAGCGCGTTGAGAACCGCTGAGCTAAACCCATCTGTCTTAGGTTCCTATATGGGGCCCTTTACCAAGCACCTCACCGTATGCAATATACTGATCCTCCAAACACCCCCATGAGGCAGGGAATCCCCATTTTACAGAACGGAGGCACGGAGAAACTAAGTGACTTTCCCAAGCCCATATTAGAAGTCTCACGGACAGGGAACTGAACCCAGGTCTCTGGCGAGCACCCTAAACACTGGACCATCTTTTTTCTGCATCTGTGACACTGAAACTAAACTGGGTGTTGACAATCAGCCGAGGGCCATTGAGAGGCCTCCATGAAATAAGTGGTTCCAAACCCATCCATAGCAGGCAGGTGAATGTGTCACAACCGAGGTGAATTGAAGGGGGAGGGATAGCTCAGTGGTTTGAGCATTGGCCTGCTAAACCCAGAGTTGTGAGTTCAATCCTTAAGGGGGCCATTTAGGGATCTGGGCAAAAGCTGGGGATTGGTCCTGCTTTGAGCAGGGGGTTGGGCTAGATCATGGAATATCAGGCTTGGAAGGGACCTCAGGAGGTCATCTAGTCCAACCCCCTGCTCAAAGCAGGACCAGTCCCCAATTTCTGCCCCAGACCCCTAAATGGCCCCCCTCAAGGATAGAACTCACAACCCTGGGTTTAGCAGGCCAATGCTCAAACCACTGAACTATCCCTCCCCATCCTGAGGTCCCTTCCAATCCTGATATTCTATGATTCTATAAGGGCTTGTCAGCAATCCCAATGACATGCAAAGGAGAGTGAACACTCTCTCATGCTTCGATATGGCCTCTTTCCAGGTCAAGGGTTGAAGTAATGAGTCTAGGCAATTTGCCATTCTCCTGCACATGCTGTACCTGTTCTCTGGATAGTACACTTCAGCCTGGCTTTTGGCACCAGCACAAGAGTCACTTACAGCCACGTATATTTACAGACCATCTTTTCAATGCTGAACACGCACCTTTGCGGCAAGACACCTGTGTAATTTGGGCAAGATGCTGCCTGTTACTGTTCCTTGAATGTGTTCAATCAGACACTCCAGCTCCTCCTTATTTCTGGGAAGGGAAGAAATGGATTTTGTGGCTTTCTGGGTCTCCTCAGATTCTCCGGTGCCTGCCTGTTCATGCTGAATCAGTGCAGGATCCCCCTGCTTCTCACTGTCCTCAGGCAGGTTCTTGCTCTTGTCTCCCTCAGCCTCCTCCTCCCCCTCACTCTGCTCCAATTCCATGGCTTCATTCTCTGCTGCTTCCTCAGCATCCATGGCCTCTGCATCTGTCAGGCAAAATCAAATCACAGACCACGTGGAGGCACCATGTGAGATGTCCCCACACCACTTCCAGAAAAGCCCCAAAGTCACTAAATAGATAACCTCAAATGTGAATATGCTACAAACACAAGTTCCTTCATTGTAGCTTTAGTAGGGGCAGGGTGGAGCACACAGCACTCTACCCAATCTTTGGCCAGCAAAGCAATCCCTGCAAGACTGCTGCTCCAGCCAGTGTAAGTCAGAGCATCCCTTAGCCCAGTCTAAGTTATGCCAAGGCTATTTTGGCCTGTGGAAGCCCCAAGACCAGAGCTAATTATGAAGACAGACAAAGAGACTAGATTAGTCAAAACAGGCCTTCCTATTAGTATATCTTAAAAGCCTGAAGGAGCTAACCTGCGGTATAAACCTGAGGTATAAAGCGATAGAAAACTTTAAAAAGGAGGACATGTGGCACCTTAGAGATTAACAAATTTATTTGAGCATAAGCTTTCATGAGCTACAGCTCACTTCATCGGATGCTCACGAAAGCTTATGCTCAAATAAATTTCTTAGTCTCTAAGGTGCCACAAGTCCTCCTTTTCTTTTTGCGGATACAGACTAACACGGCTGCTACTCCGAAAACTTTAAGTATCTAGACTATGAGCAACTAGCATGTGAGGTTCCATCACTAGGAATCTGAAAACTCACCTTCATTCTGAAGAGTCTCAAGTTGCTTTTCAAGGGTTTCATGGTCAAAATGAAAAGCTTCTAGCACAGTCACTAACAAGCTGTCAGACAACAAATTGAATAAAAGGTCAGTTCTTTTCATATAAGGAAAAGGATGTTTAGACTGATCGTGGGTCAAAAAACCTTGAAGCCACTTTTTTGGGGATTTTTTTTTTCCAACTGATTTTCAGTTACAGGACTCCAACTGAGAGTGCAGTTGCCCCAAAACAGTGACAACACTAAAATCCTAAAACCATCCATTAACATGCTGAATCTTTATTTGTAGCATGACAGTGAGCACTGAAAACAAGCATTACTGTACCTGACAGCCAGTTTTTGATTCATCTGTCCAGTTTGCAAAACGTGTATGAAATGTTTTAAATGGTACATATATGCTGACCAAGAGAGATGCCTGCAAACAGCGCCTACAACTTCAACTGAAGCCGTTATCATATTTTCATGCTGCCGAAACACAAACAAAAAAATCATCACTATTAATGTATTTTAAACAAGATATAAAATGTATTTAAATCAATGAAACACGGGACTAAAATAAACAAAGTCAATATACGGGGGATTTCTTTTTAACTCTTTCAGATTTTCCCATGTCCCTGAAAATGAATCAGATAGTCACAGAATGAACTAAGAAATTGATTTCTAAGGTGCCAATCCTGCAAATACTTATCCACGTATTAAACTTTGATCACATGAGTAATCCCATCAAAGACAACAGGACCACTTGTGTAAAGATAAACACATGAAAGCATTTTCAGTGTCCAGGCCAAAGAGGATTTCTCACATTACAAAAATTGAACAAATCCTATTTGCTTGTTGTGATTCCCTGCTGGATCCTTTGCTGTTTATCTCTAGAACACTAAAATCTCTCAGGCAATACAGAACAACTCTTTAAAAACAAACAAACAAACAAAAAAAACCCACCTCTGGCTTTCTAAGTATCAACCCGACATAGTGTTATGAGTCTATGTAACCCTGGCCCTAAAAGTAGTTTTGTTTCATATATTTTGTACAAGAAATAATCTTTTAAACAAGAATGACAGACTAGATGTCATCATGCTTCAAGTTGTCTATTTCAATTACAAAATTGCTGCTGACTTTGGATGATCTGAGTTTTTTATTGATGTCATACCTATCTCTCTCTCTGTACACACTCCATACCAGGTGCATACCGTCTCCTTGAGAAACTAATATGACAAGCTCTCTGCAATGGAGCTTCTGGGAATTTTGGAGACAGAGGGAAAAATTTCCACTCACACCACTTCGTAAATTAATCATCTGTATGACAGGAAATTAGCAACATAGAAAGCAAGGAAAGTAATAAAGGGACCAAATTCTCTAAGATGCAGGAAGTGCTTCGCATCTGACAGGACTGGATCCTAGCTGCATCTGTGCCTTCTTAATCCTCCTTCACCAATGGAAAGAGGCACAGTGCTGTCATCTAAAAAGCAAAATACTCCACATCTGTCACCCTTTTAAGGTGACAAGTACTGTAGGCAGAACAATGTGACAAAGATGGATACATTGGTATTAAATTAGCTTTATGTTAAAAACCTACCTTAAGCATTTTCTCATCAAAAATCGTCGTAGTTGCATAAGGCATGATGTAGTTCTGCAGAGATTTGGAGGACAGTACGATTTTGTCTTCAGTTAGCTGCTTCGCCAATTTCTTTAAGGCTCGAGCTCTTCTGTGGATCTGGGAGAGATTGGCAAATTCATGAACGTTTAACAACAGAACATTTGGGTTTAATAATTTTTGATGTAGCAATTGTAAGAGTGCCAAAAGCTTAAACACAATTAAATAAATGTGTCATCATTTCTATCGAAGGGTTACATTTTCCCCCCTCCATCTCTGAACCTTCTCTAGCTTTGCTCCTTTATGAATGTCACAATTCAGTAAATAAATCACAAACAGTGGCTTATGGCATCCTCAAAGCATCAGACAAGAGAAGGTAATTGATTATAATGAGGGAAAAGTGGATGAGAAATTATGTGAGAAGGGAAATTTAGACAACATAGGCGGCATGTAGCTAGGGATGTAAGAAAAGCTCTCTCTGAAAAGGAATACTGTATGTCACATATTTATTCTAAGCAACAAGGGGAAATCGACGCTTCCAGATGGATATATTTAAAAAGGAATGAAGAGATGCAGCAGAGATTAGGAAATTCAAGACCTGATCCAATGCCCATTCAAGTCAGGCCCTACATGCATGCTAAAATATTTCAAAGACTATTAATCAATGTATTCAATACAATCATACATGGATAGTGTTTGTACAACAAACCCTCACTGGTTTTATTCATACTGTTAAGAAGGGACAAAGCAAGAATGAGTTACAGTCAGGAACATGGGGTTGCTAAGAAATAGGAACATTACAATCTATGACATTTTACTAATGAATACTGAAGAGATCACTCCTTTTAGCCAAATGATGGAGAGTATATATACAGACAATACAAGATATTGTAACTAACGTATGAACAATTGTATGTAAATACAAGCTTTACTGAGATTTATAAAAGAGAGTTGAGATAAAACAATTAATCACTGAAGTAACTAAGGCACCCAGTCCCATTTTCAGAAGTAGTTGTGAACCTAAGGGTACTTCTACAGTACAAAATTATTTCAAAATTATTCTGTTCGAATTTTCGGAAGCTATTTTATACATTCGGTCTTCTGTGTCCCCACTAAAGCGCGTGAATTCGGCGGAGTGCGTCCACAGTACCAAGGCTAGCATTGAATGCCGTAGCGGTGCACTGTGCGTAGCTATCCCACAGTTCCCACAGTCCCCGCCGCCCACTGGAATTCTGGGTTAAGCGCCCAGTGCCTTTATAAGCCTAAGTCACTTTTGCAAATTTTACTCCTGAACAAATGCTAATGTTTTACAATGGAAAAGGAGCACACTGTGCTTTACCTGAATATGTTTCATGTTCTCAAAGAAATCCATCTCAGGATCATGACAGTCAGTTAGCTGGACCAAGTCTTGAAACTCTGGGTGCTTTGGAAAAGTTCGAATCAAGCAGGAAAGTAATGAAGTATAGTCTTGTTGAATGTTCTACAAACAGCAAGTGACCAAAGATTAGTGTTGATAGGAAATGCAGCAATCCCTGGTGTAGAACAGCTAGTAATGTCAGTGCTACTTACAAAAATGTTTGACACAGTCATGCCTTTTACTATTTGTTTAGTACAGATTGTTTAGTTTTGTGCAATGTACACAAAAATTAAGAAAATTCCTGCCCCAGAGGGCTACCTAGAGGAAAGCTAAGCTATGCAGGGAAATACAGAAAAGAGGGTGGGCTGGTTTTTTGTTGTTGTTTTTTAAAGATTTAAATCCAAGAATAAATTTTCTGTGCATTAAACCACTCCTGTTTGCCATGACAATGGTAAAGATGATCAAATGACTCATGGATTCTAATATCATCAGCACAGCCCTATCAATTTCACAGCCACAAAAAACATGTCACGGACCATGAAATAAGCCCTTCCTTGTGAAATCTGATCTCCCACTTGCTGCTGGGAGTGCCCCAGCAGGGGGATCCTAGCTGCATGTCCCGCCAGGTTGGGGAGGGACAGAACTTGTCCTTTCCTTGCACAGCCGCTCTTAGAGGGAGATCAGACCCACCTCCGAGTGCAGCTCCCTGCTGAGGAAGCTCCAGTGCTGGGCAGCAGCCCTGGAGGTGGCTTATGGAGGTGGGTCCGATCTCCCCCTGCTGCTAGAAGTGCCCCAGCCAGCGGACTCCTAGCTCTGAGTCCCTGCTGGGCTGGGGAGGGACAGGTCTTGTTCTTCCCCTGCAGGACTGCTCGGGGGTGGGAGGGGAGGGAGATCAGACCCACCTCCACGTACCTTTTGGGTTCAGACCCCCAGAGTTACAACACCCTGAAACTTCAGATGAAAACAGCTGAAAATGTGAAACTGACCAATTTTAAAACCCTCTGGCCGTGAAATTGATCAAAATGGACCATAAATTTGGTAGGCCCTAATCATCAGCATAACCAGGGGATAATCATTATGACCTCAAGTGCTTACCTCAGTCTTGCTCTTCAGTCCTTTTCTCAGAGACAGCAGGAGAGTGTGCTGGATTATTTCTTTGTATTCATCTTCTGTGTGGCTGATTTCTGCTATCCGGTGGATAATACTGGTCAAGCACAGGCTGGCACTGTCACTTAAAGACATGTCCCCTAACTGAGACGGTAAAAAGATCATATCACATAAGTCTAGAAACAACACCTCAATGAATGACTAAATCTCCATATTTCACCATGAGCTACAGCTTCAACACTTGATTACTACTCTCCCCCTCCTCCACCCCAACACATCTGTTTCAGAGAGCTGTAACAGAGAGAACATCTATTCTCCACAACTCTAGACTGGGTGGTACCATTTGAAATATTATAACAAAGCCCACCATGGATCCAGAAGTTATACAAAACTTTCTATCCCCTTCCCAGGAGAAGCTATGGGCCAGATCCAATGGCCTGTTGAACTCAATGGAAAGACTCTCGTTGGACTTCACTGAGTGTTAGAATGGGGCCCCTGTAGCTGCCGCTGAGGGAAAAGCAGCTTTTCAAGATTCCCAGTGTGCCTCTGTGGCTATGCAGCCCAGATTCATCACAGAGGTCCTTGGCTCTGTGCTGAAGAGGCACCATGGGCCAGTGTTAGGCAGTTCGTATTCCTCTTGCTGCACTGTGCTTGCATGTCAGAACATTCATAGAAAACACAGCACTGACATCACTAGGGAAGTCTCAAATCTTGGCTTTTGTGAAAAGGAAACCATTTTATGGATGCTATTTCTTGGCACCAAAAACTAGCAAAAGAACTGGAAAGTAACATTAATTACACAAACCCTATGATAACACAAGAGGAGAAACTTTCCACTAACCTGTATGGTGTAGAAACAGTTATGCATAACTGGAATAAGAAAGTTGATGTCCACTCTTTGCATTTCTTTGACCTGAGAAGTGATTCCTTGGAACGCTGACAAGCGAACATCAAAATTGATATCATCGAGATGTCGTTGATCAAAGGCATTCAACTAACAGAGATGAACAACAAATCATTAAAAGACACTTTAAAAAACGATTCAACACACTGAATAAAAAAAGTAAAAAATGTACATACCTTAACTACCTCCGTAATGTATTTCAATTCACCTTCCAGATCAGATAAAGTCTTTAAAAAAAAAAAAGAAAAGAAAAAAGAAAAAGCAAAGTTAAAACCAAAACTAGTTAAATCATATACATCAAATAAATATTAGAACCTTAGAGCCTCTTCCTACTACAATTTGGAGCAGAATCAGGCTCTTAATTTTGACCCCTTTAGAAAGTAGGTTAAAAAATTACAGGAGAGTGTGAAGGAGAGAAACTGACATTTTGTCATTTTAACACCAGGGCCTCTCTCCTTGGATTTCAAAGGTGCACATTTCTAATTTCTGGATCTATGCTGTATGTTTCACAGATTTCCTGCTGAAAACAAATGTAATGTGTGCCATTCCAGGAACATGCAAAACAGCTTAGGTGATTCCTATCACACTGGGGATGGGAGAGTAAAAATAAAATCTACTTCAGGCAGTTAAAATCCAGCTTTGCTCATGCATGCAGAGGATTCGTTATTGATAAGGTGCTCTTTGATTGGTTTAAAATGCAACAGATGTAAATAGATTTGCACATCAATCGGAACGCAGCAGGCCAAAACAGTATGTAGACAACTGTCTTTCTACTTCACTAACAGCTGTCAGGCTCAATTATTTTTATTATATAACTTGATGTAGATTTAAAGATCTATAAGTCTATATGGAACAATGCAGATGAATTTACTTATGATTGTTCCTTATCTTTAACTAGAAGGATAAGAAAATTACGGAAAGGCACTTAAAAATGTAATACCTGAAAAACCACACAGAGTGTCTGTCGAGATAATTTGTTCTGGATAACCGAAAACAGTTTTGCCAGAGGCTTAAGGAAGCTTGTGGGGTTTAAGCAATGCCTCAGCAAGTTCTGCACTGTCACCAAGATGTCAATCTCTGTATCCTGAAAGAAAGAGACAATTGTCCAAGAATCATAAGAGCATTGTTAAATCATTTAGTTTCCTTGAGAAGTGTCTAATGCCATAGTGTTCTCTTAAGCTTTTGATTTGATTTATGCACATTACAAATATTAAATGAGAATTAGTGACTGGAAGCAGAAAATCAATTCCCTCATTACAGATTTCCTATAAGCACTTGGAGAGATAACTCGGTGTTTTAATTAGCTATTAATCACACAGTGTGAGCAGGTTAGACTAATCATGCCTATGGTGATTTCTTTTGGATCCTTTCTCAAATGAAAGGCAAGTAGGACTGGCAGAGCTGAGCAATGAAGTCTTTGTTACAGCAGCATGTAGTTAGACTGTCTTCCTAACAAAACTTAATACATTTCCTTATAGATTCATAGATTTTCACGCCAGAGGGACTATTATGACAATCTAGTCTGACCTCCTGTATAACAAAGACCACAGAATTTCACCGAGTAATTCCTATATCAAGCCCATAATTTCTAACTGAACTCCGGCACACCTTTTAGAAAGGCATCCACATCTTGATTTAACGACTTGGGCCTGCAGCTGGATGGCCTGTGCACTTCAATCACCGGGGATGGAGTCTTGCTTTGAAAAATGAGACTTGACAAACAAGCAAGACCCTGTGTATAACACTATGTTACCTTTATCTCTCCTCTCACAACATACTTATGCACCATTGGTGGATACCGGAAGGAATGTCAGACCTACTCCAGTGTGTGTTTAGATTGCTCTTCAGTGGCTGCAACTGATGGATCACAGCAGCTCAAAAACTGTCGCAATAATACGTGTGAGGGTTTCATGGGCTCCTGCTACTTGGGAAATAAACTACATCGCAGTGGTGAGACTGGTCAAAGCATTAGAAATCACCGAGGTACTTCGGCAAATCTTCCCTTGGCAAAAGAGGGGGCACAACCACCCCAGCTATGTTTTCTCTTGCAAGACAACCACCAAGACTGATTCTACTGGGGAAGGCAGCTTAATATGACGGAATAGCCTGTGTGGGGAATAGAAGGGGGATACAACAGAAGGCCTTTCCTGGCCAAAAACGGTGTTATCGTAGTCTTACACCTGGCACCAAGAGTTGCATTCTAGAAATACCCTATAGATTTTATTATTACACCAGTTCAAATGGTTAAGAATGACTGCAATAACTCGCACGCAATTACTAGATTTTTTTAAATGCATCATAAAAATAATCTCATTTACAAAAGAAAATAAACGTGTTTCACTGAAAGAAGTAACACCTACCTGCATAATGCTACTCTGGTGAAGGAAAGGGAGGAGGAGGCTGATGAGCACAGAACTCTGACCCTTGTCCTGTATAAACTTGCTGATCCTACATTATTTAAAAAAAGGTTAATTGGTTAATCTTGCATCCACATACTCACCCACACAAAGTGAACAGGGATTTCATGAACTCAATAAAAGCTGTGAAGCTTTGGTGCTAGAATAGAAAATTATGTCAGCACATCCATTCTGAACCTGTATTTTCAGGGGTTACAAGCTCAGGCCCTGATGCTGCCTTTGAATCCATGTGAATGGACCCTTGAACTCACATAGAGCCACTGACTTCAAAAGGACTCTGTGGACCTAAGACCCATACACTCAGAGGCAGGATCAGGGCCTCAAACATTTACATTAACAGTAGGATGCAATTTAGCACATGAGGAATCAGCTGAAGATTTTTTAAAGAGAATATTCAAATAAAATCAGATCAGCCCATTTTAAATTGCACAAGGGTCAGTTTTAAAACTAATGCCTAGCGTGTCACTGAGGGCCAAATTCTGCTTTCACTCAGGTAGGAGTTGCCATACGAGGACAAAATATGTCTCCTGTTAAATAGTCATTAGTATTTTGAATTTTAAAAAGAACAAAAAACTAAACAATGTGGATATGTTAAACTATTTTCCATAAAGGTTTTTTCTGATCATTTTAATACATTTAAATAGTGCCCGCAACACAAAGTTGTGCAACAGACAATCAGTCAGTCCTGGGTAACTTATCTGCCTGGATTAAAAAGTCCAATGACTCCCTTGTTTTACAGCCCTCACTGATTGTTCTTCGTCATTTAAAAGTACACTTAAACATAAAGTTTGAGACACAAATTGGTGAAAGGCAAGAAATTCAAAGTCAAGGCTGACATCTGAACTCAGACTACGATTTTGAATTTTCTACGTCTGGGAACAAAGGTCTTGATTCGGTAACTGGATCCACTCTGTGCCTGTGTGGATATGTACATCTATATTTCTCCTTTTCTGGAAACACAGTATAACTGTTTGCCCTGCAAATTCATGATTTGTTTCCTACTTTGGGAAGAGAGTTACAAAGAACCCGACGTACAAGTTTGTTGTATCCATGCAAACCAGACTGCTGCAACCACTTTTGACCACTTTAATATTTTTATAGCCCCAAGGGGAGCAGTCTCAGATTGCTCGTAGTATTAAAATCTAGAGTGCCTGTCACAGGACGGGGCTCCCTCACCCTGGATTCTCACCGCAAACAGTCCTCATCCAAACCAGCAGCAAGTTCAATGCCAACTGCTTTACTTGGTGTGCTGTACAAGTACTTGTTTCCCCACAACAAAAGGCTTTTACCTTCTCCCAAGGCACATAGCAAGAGGAGGGAGAGATCTCATCGCTCAGGGTAGGTCTACACTGCAGTGAGACACTCGCGGCTGGCCCGTGCCAGCTGAATTGAGCTCGAGCTAAGGGACTGTTTATGTGTAGACATTTGGGTTCGGGTTGCAGCCTGGGCTCTGGGACCCTCCCACTTCACAGGATCCTACAGCCTGGGCTCCAGCCCAAGCCCGAATGTCTACACAGCAATTAAACAGTCCCATGAGCCTGAATCATCTGGCAAGGCCCAATCATGTTTTTTAACTGCAGCGTAGACATATCCTCTGAGCTCCTGGGCTTCACCGGCTCTTCCTTCCTGACTTCCCCATGCCCCTCTTTGTCTCCTGGACTGAGAAGCTGATTCACTTTGTTAACTGGTTAATCATCCAGTCCTTAACCAATTATCTCCTTGTGGGGACACTTGTCAATGCACAGATTGGTGAGTCAGCCTCAGGCTACACACAGTCTGTCACAGTGCCAGTTTCACTTACGGACGCTTTTAAAATTCAGTCAGCAGTGTTGGGAATTGACCACCAGTGACCTGGAAGTTGAGTGACATATAAGTTCACACGTTTTAAATGGCTTTGAATTTAAATTCGTTGTGACCAAGTAACTGATTCTATATTTGCAGTCCATCCTGAGGGATCATTGTTTCAAAGCTTCTCTCTTTTGAACTGTGAGGAATCACTTACCTGGAAAGAATGTTGAGCTCTTTGCTGACTTGAGCTCTGAACTTTTTCTTTTTCACCTTTTCCACATTTAACATGGTTTTGCTGAGATACTGAAGTACTGCAGGAACGTGAGGCAGAATTAACCGTGCACCCAAGCTGGGGGACTCTGTAATGGATACAAGGTGGTTACCAATGCGTTTTAGAACAAAAAAAGAGACCCAATCCTACACAAACATGGGGACAATGGTGAACTAGTAGACCTGATGTTCAGAAGTGCTGAGCATCCTCCACTCCAAAGGAAGTCAGCGGGAGCTGCAAGTGCTCAATGCCTCTGAAAATCAGCCCTGCAGGAGTTTAAAATTCTACGGGACTGAAGGTTATTACAAGCCCCTCCCACACACACACACAAAAACCTCAAGAGCTCCCCTCCTCATTAGTTCACTAACAAGTCTGTGACACAAGGGCTTAGCCAGTCCAGTGGACAGAGCCCCAGACTGGGTTCTAATCCCGATTCTGTCAGTGAACGGTTGTGTGACCTTGTGCAAATCAATTCCCCACTCTGAGCCTCAGTTTCCTCATCTGTACCACGGGGATAACAATCCCTGCCTTCCTTTGTCATGGCTTTGAGAGCAACCGCTGAAAAAGAGCTAACCAATGTTAAAGAAAGTGCAGGCAAAGGGTAAAGGTGATGAACTACAAGTCTTTATTGCAAGGGAGTGCAAATTAAAATGAATTGCAGTGAGTGTATGGCTGGGTGAATTTATTTTTAAAGAAAAAAATTAAGTGGACGTTTGTGCAAGCCACTTGTCCTAATTGCCAAGGCTGCCCTCCGGGTTATAACTTAACCAACGGAGTTCGCCCGTTACTATGAACATTCTCCCCCTTCCCTTTAACAGAGAATAAACCTTTCTGGGTCCTGGCGACTAGCACACAAATATGGAACTTGTCTGCACAGGAATGAATGAACGTACTAAGGGAAGACAAGCCTTAGCAGGCAATTTTCCTTCTAAAAAGGCATTCTTGCCAAAGGCGCAGAATATCCCAACAGGATCCAAAACATACACTCATGCTTACAGTTGAGTTCCTCATCATTCTGATTACTATTCATTCATACCTTCTGTCATTCCATCGGTGTCAGACTCCAAACAAACGCAGTCAGTCACTGTCAAGCTGGAAACCAGGTCTGTGGGTTCAAAATCTGGACTATTGAGGAGGTTGTCAGCCACATCCATCACAACACCAGCTGTTGCCTCACAGAGATTCTTGGTCGATAGCAGAGCAAAGACATTCAACAGCGTATCGTATTCTGGGTGCCCTGGTCTCTGCTTGGCCAGCAAAGGGAAATACCTGAGTAACAGACACAGAACAAGAAAAATTCACAGTTCACTTTTTAAAAAAATAAATAAAAGTTTTACAAACATTTCCTCCATAAAGTCACATACAAAAAGACTGAAGGTAAAGAGATGTTCTTCTACCTTCTGGGGGAGACCATTAAAAAGGAAAAATTCTTACGACCTAAGACCAGTTTGGTACATAAACAGAAAATACATTCTTCATTTCTGACAATGGTAAATCTGGAGGTAAGCACTGAAATACCATGGTGATGGGACCAAATGAGAGTGCGAAAGGGAGTTAAAAGTCAGGGGTGAAATCCGGGCCCTATTGACTTCAATAGAGCCAGGATTTCACCCCAAATATCTAAAGGCCAACTCCTTCTGACTTGTTTTAGTTCTATATCTGAGCGGTATCCAATACTCACACGTTATTCTGTAAATGAATAGTAAACAGGGATCTAGCGGACACTACAGAACATTAACAAACCAATACAGTTCAAAGGGGAAGGATACAAGATTTTTATTTAAAACTGGATTGGCTACCACTTTCCACTAACTCATCCCTCTCCCCACAAAATCTGAGCTAGATATTGGCTACAAACCTGCCTGGCTGTTCATATGTGGGGGAAATGGCCTGATATTACAGAGAATAATCTCCAGAAACTGGAAAGATCGGGAGTTGCATTTATTAGGGAGCATTAGATTCATAGACTAGATACACCGGGGTCTTGACACAACATAGCTATAGTTATTTCATACCCTGTTTATTCCATGGGGAAATAAATCAGAATTAAGACCCCAGTCCTGCAAACACTTAGGTAAATGTTTAACTTTAAGCATGCAAATAATCCCATTGACAAGTCAATTGGTCATGAGACTATTCATGCATTTTAAGTTAAGCACATGTATATGTGTCTGCAGGGTTGAGGCCCAGGTTTCTACCTACATTTTCAGAAAAATGTAACTGAAAATCGAAGTCCACCACTTAAAATAGAGTGGCTGGAACTCAGGTATTTGGTATATTCCCTATTCTACACTTTTCCCTCAGGCTCAATACCCTATGTAAAATACTGTTAAGCAATAACAAGAAAGTACAGTATTAAAGGAAAAGAGAAAAGAGGAAAAGAAAAGCAAGCACAGCTGCTTGGTCCAGTGGATACAGCCCTAGACTGGGGAGCCTAGAGACCTGGATTCTAGTCCAGATGCTCTCACAGAACTGTTGAGAGACCTTGCACAAATCAATTCCCCACTCTGAGCCTCAGTTTCCCCATATGTAACAGAGGAATAATGATACCGTCCTTCGTCATGGCTTTGTGAACTACGATGAAAAAGAGCTAAACAACATTAAATGAAGTGTAAAATCACCCTCTTTAATGGTGAGGGTAATTAACCAATGGAACAATTTACCCAGGGTTGTGCTGGATTCTCCATCACTGACCATTTCAAAATCAAGATTGGATGTTTTTCTAAAAGATCTGCTCTAGGAATTATCTGGGGGAAGTTCTCTGGCCTCGGTTACACAGGAGGTCAGACTAAGTGATCACAATGATCCTTTCTGGCCTTGGAATCTATGAAATTTACATGTTGATCAAAATACTGCTCTTTGCAGCCATTTTGTACCCAATAACTTCTTTGAGGTTGCAAGGAGGAATAATGTGTGACTATCTTTCTTTCCGTGTTGTGTGTTATTCACAGCAGACACTATGCATTCATCTTGCTTCTCCACAAAAGGAAAAGTTTACCTGGAATTCTTGCTCCAGATGTGAATGAGTTTGAGTAACAGAGTAGGAGAATACTGGCTCTCGGAAGCGAGCCTGCTGATCTAGAAGACAAAGAGAGGATAAATCACAAAACAAAACAGTGTGACCACGCATCACTATTTAAAACATCAAATTTGACAGAAAACAAGTTTAAATAATTCTCTGTGAATGATAAATTTATCTTAAAAAAAAAATCATTGCTCACTTTCTAATCCCTTCAATACTGCTGATAGCTACGAATGGAGCATCTTTTGTTTCACCTCAAAAGCCTGAAAACAAAATTATCCCACCCACTGTTTTTGTCCTCCCCTTGGGAGTTATTTTCCCTCTCCTTGTGCTTTGCACACAGATGCAGCCAAAGTGACTGTCTCACACTTATATTCCTGTCTGCAGCAGGATCAGCGGCATCAATATGACTGAGAACGCCTCTGCTACGTGTTGGCTGCTACTGAGCAGCCAGGAGGTTGTCCATGTTCTTTTGGTTTAATGCACCAGGATGGTGAGAGTGGGGTTTAGGGTTGCTCAGTCTGCACTGCAGATTGGACTGTGTAAAACTGAAATGGAGGCAATGGTGGGGAACAGATCTAAGTCTTAGAAAGCTTGTTCAGTTGCCCAAAATGATTGCATGCCCCACTGCTCTGTATAAAGCAGCGCTTTTCTGAACATATCTTTCTGAACAAAGGAATCTTTAATACAATCCTATGGGAAGGAAGTCTGCTATGTGGACTACTAATACCGAGTCCCACTAGTAGATTTTTGTGCAGTTAACATCAGGAAACTCCAATTCCAAGCACAAGGATTAGAATTCTCCCTCCTCCCGCATCATCTCACAAGCCTCATGGTTTCACAGCCTTTAAAATAATGCACAAAATCAAATGAGTCTTCTGCAAAAAATATCTCTGAGAGAATCAATGGCTGAAATTCTGCTAGAGGGAGCTACTGGATTATTTCTGGAGCCTATCATATAGTGCTGGTCTCTGGAGATATGCCTACACTGCAGTTAGATACTGACAGGGACCTGTGCCAGCTGACTCAGGCTCACAGGATTCAGGCTAAGGGGCTAACTGCAGTGCAGGCATTCAGGCTCGGCCCAAACACTGGGTCCCTCCCACCTCGCAGGGTCCCAGATCTCAGGCTCCAGCCTGAGCCTGAATGTCTACACTGCAGTTAAACAGCCTCTTAGGCTCATAGGGCTCAGGCTGAGTCAGCTAGCACAGGCCAGCTGTGGGTTTTTAATTACAGTGTAGACACCCCCTGGGATACACTAGGTCATGCAGGAAATGAGCATTATTTCTTTAAACCAGTTATCATTTCTATTTACAGAAATTATAGAGCATTATCAAATGGGACCCATCCTATTCAACAAATTCATAAATGATCTGGAGAAAAGGGGTAAACAGTGAAGTGCCAAAATTTGCAGGTGATACAAAACTACTCAAGATAGTTAAGTCCAAAGCAGACTGTGAAGAGCTACCAAAGGCTCTTGGGATACATAATCCCAACTATATATATAAAATGATGGGGCCTAAATTTGCTGTTACCGCTCAAGAAAGAGCTCTTGGAATCACTGTGGATAGTTCACTGGAAACATCCACTCAATGTGCAGCAGCAGCACTCAAAAAAGCTATGAGAATGTTGGGAATCATTAGGAAAGGGATAGATAATAAGACTGAAAATATTATATCGCCTCTATATAAATCCATGGTATGCCCACATCTTGAATACTGCGTGCAGATGAAGTCGCCCCATCTCAAAAATGATATATTGGAATTGGAAAATGTTCAGACAACGGCAACACAAGGCACAGACAACCTGTGGAACTTTTTGCCAGGGGATGTTGTGAAAGCCAACACTGTAACAGGGTTCAAAAAAGAACTAGATAAATTCACGGAGGATAGGTCCACTGATGGCTACTAGCCAGGATGAGCAGGGATGGTGCCCCTAGCCTCTGTTTGCCAGAGGTTGGGAATGTTCTGTTCATTCCCTCTGGGGCACCTGGCACTGGCCACTGTCGGAAGACGGGATACTGGGCTAGATGGACCTTTGGTCTGACTCAGTTATGGCCGTTCTTATGTACACAGTGCTTTCCAAACACAAAGCTCTGAGACAATGATTCAGCAAAGCACTTAATCACATCCTGCTTTGACTTCTATGGGACTTTGCTGAATCGGAGTCTTAGTTTCCCAATGCTGGGGTAGCTGGGTGCATAGAAAGAGTCAGCTGAAAGGCTAAGAGGGACAGGAAAACAACATTCTCTTCTACCTAATCAACTGAGGTACAAGGTTATGTGCTTTGCATACAGCTAGTTCATCTGTCATTTGGCCACATGTAAGGTGCCATACTGGTAGATGCAAGAAATATGGAAGGAATAAATAAGCAAAATGAACAGAAATGGATGAAGGGGGCATATTATAGGTTAAGACTGACCGCAGAACAGGAACACCTAGCCCACGAAGGTACTGTCTGATACTATTCAGATTTTTTTCAAGGGTAAATACTCAGGCATTTTAAATTGGACAGATGAGGCATTAACATATACCAACAGTACAACTTTGCTCCCCAGGAAATGTCAGAGCAAGTAGTCTGCTTCAATTGTTAAAGAAGAGAGATACAGTTTTTACTTTATTCAGATTAATCTGTAAGTATTTTTGATTATGGCTTGAATATAGAAGCAGTCCCAGCATTAATCAGATGCTTGGCCTTCTTATTAAGACCCAAGATCGGCCCTTCACACACATAATACAAGCAAATGAAATTAGAGATTTCTAGGCAGCAAATGTTAAAATTATCTAGTATACAGGTTAAAAAGAGTTTTTATATATCTGGCTATAATGCTTAAATTATCCAAAAGTACAATGTTTTGTTTAAAAAGTCATACAATGAATATAGTACATAATCTGCAGTATCCCATATTAAGGTTAATAAATTTAACAATACGTTAAATTTTAAATACCAGCTTAAATACCAGCATCCAAATATTCGGATACATCACTCATAAAAACAGGTTTCAGAGTGGTAGCCGTGTTAGTCTGTATCAGCAAAAAGAACAAGGAGTCAGCCAGTCGGCTGCGAAACAGCTGAGCAGCGAACAGCAGAGCGGCTAACAGAGGGAGTTTGCCTGGGATCTGCCTGAGAGGAGGTACGCTAAGGGCTGCATTAGGGAGGCTGTGTTGGTGAGTATCTGAGTGTCTGTTGTGGGACAGTTTGACCGTGTGCTTGATTGGTGGTTTGAAAAGTGTGAATTGGGAGTGCTTTGTTCCAGGTGAGCCTTGAGTGGGCCTGACTGTATAAAAGCCAGTCAGCTCCCCGTCTTTCTCATTCACTGGGACCCATCCACTCCCAGTCTTTATTCATTATTCACCATTAAATTAGGCTTGAATAAAGACTGGGAATGGATGGGTCATTACACAAAGTAAAACTATTTCCCCATGCTTATTTTCCCCCCTTACTGTTACTCTCACCTTCTTGTCAACTGTTGGAAATGGGCCATCCTGATTATCACTACAAAAAAGTTTTTTTTCTCCTGCTGATAATAGCCCACCTTAATCAGTTGGTCTCATTAAGAGTTGGTATGGCAACCCCCATTTTTTCATGTTCTCTGTGTATATATATATCTTCCTACTATATTTTCCACTGCACGCATCCAATGAAGTGTGTTTTAGCCCACAAAAGCTTATGCTCAAATAAATTTGTTAGTCTCTAAAGTGCCACAAGTACTCCTCGTTCTTTTTACTCATAAAAAGTTATACTAAGACTAGCTTGTGGAAAGCAAGTATAGCGATGAGTGTAGATTGTCCCTCAATAGTTGAGAATTTAGGATAGGTTGTCCCATGTAAATACAATCCATCAGAGAAGTATTTCAATTTCTTTCCAGACTTTGCTTATCTTTACATACTAGATAACTCAGAATAAAATGTATTACTCTGTCAACATTACCTGGGGCCATATCACTGCCTCAAAAATGGCATCAATCTCATCCACTGTAAAGCTGTAGGTCTCAAAATCAGAAAAAAACTCTGCCACAAGTTTGATCCCAAGACGCCTCAAATTTTTCAGTGGGTTAATAAACCTTAGTTGGATCTGGAAAAAATAAAGACAAAAATACCTATTCTTGCTGCAATACACCTGCTATATAGAACAAGCTAATTACCCTGCATGAACTCCTGTATTTAATCAATCATGGATATGAGTGACTGTTGCTTGGACTATTACACTGTTTCCTCCTGTTTGCTCTCGTGAACAAGTTACCTTTATCCTGTAAAGATGATTTTAACTTTCTGACTAAGGTCCCCATCCTGCACCGAGTCACAAGTCTTAACTGGGACTCTGCCTGGGAACGAGAGCCGACTCGCACACAGCTCGCTGAAGGACTGGGGCCAAAACCACTGTAAGCGAATACTATAGCTTTTAGCACTGCCCTTAAGAGATCTACATACCCCACTCCCAATATTCAAACAGTACTACTTTACACATCTTCAAAAGTACCGCCAGAATAGAGCTGTGGTATTTGGGCCTATCTGAATTAGCAGCCAAATACAGAATAACTTATTGCTATAGAGAGCAATTATATGAATTCAGAGAAATGTGGACCCCATTTCTAGATACATTTGAATAAAAAAATATTGAGATGGTTCAAGGAATGCCAAATCTCCATCCCTCCCACCGTGGTCCGCTCCTTCCCTCCTATTTTACTACTGTTACCCCACCCTAACATGTTATGTCTATGTCATTGCCTGGTCTTGCAGCTTTGTCAAACTGTAAAATCTTGCAATTGCATAATTCTATTGGAGCTCACATACATTTTTTTTGTACTTTTCTTTGTCTGTTTCTGTATGAAAATATATTAAATAAATTACCCCCCCAAAAAGAGCACAACCAAAACCAGTGACCAAAGGTCAGTTTCCTCTTAGCACACGAAAACAAGCTTAGAGGAGAGAGAGGAATCCAGCAAAGACAGAGTGAGGAGGAGCGGGCTAAAATGTAGTAAAAAAAGAGTTACGCTACCCATGCATTTAACAGTAACGAAGTTACATTCTATAGCTTTCCTTGGGGAAGATATTCAACACTGAGATAAAGCATGCTAATCAGCCATCTGTTTATAATATTACAGCCTTTTCTGCTGGTCTCCTCTGGGAAGGGCTACACTTATGGCGACATGTAGAGTACAGACACCGCATGCCTCCCCAGCATGGGTATAAACAGCAGGGGAGATGGTGAGGCCCTGCTTAGGTGAATGAAATATAGACACACCAGAACCCTGTGGGTACATACCCTACACGGCTCTCTGCACAACCATGCAGTGCCTCCATGCTATTTTTACCAGTGTAGCATCCCACTGCTTCCCGCTGCCAGAGCCTTTCACTGTCACATGCAGGTACACATGGCAGTGACTGTGGTTGCAGCCTGCCTTTTGCTGCGGTGTGTAGCTACATGTACCCTACACTCCCCAAAGTGTAGACACGGCCTCTAGGTAACACTTTCAAAAGCTCCTAAGTGACTTAGAAACTACTACTTCTTCCTCTTATCCCATCGTCTAGGGTTGGGGCACCGTGCAAACATCTGCCATCTTCGTCAGTCCGAGGCAGCCTAAGGTCCATCAGCTTACCATCTTTTTTGATGCAATCCACCATCACTTCCTCGGGGTCTCTTTCCTCTCCACCCTCTCCTGCCATGCCATCTTCCCCAGGTCCTCTTCATTCACTCTCTCTCTCTGTCTGAACCAGCAAGTTGCACTTCCCGGATTTTGTCAGCCACATCGTGGGCTGAGACTTCTATCCTAAAGCTTTCATATCGCAATCCATCCCTTTGTGGGACTATACTGCACAAAGACATCTCATCTCAAACATCGTTAGGCACTGAACTTCCCATCTCTTTTCTGCCCGTGTTTCTGCATGATACAGCATTGCAGGGCACACCATTGCTACATACAGTTGGGCTTTCAGCGTCAGTGAGATGTTATTCCACTGTCTTCCAGAACTCCCCAGTCAGGACTGTATCTCGCATTCATGCTCACTGTCGTCCACAACCCAGATACCTGAACTGCTCAGTCTGGTTTAGTCAGACTCCATTCATCTTTATATTCAGTCTCCCTAAGACACCTCTACTGACCCATATTACCTCGGTCTTAGTCATATCCTTTTTCTTCCCATGTCAGCTTACCTGGCCCTACCATTGATTTACTCTAGCTCATCTTCTGAGAACACTCTTATAGCTATGTCATCTGCATATAGCAGCTTCTCACCTTTCCCATTGAGATCTTCCATCAATATGACAACAGCAGCAGACTAAAGGCCCCAGATGCAGTTGGACTTTCACATCAAAGGGGCCTGTCATTCCAAAACATGCTCAGATCGCTGTTTTCGGTGATATTAAATCCTCAGACATGCCATATTTCCTCAGCACTAGAGCGAGCATCCTTCTGTCCACTTTATACTATGCCTTTTCTAGGTCTATTAAAGCCCAGAAGAGATCCTGTTGGTGCTCTAACTGCTTCTTGATCACTTGCCGAATTACAAACATGGCATCTGTGGTTCCTCATCCTTTCCTGAAGCTGAACTGTTCTTGTCTGAGGAGGGGTTCCGCCATTCTCCTAACCGTAGCATCCAAGATGTGTTTCAGTACCTTCATTCTAAGCAACAGGAACTTTATCCTTCAACAGTTTCCACATTTGTGGATGCTCCCCTGCTTATGTACTGGGACCAAGATAGACCTGCACCAATCTTTGGATATTCACGTATCTCGCCATATGGCTTTAACCCAGGGTCGGCAACCTTTGGCACGCAGCCCATCGGGGTAATCCGCTGGCGGGCCGCAAGACATTTTGTTTACGTTGACTGTCTGCAGGCATGGCCCACCCGCAGCTCCCAGTGGCCACAGTTCACCGTTCCCAGCCAATGGGAGCTGCGGGAAGCAGCAGCCAGCACATCCCTGTGCCCCGTGCCGCTTCCCGCAGCTCCCGTTGGCCAGGAATGGCAAACCGCAACCACTGGGAGCTGCGGGGGGCCGTGCCTGCGGACGGTCAACGTAAACAAAATGTCTCGCGGCCCGTCAGTGGATTACCCTGATGGGCCATGAGCCGAAGTTTGCCGACCCCTGCTTTAACCGCTCTGCTCATCCATTTTATGCCTCTCTCGCACAGGACTTTTCCCAGGTCCGTTGTCACTTCCTCGGTCCCACCACCTTACTGTTCTTCATTATCTAGACTGCATTTCTCACCTCCATTGTGTCAGACTCAGGCACCACATTAGGATATTGGCAACTCTTCCAAAAAGGGGTTTGCTTTATTTAAGAGACTCTCAAAGTATTGCTTCCACCTCACCTTCATTTTTTCAGGTGTTACTAGCAGTCTCTCCTGGTCATCATTTACAAATGGTGCTGCAATACCATACTCCTTCCCTTTGCATCTGATTTTTGCAATGTTATAGATCTTTTGGCCAGCCAGATGTGGGTGGTTTACAAGCTCCGCATACAGGTCATCTATGGCACTTTCTTCGGCCTCCGTCACTGCCTGCTTAGCAGCTCACTTTGCTTCTTTGTATTTGCTTTCATTCACATTTGATGGGCTTATGTCTTTTTCTTTATGCACCATTTTCTTATTTCAGATCGCTACCTGCATTTCGTCGGTCCAACACAACTCCTCTCTGTCCCTTGATTTTCCCCAACTGTATTGTCCACACACCTCTTCTGCTGCTGCAATCCTCTCTCTTTTGATGTGGTTCCACTCCTCCTCAGCCAATACCAAATCTGTTTCCAGGCACTTATCTTACTGCTTGTACAAACTTCTCTGCTGTCCTTCCCCTTAAGGTCCCGTGCTTTAATCTTGTTTCTTTTGAGCTTAGTTTCCACCTTGTCTAATGCTCAACCGCAATCTTTATCACAAGAGACACGATTTTTGCTACTAAAAATTAGAATGATAGATAATAATTTTTATACCAAATAAACTGAATCAGATTCCCCATCTACTCAAACGAGAGGAAGGAGATAGAGCATGCCTCTTGAGAAGAGGCCTGTGTAAGGACAAGGACAGATTCCATATTGAAAGTGAACAGTAGGAAACATTAAACCCGTAACTGAGCTCAGAACCACAAAAGTAGATATTTAACTCTTTGGGCAATACCATCCTGCAATAAATGACTCTCAAACCCACAGGAATTTCTTGTAATAATTATCCAAGATAAACAGATTTCTAGCATCCTCCTCTGAACTCTTAACACCTCACTAGCTAATGAAGTGTTAAATTAAGTTTAACAAATGACAGCATGGCACCACAAATACCTCTCCAAGAGTTACTCAGTCACATCTGAAGGGGAGAGATAGCATTACTTGAATAATTTTACAGTACAAAAATGATTACTCTAGAGATAAATAAAATTACTTGTGTACTACTGTAAATTGGATTATGGACTGTAACTGTCCTAAATTACCCCTCCCTTGTTGCTAGCTACTGCTACAGCACTTAGAGAAACATGAGATGAACCATGATATTAAGGCCAAAAAAAAAAAAGGAAACAGAAGTTTTCTTTACCTGTTTGAATTCAAGTCCAGAAAGGGCTCTAGTTGCCCCAAACAAACTCCTAGTTAGTGGGTGCACTTTGGTTTAATGAAATGTAGTTGTTTTTTTAAAAAAATGCATTTGACATTCAAATTCTTGTTTGTATGAATTGTTACATGCAATGTTTTAAAATGCCTATTTTATTAAATATATTCAACACCGTGACTGACTGAAATGCCAACAATTTAACAGCATTTTAAACAACTGTTTAACAGCAATATACTCTTTCTATGTAAACACTGCGGCATTTTAAGACCAATGTTGCTGGCCTATATTTTTATCCATCTTTCTATTATTCACTGGTTTCTAAAGCTTTACTCCTTATTGGCACCAAGAGTAATTTGAACCAATAGAGTTGAGAAAAAAAATATATATACACAGTATCATGTTCCTTACCTTCTCTCTTTGTTGAAGGATGTGGGATACTGTTGCTGTCATACAAAGTAAAATCTGTAAAATCTCAGGTAAGTACCGGGTGATCAGATGGCCCATATTTTTCAGTACAACCTCAAAGCTGTTGAACAGACTGTGCTGGCGGCCTAGAGGCAGGACTTTAGATAAATCCAGTTCTGATATTGTTTGGAGTACTGCAACCTGGCACGGTCCTACAGAAGGAAGGAGGACAGTGAAAATATATCAGTTCATCTTTACCTTGGTAAGTAAGGACCCGATTTCAATGGGCCAAATGTCAATGTCTGAGGTTCGTCTCAATGTGAGAAAGGGTGGCAAAATCTGGCCCTAAATTACAAGATCTTTAAATGCTCCTAATTCAGCTTCTTATGTAAAATTAACAAACAGTCCCAGCTGTCTATCATGGCTCTCATATGGCCCTCATTGCTGTAGTGTCAGAGTGCCTCACAATCAATGTGTGCACTTATCTTCATAATACCCCTGTGGCATTGTGCTCACCAGCCCTTCAGAGAGGAAGGACAACACAATAGTTAGGATGCCAGCCTGGGACTCTGGCATTCTGGATTCGATTCCCTGCTCTGCCACAGACCTCCTGGGTGACCATGGGTAAGTCACTCAGTCTCTCGGTGCCTCACTTCTGTAATAACGGTACAGGAATAATAGTACATTGTACAGCAGGGAAGGGAAACTGTGGCCAAGGGCTCAGGGGAAACCTTGACTCTTATTTTAAAAAAATAACCAGACCCATGCGTGCTTTAATTTATCCAGGATACTTATATGGCCCCCATTTCCATAACATCTAAGTCCCTCACAGTCCTCAAAGTATTTATCCTCCCCACACCCGTGAGGTAGGGAAGAACTATTATCCCCAATTTCTAATGGCAGAAGCATACCAGCACTGAAGTGCTTCACAGGTTCAAAGAGCAGGTCCAGGAACATTCTGATCTCTTCAGGCAGCGATCCAGCAAGGAACCTCAGAACAATTGACATACGAGTGCCTGCAGCAGATTTGCCCTGAGTTCTGCTTCCAGTTTTGTTTCTCATGCGCCCATACAGAATTCTTCAAAAGCCAAAAGGAAATTGTATTAGTGAGTTCTCCACTAGCTGCCTGTTTCTGAAGCACTGCAGGAGCAGTCTGGCTGGTTCACAATCTTTGTTTAGAAAGTATAACCTGAACTACATGGCTTAACTAATGCTCCCCACTATTACCTCCATTGCTGTTTGGCACCCAGTAGCACTAACAGAAAGGGCGTGCTCTTGCTCCCAACAAGGTCATTGGAAATTCTGCTAGTGATCTGAATGGGAGCATGGCTTAAGAATGAATTAGCAAAGCATCGTGCTAGTACAGGGGTGGGCAAACTTTTTGGCCCGAGGGCCAAATCGGGGTTGCGAAAAGGTATGGAGGGCTGGGAAGGGAAGGCTGTGCCTCTGCAAACAGCCTGGCCCCTGCCCCCTATTCAGCCCCCCCTCAGAACCCCCGACACATCCAACCCCCCCTGCTCCTTGTCCCCTGATCGCCCCCTCCCGGGACCCCCATCCCTAACTGCCCCCCCAGGACCCCACCACCTATTCAACCCCCCCCGCTCCCTGTCTCCTGACCGCCCCCTCCCCCCCCCCCCAAACCTCTGCCCCATCCAACTGCCCTGTCCCCTGTCTGCCCCCCCGGGACCTCCTGCCCCTTATCCAACCCTCCCCTCCCCCCGCCCCCTTACCATGCCACTCAGAGCGGCAGGACAGGCTTTTTGGAAAGCCTGGGACGTGGGCGGGGGCGCAAGTTGCGCTGCCCGCGTGGCGGCGTAGCTGCAGAGGAGGGGGTACAGCGGGGGAGGGGCCGGGGGCTAGCCTCCCCACCCGGGAGCTCAAGAGCCAGGCAGGACGGTCCCGCTGGCCGGATGTGGCCCGCGGGCCGTAGTTTGCCCACCTCTCTGCTAGTATGAAGACAACGTTATAGCTGAGGAAGCACTTTTACTGTAAATCGCTATTTCCATGTATTTATCAAATACCTAATACCCTGAGGGTGAAAATCTCTCAGATTTTTTCTTAGGCATTTAAGATGAACTTTTTTGGAAAATATGAGCTTAACTAATGCATTCAACAATACTACACACACACAAATGTATTAAAGAGAATATCACGTACAGTAATGAACGAGGAAGCCTTAGTTGCTGTGAGAGCCATAAGTTTGTATTGTCTCTAAAATATCAACCAGAGGCTGCATTATGCTTCTTCTATGGCCATTGTTTTATTTTAATATGCAAAGTTTATGCAGTGTTTCACCCACGCACCTCATAAGAACAAGAACAAGATCTGGTCGGTGTTGCATTTTAACTATAGTGTTCTCCTCAGATATGCTGAAATGGACTATTTCTTCTTTAAAGCTCTTATCTTCCAGTAACCTTTGCAAGTTCTCCCTGTAAGTATTAAACACAGTTATTTTTTTTTTAAAAACAGATCTCTGTGCAATTTATTCAAAGATCACATCCTTACCCTTTTAATAAAAGGGTAAGTAAATCAAGTAGCTCAACATCACTGCACAGACCACTACTTTTCATATAAGGTTCTGTAAAGGCTATCCAAGTGGGTGCAACAGTATTGTGCTGACAGTTTTACCTAATGATTATTTATAAAGAACTACAAAAATCCTTTACCAAAAAGAACACAATTGGCCACTACATACCATGGTGGGTCTGGATGAGGGAAAAGGTTTGTTTTGTTTTGAGAAAGAGTTCAAATCTGATTGAAATATTTCAGTTTTTCCATTTCTGAATGAACATGGCCCTGCTGCACTCCTCCTCCTTCTTTAAAACAAAACAGCAATTCCACTTCTCAGATATCTGCTTTTCAAGACTAGTCCAGGTTACCTTCTGTGACTATATCTAGATCTCAGGAACAATGGCATGGAGGAGACAACCTCTTTTCTTCTTTATAGTCTACAAAAGCTTTTTCCATTTTATTTTAAATATAAACAGGAGAAGCTCTTTTTAATTCTGTCCATTTCCAAACTCAGATTCGGAATAGGAGTGTTATTTTTTCTTGGGTTCAGAAAGTTGTGGATATTTCTCTTAGAAGCAGATGATGCCAAATATCATAAATATATGTTTGATGTGATACTTAGTGATTTATCTACGTTGGAAGAATTTTAAAGCTCTTACTTGTATGGCAGTAGATGTGGATGCTTGTAAGTCATGATGCAGTCAAGGGCTACTTTTTGCACATTCTGGTCTTGATGGGACAACAGCTGAAGGTAACATTTTACAAGACAAGAAAATTAGGAGAAAGCCCAAATAATACATACCTCTCCTTCTACCACTATATCAAGATGATTTATTCAAGACAGAATTCAGCCCTTAAATTTGGGGGTGGGGGGAGGGAGGGGGGAGGAAGTAATCATCTAACCTAAAGGGATCCACAATAAAGGGAATTTCATTTTAGAACAGTCATTTAAAAGACACCAAGCAGCAAATATTTCCGACCACTATACATCCAAGAGAGATAATTACAGAACACAAAAGTTACTTGTTTCTAAAAAACAAAAACAAAACAAAAACAAAAAAAACAGGATATCACTGCTGGTATTTGATGGCATAGGTGCTGGAACTAGAGGTGCTGGGGATGCAGAGGCACCCCCTGGCTTGAAGTGGTTTCCATCATATACGGGGGTTAGTTTGGTTCAATGGCTCTCAGAACCCCAACTGTACAAATTGTTCCAGAGCCCCTGTTTGATGGGTACAGCAATTAAACAAAGCAATCATAAACTTGTGTTTTAACAAGTTATTTTTATAGAGTGTCTTTTGCAAGATCACTTTCGGACCAGCTCTGGTTCAGGCTTTGTGTCACACTAGGTAAAATAATGGATCAGCCAAACCATTCCAAAATGTTTGCACCACATACATCCAAGTTACGAAAATGCACACAGAATATTAGACTTGTTAAAAAGAGAAATACAAGAGGAATAATCAAAAACCCATCAATAGCATTAAAGGGTGAATGCCCCCAGTAGCCAGGCTAAGGGGAATACAGAACATTACCAAAAACCTCCCCTTTCCCCCACCTAGTTCTTCAGTTTCATGATAAACAGCACATATCAGAATCCCCATTTTTGATGTGATCTGTTCTAACACCCCAGCATTCTGAAGGCATGGAATCAATCCAGCAGTTGTGCTTGAGCACGGAGCTAACGAATAGCAGACCAGGTAAATGCCTGTTTTGCCATGTTTGGTTGTTCTGTACTCTTTAAAAATGTTGGTTAAATAAAATGTTTTTAAAACATACAAATCTGCTCAATATTTTCCTAAAAATCACAGACAAGCAATCGAACGCACAGAGAGCAGCTCTTTCCTAAGCCAACTTCAGAGGTTTACAGAAGCACAATGAATGCTGAAGCATTCCACTAGAGCAGAAGCTGGTGATCTGAGACAGGCTGGACACTGGGGAACTAAAGCAGTAACGCAGAATGAATGGTTAGCTGGTATGTGCCGAATGATCACTCAAGACATACATTCACACATCCAAGCTAAGTTCATGTCTCATGGATGATCATTCAACACGTGTTGTTAAAGGAGACAAGATTTTGGCAATTCCTTTTGCAGAACACTTTTACAAAGACTTATTTCCACAAAATTCAAGTTGATAAACTCAGCCCGGTTTCCTGAGGGAGCACCCTTTAAATAGCATATCCTGGATTTACGGTTTTATAATTTCCCTTGAAAATTACTTTTCCCCTTCTCCCCATTTATGTTTAGAAGCGGACTTTGAGGCAAGACAAGCCACACCTGCTCCCCCTCTTTTTTCTCTCTCTTCACACCTCTGGCTACCGCTTGCTGCCTGTTTACATTCAGTTTCAGCTTTGTGGCCTGCTATTACCGGTAAAACCCCTTTGCAGAGCCCGGGGAGGGATGGACACCATCAAACAATAAAAGTGAAGAAACTGAAAAATAAAGAGCAAGGCATTTTTCTCTCCAATTTCTTCAGCTATCTGGCATGGTTTCTCAGGATCTGTGTACATTACAGGCGCTACAGCAGCACAGCTATGCCCACTGACGCTTCTCTACACCAATGGAAGAGATTTTCCCGTCAGTGCAGGTAATCCACCCCCCCGAAAGGCAGTGCGGCTGGCTTAACTACAGTACTCAAAGGGTGTGAATTTCTCACACCCCTGAGCGACATAGTTAGGTCAATCTGAATTTTAAGTGTAGACCAGGGCTTAGACTGATGGTCATGACCAAGCTTTCTTTCTCCATGGCTAGATGGAAAGGGGATCCTGAAACTTTCCTTTGTACCCTGGGGCTACAATATAGAAAAGGTCAAGAACTGCCAAGCTATGGTAACGTTAGGAGTCACTTTTAACACGGTACAAAATTTTCAGATGGTGATATTCAAGTTGACAGTGTCCCTTTAAGACACAACTGCTGTACACTGCACTGCAACAGCCATTCTCTTTACAAAGAAGGACCCTTTGGCTTGGTGTTCAGGTAAGACAGGAATATATCTGTTTATTAAGCAATACAAAAATGTTAAGTATTATCACCTGATTGTACAACTCATTTAACTTTGGTTCCAGATACAGCGCACGTGGATTCGAAAACTTGGAGAAAACTTGCAAATGGGCTATTAGCTGCCTGAAACAAAAACAAAACACGCTTTTAACAATGAAACAGATACACACCCTGTGTTACTACCAATGGCAGGAGAATGGTACCAAGATTCGGAGTTTCTGAGTATCAGTATGTAGGACTACATTTACCAACAGGCTCAAATGGCAGTGGAAGGATCTGATTTATACCAGTGCAAAAGAGCAGTAGGGGTAAACTGGACCTGGGGACGAGACTGCACCACCCAAGAACAGTCACATCTCCACTTGCTGGGGAAAGGGAGAAGTGGAGGGAGGGGGAAATCAACTGTGCCAAAAACGGTCAGGACTGGTCTAAAAGGTACACGTGCAGAACAGCAAGAATCTATGCTGACTCAGCAGTTCCCTGCAGAGCTTCACACCAAAAAATTCTACTGAATCTGCTACATGATTTGAATTTCCTCCACCCTGTCTAACCCCAGCAAAGGGAGGTGCTTTAACCATTACCTGCCCTCCAAAGCCAGTACTATGGTCTCTGCTGAATGATGAAGTTGTGCACTCTGCATGTTACCAGGCACACTCTAGTCTCTCACATCACGCCTAGCTCTTATTTTTCCATCATTTTCAAGGAGGAGTTTGTAATATACATTTTGTGAGAGCCTAAACTACAATGGTGCAAATCTGAAAGTATAATGAGGAGTCCAGGGTCTAGAGGAAAAGCATTCACTAAAGAATTCATTAACAACTAGCCAGTAAATCTTTTACACCTTAGTTATTGCTACCAGCATTTTAAAAGTTTCCATTTAGGAACAAGAACATTTTGAAGCAAAAGTTCAAATCTGGTGACAATCTGATTTTTGTAATTATTACTAATTCACAGATATGAACCACTCAGATTAGGGAACAGAACAAAATAATAGAACTGATAAAACACCTACAACTTAGCCAGAATATAGGCTAGAATTCATTACATCTTAATGTGCAAGATGACATTTGTAAAGTTCTTTGTTGCTACAAATGTCATTCACAAACAGGCAAAAATAGTTCATGTGAATCACCTAAAATGCGTATTTCACAGATATCAACCGGGTAAAAAAGGCTATAATCAAGAAGTTTCAAAACTGTGTTTTAAGACACAAGCCATAGACTATTTACTCACAAAATAACTTGATACTGTGGAGCAATGAAGTTACAATAGCATATATTTATAGTAAGAAATACCAAAAAACCTGTCCAGAACAAGGACACCATGGCCAAGATTTTCAAAAATGGGTGTCTAAAGCTAGACTCTGAAATCCGTAATTGGGTACCTACAATGATTTTCAAAATGGGCTGCACGCCCATCAACTCCCACTGACTTTAAAAGAAAAACAGACACACACACAAAGGAAACAATTATTCCCCCCCCCCCCCCAACACTAACTTTGGGATCCCGCTAGGGTTGCCAACCCCCCCAGGATTGTCCTGGAGTCTCCAGGAATTAAAGATTAGTGATGAAACTTCCAGGAATACGTCCAACCAAAATTGTAGACCTCGCACCATCTTTGCTTCAAATTATGCAAAGTGATGGCCTATTACTCATCTTACGGTAGTGCCCAGAGCCTCCGGTCAGGGCCCCCAAACTAGTGCTAGGTGTTGCATGGGGACAGGATCCCCGCTCACGAAAGAGCTCACAATCTCACGAAAGACTAGAACAGACAAAGGAAAGGGAAAGGGATGCACATAAGCCCAGTGATCATAACAAAGCGAAAAGAACAGGAGGACTTGTGGCACCTTAAGGAATTACAAATTAATTAGAGCATAAGCTTTCGTGGGCTACAGCCCACTTCTCTAATAAATATGTTAGTCTCTAAGGTGCCACAAGTCCTCCTGTTCTTTTTGCGGATACGGACTAACACGGCTGCTATTCTGAAACATAACAAAGCGAGTCACCCCAGTCCTATGAAACCTTTTAAAACACCAAATGGTTAACGTTTGCATTTCACTTGCTCCCTGCCCAATCAAACAAAGCAAAACTCACTTTGCTGCAGCTCTTCTTGTTTTCTTTTTTTGCAACCCTTCAACCACCGGTTCGTCCATTCCCTCCACCTCCTCTTTCTCCTCCTCCTTGGTAGCTTGGTGTATCTCTTCAGTGGGTTTTTCTTCCTCTTCTACTACACCACTGTTTTTCTTTCTAAGATCCTGGGTTGGAGCCACCAGAGAATCTGCTGGGTAATACTCATTGCTATATTAAAAATAAAAATCAATCAATAGAACAGTATCTGCTGGCGGGAGGTTTATTTGAAGCTGTTCACAATTGGAACTCCAATTATCCACAGAGTTGTGCCTGGTGACACTGTACAGTTCAAGATCCCCAAAAGGGGTTCATTTCAGCAGGCAGATGGACATTTCTTTTACTGTGAATGGCGGAGATATTAAAGGAAGAGAGCAAATGTAAAGGAAAAAAGACAACAAAAGGAAAAAAGAATTAAACGGCTAAGATCAGAAAAATGTGGTCAGGAAAAAGAAGAGAAAGTGAATCTATGTAGAATGGGAGAATTTTGTTAAAAAGTTGGCAGGGATGTGTGAAAATGTATGTTAGGAAGTGTAGGAATCGATGATGTATTATATAGTGGAAGCACTCTCACTTGAAAACAGGTAAAAGCAGTCTAGACAAAGCACTGTAGGTAATACACTGTAAAGAAGAGTCACAGGCTGGCAGGGGGAATAGAGTGAGGGCCTAATGCAAAGCCTGCTGGAGCGAATAGAAAGACTCCCACTGATTTCAGTGGGCACCGAACCAGGCCCTAGATACACTAAAAGGTATTTTCCTATCTCTGCCGGAATAAAAATACCTCCTTTCATTTTACAAACAGGGGAGATAAGAAAGAGCCTCATCTTCATGTCTATTTCCAAGACACTTTACTTCCATTGAAACTACACCCTCCATAGCAGTAGCGAGGCTGCGTCACCAGAACTCATTAGTAAACTGGGGCTCAACGCAGCAGTCAATTGACAACTTCCATTTCAGGTTGCTTTTATTTTTTCCACTCTCTCTCTCTCTGGCATGAGCCATGTTTAACCAAAAGGAAGGACCAACTTCAATATAAAATCATACCACTCTATGGATTCAGAGGTCTCAGAAAATAAAATCCATTAAAAACAAAACAAAACCCACCCATCAGTTGTCTTATAGGGACCCTAGTAACTCCGCCTTCATTTATGACATTTCCAAGCAACTTGTCTCATTGCTGAACACGGTCACTTACCTAATGAATCTCAAGAGAAGCGGGGAAAGCTCCCTTGACCTGGGCTCCACTCTATCTGGAACCTTGGCCAATGCCTTCCAAAGCAGAAACCGGAAGTTTGCGTAATCTATCCGCTCACTGCAATCCGTTCTAAACCTCAGCTGCTCGAGATACAGGCTTCCCACATTTCCTTCTCGGATCTTCTCACTTTCTGCATCTGCAGCGCCTGCCTGCTCTTCACTCAGCTCATCTTGCAGCTCCCTCTCTATATTGGAAACAAACCACCATCCTCATTACTTCAAGAAATCTTCAAAGAGTTTATTCAGTAATTGCTGGTGGTAGGGTCAGTGCCCTGGGGTAAATAACAGCAACCGTTTATATTAATGTTGGCCATCTACCTAGCAAATTCTGCTTAATATTGATCTGAAACTGCAACACAGGTTAGAAGGTACCCTAGGAAGTCAGAACTTCAGCAAGGGGCCTAACTTTAAGCACACGTAGCCCCAATAAATGGCTGTCCTTGTGCCATACAGTGAAATCCAGTATTCACATTCAAGAGCAGGGTCAAGGAAAACAGATACATTTGGCAGAAATTCTACTGATTCCATGTTGAACAGGGTGGGAGGAAGATTTTCTAGAGACTAGACATTACTGAAAATCCTCACAGACTCCTACTGTCCCTCATCATCATGAGCAGAGCCAGTCTAGGCACAAAACAAGCACTGCCTGGTGCTCCATATGCTAGGAGGACTCTGCAACTCATGGACTGTCCTTATTTACCTCATGGCAAGTAGGACAAGGGGGAGGCAACAATTCTGACAGATCTCCACTCAGGAAATGAGGCCAGAAAGGTAGAGGGGAAACTTACGTCCTGATTTTTCCTTTTTTGCCAGTTTGGAGCACACCAGAGCATAAAGCCAGCCCTGTTCATGAACCACCTGGACCATAGTTAAGTTAGTGTCTAAACATCTACAAGACATGAATTACCAGCATAGACAGCCGCTTTCTCCAAGTGCTCATAATAGACTTTCCAGAACTGTTTATTCTCCATTTCGTTTGCATGAGATCTAACAATAAACAAGACAGTAATTAAGTAAAAAATTCCATGTGATATTAGCCAGTTATACTGCTAGTATGTTCAAAGGCTTGGTGTCCAGCCCTTCCAACATGTAGGAAGGCAAGACTTTTGCTGTGTGCGGCTATAACACTTCTTTGCCTTCATCTGAAGATCCCAAAGGTTCATTGTTATCAGAATAGCCTAGTTATAGCCTGTGAATACAAAGGGACCCTTTGGTAGACATGTTTTCAAGTCTTTCAATGTTGCCTATGCAATAACATAGCACTTAAAACCAACACGAAGAGTCAGCGCCCCACTGATGATGCAGGTTATCATGTTCATGATTTCACTTCTCTAATGGAGAAAATGACACATAATATCGCAGAATGTACAGAGAAAAAGCTAAGTGGTCAAAATCCCGGCAATTCACCCTGAAAGCTGACATTGCAAACTCAGGGCTCAATCCAGTGCCCATTCAAATCAATGGGAGCTCTTCCGTTGACTTAAGTAAGTTTTGCACCAGGCCCTTAGTGAGGGCAGGAAGCAGAGAGAGACGGACTGATTTATTATTTATATAACACTTATCATGTGATAGTCATAATAGTGTGAGATAAGGAGTTGGCTATCTTGGATTCGAGTCTGTTACCTTTGTGTCCCAACCCTCGATGTAATTTAACAATACTGTTGCCTATGAGTTGTCTTTAATATTTGTACATCCCAAAACAAGTTAAAAAGTAACAGTCTATAAAGAGCAAGATTTACTTGACAGATCAGAGGCATTTCTGTGGTACCTCATGTAAACGTGCATCATGCTTGTGTGTATTTGCGTTTATTTTTAGGGATGCGACACATTTTTATTTCATTTTTTTTAAAAGTCCGGGGGCAGCTGCAACACAACACAACAGGCTCCCACCACCCACTAGCACATACTTACGTTATGAGCTCAACAACAGGATCCCAGAGAGGGCTGAAGTTAATGTAGAGCATTCCCAGTAAATACTGAAGAGGCACCTACAGTGACACACAAGAAAACTTTGTTTTAAAAAGCTAACAATGATATTTAAAGTAGGTATGAAAACAGCTTCACTGATTGATGAACTGCAAGAAAAAGCAATGAAGTCAAAATCTCTCAGAATCAACACCAATAATTAAGACAGTTAGGTTATTATTTGTACTTTGGTAGCACCAAGGCCACTTTGTGCTAGGCACTATACAAACATATAAACAAGGACAGTATTCCCTGCCCTGAAGAACTTACACTGCATTAGACCCAGGGCCCCATCTGGATTGGGCTCCTCATTGAGCTAAGTGACATACAGACACACACACAATCCCTGCCCCAAGGAGTTTACAACTCAAGGAGGAAAGTTATAAAAGCACTTAAGTATCAGTAGTAATAAGTTAACATTTAGCTAGTACAGGAAAAACCCTGATCGTAGCAGCCTCGACAGTGTGAAGCCCACAGCAGCACGGTCAGATTCAGCCACCATAGACAGATGTCCCTGCGATCTATAAGGCCTCAATCCTGCAATGAGCTCCAAGTAGGCAGACCCTGAGCCCATGCAAAGCTCCCCTGAGTTCCAGCGACACAGAGTTCATTGCCAGGTCAGGGGATAAATTGCCAACAGCTCACCCAAGCCCTTCGCATCGCCTCCACCTGCTTTCTCCTCTCACGGCTCTTTGCAGGCATGTTTAGAACATTTATTGAAACACCGCCACTTTTTTTCGGTTTCTGCCCTGACTAGATATTGAGGCAAATATAGTTTAGTCAGTTCAGGATAAAAACACCCAACAACAAGACATGCTGATCACCAACTGGAGCCAAAGATATTTCCCAACTTAGTGCAATACTGCACATTTAAATGCATTATGGCACCTTATACTTTCCTTATACTTTCAAGCACTGGCCATTGGTGGAGAAAGGATACTGGGGCTAGAGAGACCACTGCTCCGGTGGGATTTTCAAAAGCACTCAAGTCGTTGTCTCCTTTTGTGATGTCCAAGCTTAGACTGGCAATCCAACTGATTGCTTCCAGTGATGTGGAGTGGATAGCAGAGATACCACCGGAATACGACGGTTTTGGGTACTGTTCTATAGTTTGATGTCTGTTTTTGGGAGTCAGTACTGCAGATCTTAATGAAGATGCTACCTACGCCGACGGGAGAGCTTCTCTACCTCCCAGGAGGTGGTAGCTATGGCAATGGGAGAAGCCCTCCTGTCAACACAGCCCTGTCTACCCTGGGGGTCAAGTCAGTATAACTATGTTACTCAGGAGTGTGGATTTTCCACATCGGAGCAATGTAGTTATACCAACAGAAGTCTGTAGCGCTTAGTCCCCATGTATGCAGAAGGCAGGTGCGTAATACCATGCAATGTGCAGATGTGGTTTAAAGTGACCCATATTTTCCATGGGAGCGAAAACCCACATGGTTCTTTGGTTGTGTGCTTGATGAGGTGTTTGTTCGGGATGTTGATATCTTTCCACCTTGCTCACCATTGATCTTCAGGGAAAACCCTGCATCTTTGAGCTCTGATGCTGCAAACCGAAGGGAGTCGGGAGCAAAGTCCCAGTGACTAGCAATGAGAGTTGAGCTCCTAACTCACTCATGATGATTAGTTTGTTTCCGGCCTGCATTTACTGAAGCCTTCACAAGTCAATGAAAAAACTCATGCTGAAGTAAAATGCAAAATTTTCTTGCCTTATAAAAAGGAAACAATCCAGTGTACGATCTGGCAGTAACGTCTCACCTCATGTAAAGGTCCATCTGGTACTGCAGACTGCACCACATCATGCCTCAGTTTCCTTAAATGAAGAAGTTTTTCTCTATAATCATTCACACTGGCTGGCACGAGTTCAGCTTGAAGTAATATGGCAAACACGGACTGAAGCTCTCCTGTTCCATCTTCCTGAACAAACCAGTGAAATGCCTTTTGTTAGAGGATTCCTCGAGACAATTGTTTTGTCATAATTCACTATTTAAAGGCAGAGCCTCAGCTGCTGTAAACTGACATAGCTCCACTGAACTTGATGGAGCTACAGAGATTTCCACCGGCTGAGGATCAGGCCCATAAAGTTACAGTCTGAAAAAACAAACCAAGTACAAAGGGAGCCCACTTTAGCTAAAGAACAGAGCCTAGCATGTGTAACTGGCAAATAAAGTCAGTGTCAAGAAAACCGCTTATATTAACCCCCACACACACCATGGTTTTGAAATGTTAAAGCAGCAATTGTAATACTACCTTGGTTGATGTAGGAAGCTGAGCCTCAAAATGATTTAAAATCCTTATTGTCAAGAGTCGGACCTATTAAAAGTGAAAGCATGTTTTAGAGGCGTACTGCAAATGGTGAAAGGCCATTGAAAATGGGCACAATTTTAAAGAGACGAACAGCATTCATTCTTGCACATTTCACCTTTAGGCTTTCCTTATTCAGCTTATTTCAAAAGCCGCAAGGACAACTTGCCGCTAGTTAAGAATTCATTTTTTTCCATTAAAACACAAATCAGCTTGCACATATTGGAAACCGTTAGAAAAGAAGATTACCTTGGAGATGCTGGAGGAAATATTTGCTTTCAGTTTATCAAACAAATCCATCAAGTTCTCATGGGAAAGAGGATCCTGGCAACCACACAAAGCCAACCGCGTATAATAGAGATCAGCCAGTAGCAAGGCTGATGGGTCTGAAGGAAAGGTGCTGAAACAAAATATTTGTTTATTATTGTACAAGGTGAACCACGAAAAAAATCTGTCCCAATCTGTTTTCTCTGGCTGGACTAGGAGAACTATGTTGGGAGATCATACAGATCTTAAACACTTTCTGTAGCTGCTCAGTTATTATTAACTGAGCCCTACCAAATTCGTGGCCATGAAAAACGTGTCACGGACCGTGAAATCTGGTCTTTTGTGTGCTTTTACCCTATACTATACAGATTTCATGGGGGAGACCAGCGTTTCTCAAACTGGGGGTCCTGACCCAAAAGGGAGTTGCAGAGGAGTCAAAAGGTTATTTTAGAGGGATCACGGTATTGTCATCCTTACTTCTGCACTGCCTCCCAGAGCCGGGCGGCCAGAGAGCGGCGGCTGTTGGCCAGGTGCCCAGCTCTGCATGCAGCACCCCGCCAGCAGCAGCACAGGAGCAAAGGCGGCGATACTGTACCAGGCCATCCTTGCTTCTGCAGTGCTGCTGGCGGCAGCTCTGCCTTCAGAACTGGGCTCCCGGCCAGCAGCCGCCATTGCAGCTGCCCAGCTCTGAAGGCAGCACCGCCGCAAGCAGCAGTGCAGAAGTAAGGGTAGCAGTACCGCAATCCCCGCCCCCCACAATAACCAACGGCCCCACTGTCATACAACTCCTTTTTGGGTCAGGACCCCTACAATTACAATACTGTGAAATTTCAGATTTAAATAGCTGAAATCATGAAATGTACTATTTTTAAAGTCCTACGACCATGAAATTGACCAAAATGGACCATGAATTTGGTTGGGCCCTAGTTATTATATATGTTAATTATTAGTTGAAGAGGGTTAATGGAGTAGTCAGTTTGCATAAGTGTTTATTAAAATGTGGAGGTCAAAAGCGAGGTGCTCCCTCTTACTGAGGGAGAGTACAAAATAATGTCTAAAATCAATATTTAAGGGAGGGAATGGAATCATCCTAATACTGTAGGAGAATCCTCTAGACCACAACAAGAATTAAAATGTGATATTTATGTTTAGCCAAGACTATTTTCACTTTACTGTTTTTTGTAAGTAAAACAAAACACAAGAGTCCTGGCTGCAATCCCGCAAGACAAAACCAGCATTGTTGCATTCACAGGTTCAACAGCAACAAAAAAGTTAATCTGCAGCTTTCAAACAATTCAAAGGAGCAGATTGTTATTAAGGAGATAGGGCTATAAAGCGTACACCATACAGTACAGTAAGCTGGCAGTGCCTGACAACATCCCTGCCCCGGATGGCTAAAAACCTGAAGAAACATGCTGGTGAAAAAGCCAACAAGAAACAAACAAAGCAAGCGTGTTTGTTTTGCTTAATAGCCTTTAAATAAAGGCAAAGTTACCTCTTCACTACATTAAGTGGAACACCAGAGAGTCAAAAGTTCCCTTACCTCACCAAGTTCTTCACACGTTCCACAGGTAACAAATGGAGAATTTCAGAAGATTCTGCTAAACTAAGTAGCGTGCTCACAGCTTGGCAGGCCACATACAAGCCTCCTAAGGGCAGAGGGAATGGGAACAAACTGTGTAGTTATTCATTCACATTGAATTTCTGTTTGTAAAGTGCTTTGGGATCCTCAAATGAGAGGTGCCACAGAAGTGTACAGGATTATAATGTAATTTCACATGCTATAGCCCACAAATGACATTTTTATTTCTAACTGCAACAATTCAACATTCATCATCACCCACGATCAAAGTTTAGAGTAGAATTCTCCTCTGATCATCACAGCAGATCTCCATCTTGAAACCCTGCCCATCCCTGAACATGCAGAATACCCAGTTTGTATCAGTCTATGTGAAGTCTGGGCATATGAGGAGAGCAGTACTGAAATTAAGCTCTGCTGTGTGGGTCTCAGAGAATTTTGCCCAACAAATGGTGCTTGGGAAACCAGAAAGAGCTGTCAAATGCATTACTGAAAGGAAAGGGGGGCAGAGGGGGGAACACGATAATTGCACAAGCATCCATATGTCCTTGCACCTTGGAAATGCAGGGTGGGATCTGTAAACCCATCTACGTGATTCAGAGGCTCAATTCCTACTAAAATTAATGGGACTAGGCTTTCATTTACCCAAGATAACTCTGAAAGTAGTTTCCTTTCTGCTCCCTTTCTTTAGAGTTAGAGAGTTTCTCTACTGCTGACAGGTCCACTCCCATCATAATCAACACCAAACTGCAGCCAAAATCCTCTCAGCCAGGAATGGGGAAGTGCAGTTCCCGTCAATGCCACTCCTAAATTGGCCAGAGGGTTCACTCCCTTCATTCTTCCCTTACAGAAGAGTCACTGTCCCTATGCAAGGGACATCAAGGGAGACTTACAATGGCACAAAGGACAGTCAAGCAATCAACCCTCACAGAAAATGAACGGGCGTTGGGGAATCTAAATCCTCCTTGTGTCTCAGAAAATCTCCCCAATTTTGATTTGCTTTAATTCCCCAGCTACCTGGGGATTCTTTCTTACCATTAGTCTGTGCAGGGAATTCCCTACTGAAATAAATGGGGAGCTGTCCATTTAAAAACAGAAACTGATGGCAGAATCAGGCTTTATATAACCATTTAGAACAGAGGTGGGCAAACTACAGCCCGCAGGACCGTCCTGCCTGGCCCTTGAGCTCCTGGCCAGGGAGACTAGACCCGGGCCCTGCAGCCTCAGCTCACTGTGCCGCCAACGCTCTGGTCCGCTGCTCTTACCGGGCAGAGCGGCGGCATGGCTGGCTCCAGCCAGGCAGCAGGGATGCGAGCTCCTGCTGCTCTGAGCGCCATGGTAAGGGGGCGGGGAGTGGGGGGTTGGATAAGGGGCAGGAGGTTCCAGGGGGTGGTCAGGGGAAAGGGAGCAGGGGGTGGTTGGATGGGGTGGAGGGTGGTCAGGGGACAGGGAACGGGCGGGGGAGGGGGGTTGGATAGGGGTGGGAGTCCCGGGGGGCCTGTCAGGGGGCAGGGGTGTGGATAGGGGGCGGGGCAGTCAGGGGACAGGGAGCGGCAGGGGGTTGGATGGGTTGGTGATTCTGAGGGGCAGTCAGCGGGCAGGAAGTGGAAGGGGGCGGAAGCCAGGCTGTTTGGGGAGGCACAGCACATACAATTTCTCAACCCTGATGTGGCCCTCAGGCCAAAAAGTTTGCCCACCCCGATTTAGAAAGTTGGTTGTTTTTTCCCCCCCTTAAAGTAATTACAATAGATTAAAACAGCTGGATACCACATAGAAAAAAGGGGTTAGGAAGTATAGGGGATGTTCCTGACGCAGACTAAGCAATATTAGAGAAGAAAAGCAGAATGTAGTACACTACTTTGGATATTTCTATGCAGATTGATAGTAATTATAATGGATTTAATAGCCAATAAGAATACCTGCCTCTTATGTAGTCCTTTTCATCCATAGACCTCAAAGACCTTTACTAAGGGAAGTTTGGATACTTTTTCATACTTCTCTAAGAAGCTGAATTTTTTTAAACCACTCTGTTATAATTTTGATGCATATTTCCAATTAAATCAGAAGATTTCTCTGGGCAATGGTTATAGAGAGGACTACCAATTTGTTAATATGTGAAGCTGTACATGTAGGCAAGCTATTTAGTTTTAGAATTACTGTCAAGACCCAGGATGTTGAAAGAAAAATTCCAGATCTAGAGCCAAAGATTGTGAACAATGTAGTCAAAAAACACATGTAAAAGTGTATCACTATCTTTTTGCTATAAACTTGACTTTGATAACCCAGCTTGGTTTAGTTTCCATTTCTTTTACTCCCTCTTCCTTTTCTTGACAATCTGTCTCTCAAATTCTTTCTAAACATCTTGGTCACTCAGATTTTGAGTCTATACTTTTGTAAGCTCCTTGTCCAATTACATGTCCCTGGCATGACATTTATTTCACCATCCTATTATTACTATAGATGGCATTTGGTATATTATTTCCTGTATGTTATTTTTTCCATCTTGCCTTTCATGTTTCATTATGCTGCTTATTAAATCAGGATACAATGCAGTTATTATTCATTGTTATGTCTTGGGTCTCTAGTATAATTGCAGAGTTGTGTCTTTTATGTGCCAGTAAAAACTTAATGAACAAGAGATGACTGTAACTGACCTTTGCGGAGCCTTCCTCTGTCAATAGCCAGGAAGAGAGATTCTATAAAACTTGTAACTGGTAGCAGCATTTTTTCCTTGTCTATTGGTCTGCCAAAAATAAAGGTACAAACGCTTATTTTTTTGTTAAAGTCAGACACTTGATAACATTGGATTCTCTCTCACATTTCTCTTATGTTAAATATAGATTTCAAACAAATTGATTATTAGTCAACTATTTTGTTAAGTCAATTTCACAACCTAAATCATTTCTTCAATGATTACTTTCTAAGTCTTTCTTCCACAAAATGTAATTGCACTGACTGAGCATGCTCTCTTCCTAGGGACTGAACCAACAAAATTCTAAGGGCTCCGTTTCATGCCAGCAAATGTGACCTTCTGAATAGGAAAGCAGGAAACCTGCATTCTGTTACCAGCTCTGCCACAGACCTGCTGGGCAACCATGGGCATGTCACATCACGGCTCTGTGCCTCAGTTTCCCCATTCATACAATGGGGGTAACAATACTTTCCCTTTCCTTTGCAAAAGCTTTGAATGAAGAGCAATATGTGAAAAACATCAGACATGAGCTAAGTAGTATTATGATTCAGATACAAGACAACAGTAACAGAATGGTTAGCATCCTCACCTAACATGCGGAAGTACAACAAGGGCAGCCCAAGGGTGTGAAAGATCAATAATGTCTTCATTTTCTGGTAAGTGGATTAGAGACAGAATATGATCCAACACTGGCATTTGTTTCCTTTCTCCATTTCTCTTACTCATCTTCTGTCTTGTATTGGATCTAAAAACAAAACCAAGCTTAATCAGTAACCTAGTTCAACAACAGCAGTTGAACCTTTCTTCCTCTGACATTTAAAAGTAAGTTGTCTCCTTTGAAGAAAAGGCTAAGCTTCACATTGACTTGGACAGTACACTTTTTGATGGGATCTTCACTATCTCCATGGCACAAAGGACCACACAGTCATTTCTAATGTGCAAGGCAGGAAATGCTCCATAAAAGATTACATCTCAGCATTCAGAGGTCCAGCAGAATCTGGGGCTTGCTCCTGGACTGTAAACATTGTTATTCCATTGATTTTCAAGTATAAAAGAATGGTGTCTTTTTTGATGCTGCTCTGTATTCATTAAAGGGATTCCGCCACATTTCCAACACAGCTGTAAGACCTGCTCTACAGCAAGTGTTTCTCAAGCAAACTGATCCAGCTCCTGGAAAATAAACCAACTTTCCTCCAAAACAACTTCATATACATCTGAATTTGCAACAGGCTACATATCGATCTCACTCCCAAGATGAAGTTAGTCATAAGGAAAGTTCTCCTTTTGATACCTAAAGGCCCTGCCATTTGCCCCAACTGGAGAACAGTTTGTAGCTGTATTATCCCAGATGCAGAGCTAGGACTAAACTGACTACCTCCTCCTTGCTCCATGGGGGTAAGTGACTGCAGCAGCCTGTTTTCTGGTGCAAATTACTTCCCCCATGTTGCTGGCTCAGCTGTACTGGTAAGTGCATTGGGATGGGGAGGCCGGGGACCCTTGGGTCCTCCCACTCCCCACCAATCTGCACCAGACGAGAAAGTAGTGTTGTGACCCAGTGGGTGGTGCTCTCCTCTTGCCCCCTCTTTGGTCATCCGCGATGTGGGTAGCCCGTGCAGGGGAGCGTACTCATAACTAAATCCTTAATAATCACAAAGGCCAATGTAGAAAGAGTTCACTATTACCGTAGAGAAGAATAAATGTTTATGAAATTGCAGAGAAATGAAGGTTGGGGTGTAGAAGGGGAATAATTCCCTCCACTCCCCACAGGTAAAAATCAGCACTCCCCTGCAGATTTATTATGAAAAATGCTGAACTGTACAAAAATAGCCCCCAAATGGGAGAATTCTGCTTACACTTAGATACCATCTAAATGGAAATGTGATTAAAACAAAAACAGACTGCAGGACCACGTGGAATTCATCCCAGCAGAATATTTATTGTGACTGCTGCTGCTTTTCCTTCATAATCATTTTTGGGTATTTATATTGCAGTGCCATCCAGACATCCAAATCGGGATTGGGGCCTGCCTGGGCTGAACAAAATGTTTAGGAAAACATGGTCCCTACGCCCAAAGAGCTTAAAGACTAAAAGACTATGTGACATATGAAAGACAAGCTGAGGAGAGAGAGATACAATCAGATACAATTTGATTTGCTTCTTCCTGTTCTCTTGCCCCTGATGTCGGTATTCTCAGGAGCAAAGAATACGAGGAAGAAAAAGTATTTCTACATTGTTTTGAGATGAGACAAAATCCTATACAAGGGACAAATATTCACCCCTCTCTGTGACAGAAATGCAGCAAGTATTTAAATGCCCAGCTCTGCAGAAATTATTCCAAGTCCCCCAAGAAAGAATGAACACTACTGAAGTGGCAGTTCTGATGCCATTGTCAGTCGGCTTAGCAACACTACGTTCCAAACCTTTTGAAAGAGCTCCAAGGTAAGAGTGTCTGTGGAGCGTGAGGAGACTTACCCTATCGGTGGTTCTGTAAAAACAAGGGGATATTTTTCAAAAGCCATTGAGCCAACAGTGGGAGGTTCTGCTTTCTCCAGAATGAGTTTAGCCAAAATTGCCATTGCCTCATCCCTAGCTAGCACATCTTCTCCAGAGAAGCAGTCCTCGACGTACTCTAGAAAGCATGGAAGAAAATGCTGAAAAGAAAAAGAAATTGAGATTTAACATGCCTCTCCAATTCTGACCAAGCAAATCAGGGATCCGAGATACTAGGGCCAGGGAAGCCAAGTTCTTTGGGATGAGCTGTGGCAGTACAAAGGTTTCCTCCAGTCCTGATGCATCTGATCACCAAGATACCGAGGCATCAGTACCAGGGAGCCCTTGAGAAGCCAGTGATTTGACATAAAGCCCCTGGCCTGTCCCAACTCCAGGCTCCCGACAGAGCTCAGGATCCCCAAGCTCAGCCCCTCGCAGCATGGAGAGAACCAGCTCCCCTCAACTCCATGCCTCTCCTCAGAACCCTGGGCCACCATGCTCAGGCCCCACCCACCAGACATCCCTGGTTCTCCATTTCAGCCTTCGCCACCCCCACACAGAAATTCCATACAAATCCCAACCCCACGTCTTCACACTTGTTTCCTCTCCCCACTTTCCTTCCATCAACACAGATATCTGCAGCTCCATTCACTGCTTCTGCATCATGGTGTCAGAGACCAGACCTCAGCTGAGGAAGCTACAACTCGTTATGGTAGGAACCCTCTTTTATCCTCCCCATTTACTGTCTCTTTTACATTCAAAACGGGGACTGGTTAAAACCGAGAGCCTCTCTGTACGCTCCTTGCAATTTCCCCATCTCTCTGGGCTCTCCTATGTGCATCAAAAAGATCTGGAAACAGGTGAGAGAGACACCTTGAAATCCCCAGACTACTGATACCTCCATTGAGACACATCCCCCGTTAACCAATTTACCATGAAAAAGTCACCAATACCAGAGACAAGACACTGGCAAGCATGTGTTGGGGGTACATATTGAGGTGTGCAGCCACAATGGGTGTTCAAGCTCCTGTCAGATGCAAAGCTGCAACATAACGCTAACTAGAGACCACTGACATCTCCTTGACTTCTGGACCATGTCTGCCCCTTCAGTAACCCAGCAGGAATCCCCTGATCTGTGTTACGTGGGAGTTCAAATTAGATAATTACAGTGGTCCCTTCTGGCTCTTAAAAATCTATGAAATTGTAAAGAAAAGACATTTTTTGCATTGCCATTTTCATTCTTCTGATAGTGACTAACAGCTCCTTTCACTCCCATCAGGTCACATCCAAGACACAGAAGATGGATAGTTCAAATATATGTCAAATAACAATGACTCATCATTGGAACTAGATATATTATGAATTTGCCAAGTGTAATGGCATTCCTATGGTCAGCAGTCAAAACAACTCTCCATCAGGCTCATTTTTCCCACCCAGAAACACAACTCCTCCATTGCTCATCTGACTACAAAATAAATACATGAATGAAAACTTCACCTACCTGCTCAAACTCATTCATTGAAAACACTGTTTTGGAGAAATCCAAAAGGAGGCGCCTTTCAAAGCCACTTCCAAATACCTGTCAAATGCAAATGAAGGGTTAGAAGGGGCATATAAGCAACAAGCACTTTATTTGTTCATGAAGGTTATCAAGACATATGAGCTATATTCCTCCAGCGCACACAGTGTTTCTTAGTGCTGAAAGGAGTTACATATAAATACCTACCCCCCTCCTGACCCTGCAAACACTTACACACATGGAGAACTCCAATGTATGTGAGTAGCCCCATCGAGTTTAATGGGATTACTCACATAGACGGGGTGCAGGTCTTATGGGAAGAACTTGAGAGATTTGTCAGGGTTGATAGGCAGAAAATTAATACTACTAAGCCAGAGATCAACACCAAAGACCGGACAGACTTAATAATTCCTCCAGCCTTATTTCATTATTGTGAAAACATTTTTTGGTTTCATCCTTTGCAAGAAATACAAGAGATGTACCTCCATTGCGTCGTTTTGCTCTGCAAATCTATTTTTCCTACAGCACAACTAGTTGCCCATATTAATTATATTATAAATATGTACAGTAACATATGCAAACGGAAATATCCAAAATAAATCCTGCCATCTCACATATACCTCAATCAACAAAACAGATTAAAAATAAGCAAACACTATCAAAGCAGCATTGTGTCTGGGTCCAGTGGCAGCAGCAGCAATGGTGCTAATATATACCTGTAACCTGCTTTAGAAAATACTGCCAGGCTTGCCAAAGGGCCTGATAGAAAGGTCCCTGAGATCAAGAGGCAGCACAGTCTAGTGGACAGGTCACCAGACTAGGAGTCAGGGGACCTGGGTTCTAATCCCAGTTCTACCACTGACCTGCTGTACAACCTTGGGCAAATCACTTCACTTCTTTGTTTCCTTGTCTGCTTAGACAGGGACTGTTGATTACAGTGTGTTTGTACAGGGCCTGGCATAATGGGACTTCAATCTCAGTTAGCACCTCTAGGCACTACTGTCATACAAATAAACAACAGACTTGGGCTTTGGATCAGCCCCTAAATTCACCATATGCTGAGCCAGGGAGTGGCTTGTACCTCGCCTGCACAAAAAGGATGACAGTAGCCCTGAGTGACACATTTTCTAGAACATAAGTGCTGTGTGTGGCAATCAACTCATTCAAGAGAGACTGAGAGACTGATCTGTGGTTCTTACCTTCTCAATGGTTTCCTTGGTCACAGCATCTGGCAGGATAACATTGTCAGCAAGCAGCAAAACAGAAAGCGTTTTAAGCAGGGTCTTACAGCAAGGCACCGAGAGATCAGATGTTTGTAACATTTTTGCTAACGTCTGAGGAATATGAGAGAGAGAAAGGCAATGTCACACGCACCGCAGGACAATGACTTCTCCCAGCCGTGCCAGAGGGGATGAGGACCCCTGTGGAAATGCTCTTTCACAGCTGCTCAGGCTGCTGCCTTCTCCACAGCAGCACAGTTCCTTCAAGAACCATGACCTCACATGGTCCTCAGCAGCTATTGTCCATGACCACTTCTCCTCCTGCCCTGCTCTCAGTGGAGGATTCATTTAGAGAAGGACACCCATAAGATCACGATGACAGAATCAGCATTATATTACACAGGGGAATTCCCATAAATTTGCTGGGGTGGCTCCCAAAAGTTGCCAAACTGACTTTACCCCAACCCAGCTTCTAAACCTCAGCACACCCACACAACCAGAGAAAACAGGTGAGCATACTGAAGATGCTCTGGTTTCCCACCCTCCATCTGTGTGCACAGTAGCCTAAAGGATGGTCTGACCCACCTTACAAACTGCTTCAGGTTGAGAGATTTTGGACCCATTTGCATGTTCTGCTAGGATCAAATACACTTGCAATATCCTTTCCATCTGTTCTGAGATTTCACAGCAGTTGGCCTTTGTTATTCTCTCCTGCAATTCTAACACTGATTCCTGCAAGAGACAGTTTCACATGAATGATCAGATCCCGTCACGGATAACGCTAAGCTGCAGTGATTCTGGTAACGGCATGTTCCACGGCCTGATAAATTGCTAGCTTTCTTATTCTGATCCAACAAATGAACCCTTCCAGGAAAGGAAAAATATAGCCAAATGGTTCCAATAATCCAATAATGAACACCTCACATCCCTTGGATGGAAAAACAAACGTCTTGCAAGGTGAAGTGCTCTTTCACAGAAGGCTTACAGATTGCATAGGAAAGAAACAGGAGAAGAAACAAATACCTTGTGCTTAGCTACACGTGAACGCTTGGAGCCAGATTCTGACCGCAACTGATCTCAGTACCTCCACTGACTCCTGTGGTGAAATCATGGTCCTACTGAAGTCAGTGGGAGTTTTGCAATTGATTTCAATGGGACCAATACTTCACCCTTGTTGTATACTAGTGTGAGATCAGAATCTAGTCCAGGGAATGCAAAAATACTAATCACATAAAACAACTCCTAATAGCGGAAGGCAAAGAATTGTTATTATACTGGTTGGAGTGGGAAGAGAAGATGAAAAGGATCTTCACTGGCAGCTAAAACCATGGCAGGAAAGCAGCGGTTACCTTCCCCAAATCCCACCCCAAACTGCACAGCATAACTGCACCAGTTCAACAATCATCAGGCCCTCTGTCCCCGCAGATAAAAGGCCAAGCTTTCCTCCTTAGTGCAACATTTATTTTAATGTTCCTACTGCAGAAAAAAATCACACACCACACACCTTTCCTTTAACACACACAAAATGTTATTCTTGGGGAGGGAGATCATCTTTTTTTTCAGCTTCTCAGCAATTAAAACTTACTTCCAAACATTTGAAAAGAACCTCAAAATGCTCCTTGTAGATATGCACTGCAGCCGATTTTACCATATGTTTGAAAGCTTCTCCAACAATAATCCATGGGAGTTTAGCTTCAATCTCGGTAATGGGTCCAAGCTTTAGCAGAATGAACTTTATAGCCTGTGGAAGGAAAAGGCCAGTTATGTCTTTACGCTTAGAAAAGAGACTAAAAATTTCTAAAACCCTTTAGCTTCAGAATTTTTTTTTTTAAATGACAATGTGATACTTTTTAAAAATATTACGGGGATTTGGATCCCCTATAAAACTGTCTTTTTTTGCCCAGTACCAAAGTTAATATTTAAATCCAAAATTGTTTCATAGACTCTAAATAAATCCACAGAAATGCACATTATCACCCAACGCAATCATTTCAAAACACAAATATTGCCCAGGACTTACTAAAAGCAAAAACTTGAAAAGCCACCTTTAAAGAGATATCATTACATGTATTACCTTACAATAAACAGCATAATTTACATCCCAAATCCACTGAAGCAAACAGAAAGACACCTATTGCCTTCAAAGAGTGCGATATCAGGCTCTAATATAGTGATGTCCCGTATTAGGTACTTTAAAACTTTGTCATTTTCCATTTGGTTTATATGCTCAGGCTATTTACCTTCTCTGCACAGGAGTGAAACATGTTCCTAACCCCCTTGCACATCTCAAAGAGTAACTGTCCCACGCCTTCTACTTTTTCTGGGTGCTCTCCCAGGTCAAGAAACATTACATTGAAAAGTGCATTTTTATCAGAAACCTACAAAACAAAATCCACAGAGAAAAAGTTATCTTCAGTTCAAACCTATCAAATGGAAAGAAATCATAAATGACTCCTGACAGTGCCATTTTACTCCTCTACTCCACTCTCCAACAATTCAAACTTGCTCTCGCTACAATAACGTGATTCAACAGAATGGAGAGGAAGGATCAGATCCTCAGCTGGTGTCGCTCAGTGTAGTTCCACTAACAATGCCCATTCAAATCAATGGGACTTAAGCACATGCTGAAGAGCTTTGACGAACAAGGATGGGATTACTCACATGCTTAATGTTAAGTACATGCTAAGTGCTTTAATGAGATGTCACACTGAATAAGGGGTAGTAAACTAGTCACTAGACCACTAAGGACTCTATTAGGGTCTAAGAAAAGGACTGGACCATTTTAAGTCAGAATTCAGTAATTAAGAACTCTGATGCTGCAAACAGATGGAAGAACACTGCTTGAATTTCTACCAAAAATTTTCAAAATCCTCAGTTTCTGGGTGCCCAACCTGTAGCTCCTTAAAGGGTCCTGAATTATAGGGATTAGGGATCAGCACTTTCTGAAAATCAGGCTCCATTAAGGTGTCTCAGGTTGGATGTCCAAAATTCAAGGCAGCCAAATTCACCAGTCACTTTAGAGAACCCTGGCTTCTGCACATATTGGCTTAATCAACACCAAATGGCTATATGTTCTATTCCCTACTTCACCAAAATGATGGCAGCTTAGGATTGATTAATTTGGCTAGAAAAATTATGTACTCAGATTTTCTGTGCTCAAATGAAGAGACACAGAAATTGTAAACAATGCAGCAAAAAGTCTCAAATCATTATTTAAAAAATGCATTGACCAAACGTGAAGTATAAAAACTAAGGGCCCAGTCCAGCCAGGTCCAGTGGAGTTCCTTTCTCCTTATCAGGGATTCTATAGAAATGTTGGAAAGGTGACCATGAGCTCTTCAGTTTCACTGCTCTTAAAAAAAAAAAAAAATCATCCATATTACATATCTAGTCAGGGCCTGATCCTGTGAGGTGATGAATACATTCTGTTCCAGCTGTGCTACATATAAAGTCTCCTATAAAACCTTTGTCACTACATAAACCAAACCAAACCCCTCAGAATGGATAGAATGCTAGTTTGTGTTTTGTTAGCCCCTTTATTCTCTAGAGGGCACCCATTGTCATGACACATTACAGCTTTGTTCAGTATTGGTTAGCTTGAAGCCAAGGGCCCCCATGGAAAGCTGTTAAAGTCATGTTAATAACACGTCACCTACCTTCCTCATTAGAAAGGTGAAGCTTTCTGCAGCAAAGTTTCTGATGTGTTGTTTGTTGTGTGCCAACAAGGTACTGTATAAACTACAAATACAACAGGCAATTAAAACCATTCAACTCACACTCAGCCAGAAAGAACTCATCAATAATTACTTTGTTAAAAAGACAATTAATTCTGAAGAGTAAGAGGCATTTACATTAAAATATAATCTAGTGAACACAGACCAATAAAACTTACCTATATATATTGGCCATATCCTTCACCATCAGTCTCCACAGGTATTTGTAAAGGTAGGAAAGAGTGGTAAAAGCCCATTCTAGCAGCTCTGTGTCTTGGGTATCCAATAACATGGTGATGGTCAGAAAAAAGTCTTGAAAGTGAGGGTAGAAGTCTGTCTGGAGATCTCGAGCCAGCTGTACCACAAGGCTAGAGTTCAAATAACAAATATCAATGTTTGTATGTTTAAAATGCCAAACACCTAAATAGTCACTGCCTGATTGTGCAACTACACTGCAGATTAAAATGGCTCTAGTGCGTGTACAGTATGCAGATTCATTGGAAGTAAAGCTGTCACTGTCTCTTATCTGACCACCACACATGATGTTAGCTTGAACGAAAGGGGTTTTTGAACTGAAAACAAACCAACCAAACAACCTCAAATAATTTCATGTTTAGGTGACATTAAGAGTGAGACTCACAACCAAGAGCAGCCATGAACACGTCAGTGACAAGATATGAGCTCACACCAACATGCTTCTTGGGTTGTTGAGGAGATTTGTTTGGTTATATTCTAGGAGTATTTTTGAAAGTAAACCATAGAATTGGAATGCTAAAAGACACAGAAAATATCACCGGTATGGCTCTCTCTCAGTAACATGCGTGCAATGCAATTCTTTCTTCAGTGACAACAAGGACACATACACAATGTTTTTGACGTGATTTACACTTTTCACTCTACATCGACACAAAGGCACTGAGTTTATTTTACAGCGTGTACTTACTCCAAAAGGGGCTGATACGCAAGACTGTTTTTGACTTGCAGATGAGTCTTCAAGCTCTGCACTATGGCATCCTGATAATACACCAGCTGGTTGAATGACTGGCATTTGCCGGCCACTTCTTTGTAGAATTTCACTGTGCAAAAAACAAGGAACACTTAAGAACTGTGTCCCAGTTACTGGTAAACGTAAAGGACTTTAAAGAGAATAACACCTCCTCTAGAGCCCGATCCAAAACCCACTGAAACTGATGGAAAGACTTCCAGTGATTTCAATGAGCTCTGAACCAGGACCCTAATCCCGTGCATTAGGATGGTATTCTAGGTAAACAAATTCCACCTTGTAAAGCATGACCTCATTATGCAAGCGAAGAGTGCAAATTAAATATAAACTATTTACTATAAAGAGATACCAAAGTGCTGTGTGAGGTTCAGTTCTCTCCATTTCTGCAGTCCTTCATAAAAGTAGGTTTCAACCTCCTGTCAGAAATCAAGATCATGCATTAGCCAAACAGCCCTAAATAAAAACTATTCTTTCAATGTAAAGATTAGATAGAAGGCTCAACAGATGAAGCACAATGAAATGCTTCAAGTATTCATTTGAGAGATATTTAAAGAAATGCTGATGACTTCACTTTAAAACAGCATCAGTTACTGAAACACATTTAATGCTTAAAATATATGGCCTGATAATGCGAAGTGCAAAGCCATATAAGCTCCTGAATGTTTTATTATCAGAGTATCTTTAAAAAGTAACGCTACTGATGTGTGCAAAATATACTTTGAGATTTTACTGCAATTTCACAATGTATTAACTAATTAAATCCATGATCCCGCACAGACTTACGTAAGTGCTTACATGTAAACACTAGGAGTTAGTCCCATTAAAATAAATGGAGCTATCCACTGTCCATAAAATTAACCATGTGTGTATGTCTTTGCGGGATCAGGACCTCACTTTATTCCATTGTTTTTTCTTCTCTTACAAACAAATCTGAAACATTGACTTTCAATAAGACTTAGGCTCCTAAATGCTTAAGTCACTTTTGAAAATGGGACTTAGCTGTCTAAATGGAGCAACGCCTAAATATCTTTAGATAATCTGAACCTTGGTGAATATCCATTTCTAAAGTGCTCTGAGATCCTCGGTCAAAAGATGTTATAGAATTGCAGAATTATTATATTCTTCTCACCTCAGCATAGCTCCCAGTCCTGTCAATCCGATGAATAATATCGATATTAACATTGCCTAAGCGTTCAGAGAAGGTGAGAAACTGTAAAAAAACAAAAAAAACTAAAGTCAAATGTTGCCTTTGCTCTGTTTATTTCAGAATTATCCCTTTTACATGAGTCTCAATGACATGTACTATATAACTGCAGACACTGCTTTTAAAGGAAACACTGTCAAATAGTTCAGGTTGTGTAAATTAAGCTGTTTATATATATATATACAGAGAGAGAGAGAGAGATTCTGGTTTTATGTCAATGAAATCAGTCTTTTTGTTAGTTTGTTTTTCAATTGGGGGAGTAAATAGAAATATCTGCCTGGGGTGTTTACAGCCAAACACTGTAGTACCTGTTAACGCAGGAGAACAAAAACAAAGACCTTCATCAGTCACTTAAGTTTCATTTCTAAGGCTTTTAGCAACACGGCTGTACCGCTACAGCCGTGCGACTACAAGGCATGCGGTGAAGCTGCTGTTTGTCGGCAGGAGAGAGCTCTCCTGCCGACAGAAAACTTCCACCCCACCATGAGTGGCAGCTGTTTTGTTGGCAGGAGTTCTCCGACAAAGCGTTGTTCACACCGGCGCTTTTCGTCAGTAACATTTTTGTCATGTGGGGGGGGAGGGGGGGTTAACACCCCGAACGTCCAACGAAGTGCCAGTGTAGACAAAGCCTAAGTGGGAGTGAAGCACACTTAAGAAAGCTAAGAGCATAAATGGAAGGTGGGAAGGAAGGCAAACATTTGATTTTTAAAATGATTAGTTTTCAGTGCACAGCTGTTCTAACACATACCATAGAGCGGGGTGGCCAAACCATGGCTCACGAACCACATGCGGCTCTTTTACAGTTAAAGTGTGGTTCACAAAACCCTTATGCCCCTGCCCATTCTCCACCTACCAAAAGGGGGTGGGGGGAAAGCTTGGGCCTTCTCCCCTATGGTACGGTGGTGCTAGGGGCATCAGCCCCACAAGAGGCACCTGCAGGGGCTTGGGGCTTCAGCCCTGCTCTGGCTGAAGCCCCAAACCCCGGAAGGCGCCTCCTGGGGGGCTAAAACCTCTAGCCCCACCATCCTGACAGGTGCACACAGCTCTTGAACTTCTGAAGATTATTGTAGGTGGCTCAAAGGGTCGGTACGTTTGGCCACCCCTGTCACAGAGCTTGATCCTGGCCTTAAGTAAGGCCCATGCAGTGCCCCATTGTCTTCAATGGATGAGTAGAGATAGGGTAGGTAAGGGATAGGAGGGGGAAGAAAGGGGGTGTGCATGCAAGTGCCAGATAGCTTGCATGACCACAATGGAAGATTGATTATTAACACTGTCTAAAGTTTTATAAGTAACACAAGAACTTTTTAAAAAGATGTATTATCTTCATGTTCATAATTGTCTTCAGTTATCAGAACACTGCTCATCTACAGATGTCTATAAAAATAATAATGACTGACCGAACACTATTTATATTTCAGTATAAAGAGTCTTTCCAAAACAAAGAATTACAGCAAATATTTTGCATCATTCAACTAAACATTGTTTTAAACAGACACTATTTGGATTTATTTTAAAATACAATTCCCGACTGAGTAGTCTTTAAATAATATGCCCTCAATTAATTTTTTGTAAATGCCTTTCTGAAATATTTTATTGGGGGTTTTCTCATCGTACCCTGTCAATGGGTTTCTAGACTCTTTTCAGCAAGGGGGGGACATTGTCTGACTTGGGAAACAGTGAAAATGACTACAGTCGAGTCGCATCTTATGCAGGGGTTAGGTTCTAAAGTCAGCACATAAAGCTAAAATCGCGTACAGTCAAAATTACCCTTGAAAATCCCTTAAATCGCCCATAAAGTTCAGTATACTGTACATGATTTTGTGTACACAGCCTTGTACAGTAATATGTATAATGTATACAGTAATGTACAGTATATAATAAAGAGCACATATGCAAAATATAATTTTACAGTACTGTATTTTTAATTACAGGGGGGTGTCAGGGCTTGATGTCGAGCCAGGAGATGGAGGTGACGGAGAGCGAGTCGTAGACGAAGTGGTTGCCTCTGGTTCAGCTCAAGAAGTTGATTGCGTAGGCTCATCTGCTGCTGGTTGTTTTTCCTTGAAAAACATGGTGATCGGCAACTGTCGCTGTTGTCTCTTGAGCTGCTCAAACATTTCTTAATGCGGTCTCAAATCGTCCGTAATGCTACGTGTGATTTTGAGGCTTCGTTCCATAGAGGGATCTTATTCAGAAATTAAATCATTCAAGTGTTTCACTACTTGGAACACTTCAGCAAATTGGGCTTGTCTTTCTGATTTCGAAGTGTAAGTGCGGTTGGGCATTTTTTTCCAGAAGAGCCCAGTCTCATCAGCATTAAAAACTTGCTCCGGAAGATAGCCCTTTTCTTCTATGATTTTCTTTAATTGTTCGGGGTAGGCTTTTGCTGCCTCTTCATTGGCAGATGCAGCTTCACCAGTAGTCTGCACGTTTTTGAGGTTGAAGCGGTTCCTAAAAAGGTTAAGCCAACCTTGGCTGGCTTTGAATTCCTTCTCATCAGAAGGCTGTCCCGCTTCGGTGGGAGGTTTGAACAGCGTGTAGAGGCTAAGAGCCTTTTCTCGCAATGTGTTGCCATCGACAGGCACACGGTTACGGTTCATGTCTTCCAGCTACAAGTTTAATGCCTTTTCAGTCTTCACTAAAGTCTTATCACGCACCTGGCTCGTCACCTTAGCAGTTATTGGAGCACTTGATGCCACGGCTTGACGAATTTCTCTCTCTCGAATCTTGATGGCATGGATGCTAGATTCGTTGCGGCCATATTTACGCGCCACATTGGAGACCGACATACCGTCTCTCAATAAGTCCAGCACAGCCAGTTTTTCCTCCAGCGTTGGAATAGATTGCGGTTTCTTCAGTTGAGCACCAGATGAAGTAGTTGACTTGCGTTTAGGGGCCATGTTGTACAAAAAATACGTACAGTATCTTTAAACGCTAGAAGCACACTCAGCGCAGCAAGATGCTCACACTATGAGAGGCACGCAGGAACTGAGACCGACTGAGGGAACAGCAGATTCATGTCTCCCATCTCACGCTCACTCCGGGCCATACGCTCATTGAGTGGAATGGTGGGCGGAATCACCCGCTCTATTTACAGGTATCTTGTTATTTTTCTTTTTCTTTGCTGAGTGCGTATAGTTGAATTCACATAAGTTAAATGCGCATATGATGCAACTCACCTGTACATGTGAAATGTCGTCAAATACACAAAGTAAACAAACCAGAAAATTAGGAGAACTTTTTTTGTTGTTATCTCCTTTCTGTTATACCAGTGTTGAGTATTACTTGTAACTATAGCAAGCACAAAACCGTCAGACAAAAATATAATAATTGAGTTAATGCTGTCTCTTTAAACATCAGTTACATCACTTAGGAACCCATTTTTGGGATATTCACATTAAAGAGATTATAAGGGCTATTATATGTTCCTGCAAAAAACCTCAGCAAAATACAAGGTTTGCTATAACAATGCAGAAAGATGTAACTAAAAGGTTTTCTAGGGCCAAATCATGCCCTGTAGAAGAAAAACATACAGGAGGGAAAAATGTTATTGGCACTTGTAGAGTGTTCTGTGTTATCTAGGCAGGATGCTCTAATCATGCAGATATCCCAGAACCCCGCAGAAAATCACTGAGACTCATAACATCAGATCAGACGGACAGGGAATCCCTCCAGCCATACCCAGGCAGTGTGATTCCCTCTAGAGCAGTGGTTCTCAAACGTTTTTACTGGTGACCCCTTTCACATAGCAAGCCTCTGAGTGCGACCCCCCCCCTTATAAATTAAAAACACTTTTTTATATATTTAACACCATTATAAATGCTGGAGGCAAAGCAGAGTTGGGGTGGAGGTTGACAGCTCGCGACCCCCCATGTAATAACCTCGCGACCCTCTGAGGGGTCTTGACTCCCAGTTTGAGAACCACTGCTCTAGAGTCTCATTACTATAGACTCCATGCCCAACTAACCCCCGCACTTTTACTCTCACCCCCACAAAATGAACAAAGTCAAGCACTTATAATGTTGTGGTGACAGGGTCTACAGAAAATCCTGTGGAAGTTTCCCTGGGGGTTTGCCAAAGGATGTTGCCTCCAGCCACACCTCCAACTCCCCTCTTACTTACACTCATAAAAAACCTTCTCTATGCCAGAAAAGTTTGACAAAAATTTGCTCACATCACTTCTGCTCTACTGGTGGTGATAACATTAGGTCCCAAGCATAGCGATGGTCTGCTGCCTTGAGCACCATGTTACCTAACCCTGATCCAAAAGACACCCTGCTTATAACACAAAAGCTCCCAGCAGCCATCTACACTAGCCAACGTTGCTAGCACTGGTGGAGCCAGTCAAATTGATATTGGCAATGGTAAGATTTTTTTACACAAATTTCCCTAGCGTAGGTGAATCTGCAGATTCCCAACAACATGTGCTGCATCTATGTTTGGAAAAGTGGTACTCGCTTTTCCCTAGTGTAGGCAAAACTGTGCTCATATGAAGAAGTTTCCATGAACTCAGAGACAGGGAGGAAACTACAGCTTTTGCTCTCCTGTCCACTAACAGTGTGAGGACCCCAAAGCAGGAGTTTTGTTTTTGGTTTCCTCTACTCCACACAGCGAGGGGAAAGGAGAGGAGGAATTCTGATAAGGCCTGTGGTGAATAGCAGAGGGCCAAATGAACTGAAACTCATTCTAACAGGAAATGCAAAGAGGGATCGGGGTAATTTCTGGACTCTAAACAGAAAAATCATTTGAACGGTGCGATTAGATTATAACCTCTTCACAACTGTGTCTTCAGGGCCCAGCACAGCATGTGGGCCTTGAAAGAATAAGCAGGGAGCCCAAAAGAGCAATGGGGGGGGAGGGGAGGGAGATACTGCTTGAGGAAGAGGAGGAGCCACCCCCAGACGTGTGTTCTCAGCCCGGGGACAGTTCGTTAACCCGCCACCGCCGCGTGCTGCACCCCCAGGCCAGGCCAGCGCTCGGCGGCCCCACTCTCCGGGGCTGCGTCCGATGACCAGGCGTCTCCCCCGCGGCTCTGCCGGGGGCTCAGGCAGGGCCGGCGGCGCCGCTCGCCCACCGGGGCCGCTACTCACCCTGTGCGTGTTCTCGGACTTGTGCGAGGCGGATTTGGGCTTCATGGCCCCGAGCGGGCGGGCTCCGAGCCCGGGCGCAGCAGCCGGGGCCTCCTCCGCGGGGCGCCGGGACCCAGAGACACGTGCGGCCCTAGCTGCTGGGCGCCGCCATCTTGCCGGAGTGGGGCGGGAGCCGCGTGTGCGCCGGGCGGGGGAGGTGCTGGGGGCGGGCCGGCCGTAGGGTTCCCGGCAGCCCTTCGCTGCTACCCGGCAAAGCGGCTTCACTGGCCCAAGGAGAGTCGTGCCTTGCTGCGTCCTCTGCCCCAGGAGCCCGGGCTTCCCCCGGGACGGAGCTGCTGGCGGCTGGTCTGGTGCCGGACACACTGGCAGCGCCACGCACATTGGCACGATCAGACCCGGCAGGACTTGCCCCAGGTCCAAGCTAGCTTGAAAAATACCCCTGCGGCCCTGTCTTGTGCCAGCCTCCGGCTCTGCCTCCCCGATGCCTGGGTGCTTGTGGCTTTCCCGGCATCTCCATGTTCCTGCAAGTGTCTTAATAGCTGCAGTGCAAATGGACTATTTGTCCGAGAATCGACAGGATTCTTCTGTCCACCTGGTTGCATCCACATGGGCGGTTAGGTTGACCTAACTACAGTGCACAGAAATATTTCACAGCCCCGAGCAACGTAGTTGCACAAAAAATTTGAATTTTTCAGCGTACACCAGGTCTCAGAAAGACTAATATAGTAGAACCTCAGAGTTACGAACACCTCGGGAATGAAGGTCGTTCCTAACTCTGAAATGTTCAAAATCCCAAACAAAGCATTACGGTTGTTCTTTCAAAACTACAACTGAACATTGATTTAATACCGCTTTGAAACTTTACTACGCAGAAGAAAAATGCTGCTTTCCCTTTATTTTTTTTTAGTAGCTTATGTTTAACACAGTACTGCTTTTTTTTCTTTTTCGTGTCCGGTGCTGCCTGATTGCGTACTTCCAGTTCCAAATGAGGCGTGTAGCTGACTGGTCCGTTCATAACTCTGGTGTTCGTAACTCTGAGGTTCTATTGTACAGCACAGGGTTACGCTTGGTTACAGAAGGCCATCTTTGTAATCAATAAGGGCTAGAACCTTGGGTTGTTTTTTTGTTTTGTTTTAAATAAAAAATTAAGTTCATATACTCACTTGAGAGAGCTTCTTATTTATCCTGGGCAGGTGGATTTTTCAAGCCCTCAATATAGATACATCACTACTACATAATAAATATTAGTGGGATAGTTAGTAAGCACCCCTACTATATTTTCTTGGTACAGGTTTAGTGACGATAAATTAAAGTTATGTTTATTTCTATCCATCATAGGTACTTATATGCCCCGCATAGTTACGGTATTTGAATACCTCACAATCTTTAACATACTGATCCTCACAGCACCCCCGGGAAGTAGGGAAGTGCTATTATCCTCATTTTACAGATGGGGACCTGAGGTACAGATAGGCAAAGTGACTTACCCAAGGTTGCAGAGGAAGCCTGTGGTGGAGCAGCGGTTTAACCCAGGTCTCCCTAAGACTAGTGCCCTAACCACTGGCCCTCTCTATATAAGTATCTTAGTGCTTGATCATCTGAACTACTATAATGGTGCTGCTAAACGTATTTATCAAATAAAAGTCGGTGTTTCAATGTAAGACTCTTTTGTATGTGTCTGTACCCTATGTTTGACACTGCTACTCGTGCTATCTGTATAATGGTATTTACATTGCGTTTTTGCGTCCCACGAAAGAGCAGTGAAGAAGACTTACAGGTATCATTGAAAGAAAGGAAAGACACCGCTGAAACACCCGCAGTATATGACAGCCTGCCACCGAACCAGAAATGTACAACAATGCAAGACTGACACACTGAATATTGCATTCCCCCTACTCCAGTGTGAAACCTTTCCTAGATCTAGACACTTGGGATGTTAACTTGGGCTGCACTTGTACACTGGGCCATGCTAATAAACTTTTGGAAATTGCTGAGATAGGTGTGCTAAAACACCCCTACTCTCCCAAACCATAACAAAAAAAACCCACCACACACTCATTTAGGAAGGCAATTGGGTCCCGTGGGGAACCTGTGTTCTTAGTCCCAGCTTGGACATTGGCTTGCTGTGTAACTTTGTGCAAGCCACTTCACCTCTCTATACCTCTGTTTCCTTATCCTCCCTCTCCAATTGGAAGGAAAGCTGGTCCAGTGGTTAGCCTGTAAGCCTGGGATTTGAGAGATATGGGTTCCCTTCCCACAGACTTCATGTGTGCCTCAGATCCCAATATATAAAGTGGGGATTATTATTTTGAATCATATTTATTACAGTAACGGCTAAGATTACATTTGCATTATGAGCTGGATGTGATTCCCCTGCTTGGCTACGCCCACTCACACTAGCTCTCATCCAGCAAGCACGAGTATAGAGTAGCCAAGGTCGTGGCAGCAGAAGCACAGCTTAGCCATCCTGAGTACGTACCCATCGGCTTCAGGCAGGCTTAGCCATGTCTCTGCTGCCACTACGAGTGCTACCGCAGCTACCCGCTACTGTTTATACTTGTGCTACCTCAGTGCGAGCTAGCGTGAACGTGTGCACATGAGCAGAAGAATCACACTCCTCGTTCGTCATGTCGAGGTACCCTATGGGCCAACCAAAAATGGGGCCCCATTGTGCTAGGCGCTGTACAGCGAATCCCTGCCTCAATGAGCTTACAGTCTAAATAATGCCCTGTTGTGGGGATAAAGACATTAAGGAGAGCTCAGATACTGTGTAATAAGGGCCAGATACGTAACTGAGATAGAAATATGTAAAAAGAGGATGATTGTATTCACCTGTGAGGTCACAAGAACTATTTTATTTCCAGCGCTTGATCTTCCTCCTGTTGTGTAATTGGGACTTTTGCCATTTACATTCAGTGGGGGCAGACTGGTATAAGGCCCAGATCCTCAAAGGGAGCTAGGTACCTAACGCCCATGAATTAGGCACCTAACTACTTTTCAGGATCTGGGCCTAAATGCCTAACTTTAGGCATCCAGGTTTGAAAGTGTTGGCATCAGTACTCTCATACCCAAATGTCTCCACGAGGAAGTACAGGCATGGCAGGTAAATTATGCCTAAACCCAACTAATGCTATGGAAAAGTGTATCCCACCCAATATTCCAAGCTTGTGAGCGGCACAATTCAGGAGATCTGTGGTTTTCTTTCTTGTGGGAGGCACACTATGGAATTGTGGATTTCCTGGGATATGCATGCTCCCAAATTCATAAAAGAGAAGGCTAGGCACTAGCATATGCACCAGACAATAGGGAGAAGAACTCAACCCTGTTCTGGCTGATGTCAGCAAGAAAGCTGGATGTTCTGCAACATAAGAGATGTTTTCAAAAGTCACAAACACTATTTAACATTTTTAAACTTGTAACCCACTCACAGTTTGAAAACTGAGACTCTAATTAACACTAAAGCTGGTAACTGGGCACATGTGTCAGATATTAACCCAACAGGAAATGGTGACTGATTTAGACTCACACACTTTAAAGTCAGAAGGGACCATCATGATCATAGAATCATAGAATATCAGGGTTGGAAGGGAACTCAGGAGATCATCTAGTCCAACCCCCTGCTCAAAGCAGGACCAATTCCCAATTAAATCATCCCAGCCAGGGCTTTGTCAAGCCTGACCTTGAAAACCTCAAAGGAAGGAGATTCCACCACCTTGAAAACCTCAAAGGAAGGAGATTCCACCACCTCCCTAGTTAACCTGTTCCAGTGCTTCATCATCCAGTGCTCCTAGTGAAAAAGTTTTTCCTAACATCAAACCTAAACCTCCCCCACTGCAACTTGAGACCATTACTCCTGGTTCTGTCATCAGCTACCACTGAGAACAGCCTAGATCCATCCTCTTTGGAACCCCCTTTCAGGTAGTTGAAAGCAGCTATCAAATCCCCCCCTCATTCTTCTCTTCTGCAGAATAAACAATCCCAGTTCCCTCAGCCTCTCCTCATAAGTCATGTGCTCTAATCATTTTTGTTGCCCTCCGCTGGACTCTTTCCAATTTTTCCACATCCTTCTTGTAGTGTGGGGCCCAAAACTGGTCACAGTACTCCAGATGAGGCCTCACCAATGTCGAATAGAGGAGAATGATCACGTCCCTCGAGCTGCGGAAAGCAGCGGCCATCCCATTGGCCGGGAACGCAAACCGCGGCCACTGGAAGCTGCAGGGGGCCGTGCCTGTGGACAGTCAACGTAAACAAAATGTCTCACGGCCCGCCAGCCAATTACCCTGATGGGCCGCGTGCCGAGGGTTGCGAATCCCTGATCTAGGACAATCTGCTTGAAGGGTTGCCTACTGCCCTAATCTCTGGTATTTCTTGTTACAGTTCAGAGCAATTGCACCTGTATTTCCCCTCAATGGTCTTGTAAGGGCACCAACTCTCAGGCTCCCAGCTGACTAGCTGTTGCCTCTCTTGCATGTAGACACACATCTCTGTTCCTTCTAACCGGGGTATCTCCAGGCTGACCAGTTCCCTGCCTTCACTGTGTTTCCTGGCAAAGACAGTCTGCCAAAACAGACCTGCTTGCTTTCTCTTCAGAGACAGACAATAGAGTAATTGCTACAGCTGTAAGTTACCACACGGCGTGCCCTAAGCAAGTTTACTTTATTCTTAAGGTACAAAGCATTAGAGAAAACACATTAAAATCAAGAAAAGAACCTACACACATGCTAATATGCTTACCAGACACTATCCCAACTCTAACAGGGTTTCTGGCAGGATAAATCTTTCAACCCCCACCCCTGTGAGGGGAGTCCTGCACAGCTTCAGATCAGAACAAGCACACCCATGACAAGTTTAGCCCACCCTTTAATACAGATCAGAAGGTCTTTGAACTGGAGATCCCAGAAGCAAGTAATTAGTACACAAAGGGTCTTTCACCCCAAAGTGTACCTTCAAAGGTTGGTTTCAAAGGGAGAGAATTTGCATTTCCCTCCCCTCCCAATATTTCCTAAGAAAATCCACTTCAGGAGTATTATTCAAAATAAACCTTTGAACTTCCGCATACTTTCCAGAGATTGCATTGATCCTGCCTGCTAGAGAAGTTCTATTGAATCTCACAGTAGTACATAAACATTTGCATTTGTAATAAGATAAATTCCAAAGGTCTTAACACTAATTCAATAAGGTTTATCTTAATTCAGATATTGTCCAGGATATTACAAACTATTGTCAATCTATCACAGTACCTGCTTCTGGAATGACCCTTGAGGCTATTCTATATTTCCCCCATCTAACTGGCTCCAAGATAATGTGTGGGCGTAAAAGAGGCATAAAGCCACCTTTGCCCGACCCAACCCAGTGGTTCCAGGTGCAAACTAGCATCACTGGGGATCTGAACCATCAGCTGGGGGATGGGCCCATGTACTCACTTCATTTCTATTTTTATTCTTTATCTCTCTTTTCCTTAATTTGCATTTTTAATTCTCTTTATGTTTTACCTTATTTGCTACTCTCTATTTGACCCCTTTCAGAATTTTTCTCTAGCTTCTCCCCCCCCCTCTTATTTCCACTGTTTCTCTCTTCCTTTCTTAATCTGCTGATTTTTGCTTCTCTGTTTATTCTCTTCTTCTCCCCATCCCATGTTGTCCCTTCTTCTCTCTTCCATTTTTCCAGTTGTTGTTGACACTGTAAAATCACTTCCCATAACTGAATGCACTGGGAGAACATCTGGTGGAATTTTTACAGATGAACAGATCAGAACATTAAAGAGAAGGTCCTGGATCTTACCTCCTTTCTTTGGACTCCATTGTGTGTGTTGCAAGGAAGGGGCTCTGATTTACTCATGGACAGTGTTGATACACCTAAACATATAACAGATTTGCAAACACATGATCTCCTATTCACATATACACCTTAAGCAATGTACACCGGTGAATACTGACCAAGAGTGCCCTTGGGAAGGAGGTGGGTTGACGGAGAGCAGCAGCCAGAATGATGAGGATCAAGAAATGGGTTAGAGGAGAGGGAACATAGTGGGAGTAGACAGCTCACTCAAAGATTTTGGAAACAAAGAGAGGAAGGATGATGCCAGTTAAAAGAGGAAAGGTATGTTTGAGAGAATGTTTTGCAAGATGGGTGTTTATTTAGTCAGAAGGAAAAGACCCAGAGGAGAGAGAGTAGTTACAGCTAATGGAGAGGAAGGAAATGCAAGAAGGAGTGAAGGAGCACAAGAGGCATGTGGAGTAGGAGTTAAAGGGACAGGTTGAAGTGTTAAGTCACTAGGGACATGGGAGTACTTATTCCTGTCACTTGAATGATCACAAAATTACCAATGGATAGAGACAGATTCAGTAGAGACTGTCTGGAGAGCAAGGGAAAGAAGGAAAAAAATAGAAGAGGAAACCAAGAACAATGCCACCTTGAGACTAACTTTTTCATGTATCTTTCTGGTGAACATTTGTCAGCTCTTTCTAGTTCATTAACCTCAAGTTAACGCACTGGTTGAATTGTAAATCTGTCTCTATAAAACTAAAAACCTTAAAAAAACAAGGAATCCTAAAGCCAAGAGGATAAAGTTCAAACATGTAACTAATTCATCACTTCAGTGAAAGATGAGAGATGTGCAGGTGGTCTGCACAGTACAATGACCCACTTTTAATTATAGTGTGAGTACGTAGTATAATTATGCATTTTGTACCTTTATCCATTTGTGAATAGTCCATGAACAAATTGTGAAATTCTCATATTTATTTGTTATTTTAAATTAATGGCAGAAGGATTCTTGGGCTGCAGATCTTTCATAAAAAGTTCATTACAAATATTTAACATTCAAGCTGTGTCAGTGACTTACATGCATCATGTAGTACTATTTCTGTTCCCTGATTGATGATGTATTTAATTAACCAACAACAGTGCACATTTTGATTGTAGAATGTGCATTTTTGTTGGCTGGTTATGCAAGTTGAAATATGCTTTCAGAGACTATTTGAGCAATTGATCTTAAAATCAATTTGCTAGCAAAACTTATTTGCCAGAATACCAGTGGAAAACAAAACAGAAAAGCAGTCAAAGTTAATTAATTTAAAATGTCAATTTAATATCTGATTTCCCCTCCCTCCCCTGCAGTATTTCTCAGCTCTAGTGCTAATTCCCCCTCTGCGATCCTACGGTAGTAATTTTGGCCAAGATCCATAAAGGTATTTAAGCTCCTAGCATGCAATCCATGAAGGTACTTAGCTGCCTCAGTCCTGTTTTTAGGCACCACTGCAATCCAAGAAACTCCTGCTCTGCAGCTGCCTAACTCTGTAGGTGCCTAAACTCACTCCACACCAAAGTTTTTTCCTCCATGCATAGGGAGACCCTATCTCCTACCTAAGCCCCAGTGAGACACAAGCCTGGATAGATAGGTATTGGTCACCTAAATTGCATGGGGAGGCCTGATCTGGTAGGCAGCCTCTGGGCATTTATAATCTTTACCCTAGTATATAGAGTACTCATCCAGCCCCCTGCCGCCTCCTGAGGGGAGAAGGGATTTGAACAGGGATCATTCCCTTAGATCAGTGGTGGGCAACATTCCCATTGCATTTAGCAGAAGTATTGGAGGTGCAAGAAATGCAAGGTCAGGTCCATACTTGTTGCGATGCTTAATTAGTTGTTGTGTATGATGGACTTTGAAGACAAAAAGCACTAGATGAATAATCCATATTATTACTGGACACAGATGGAACGTAGTCTGTAAGAAAGTTCCAGCATGCTTTTGTTGGAATTGCAAATCCAATTACTTGTCAACAAAAGAGTGAAAAATACAGAAAGACCCTGTAAAAGAAAGTCCCAGTTCTAAGAAAACAGCTGTCAAGTGGATATTACTTCTTAAGTGAGCTGATCCTAATTCCACAGTGAATAGTAATGATTATATCTTTCCTTTTAGTACCCACTGCTGGGGCATTTTGAAATGTCCAAAGACCATTAACAGAAGAGCATAAAAATATATGCACAGTTATTTAAGCAATTTGGTAAAAATATTTTTGAGTTTCTTTTTATTGATGATTTTTTAAAACATCATGATAAAACAGGTATAACAAGGTATCTATATGCAGCCTTTTCCATTCATTTAAATGGAATTAAGATAAACTCACTCAGTATTGGTGTGTGGATAACTGGATAATGTGTTAGTCATTCAAAATAACAGTATATGGTCAAACATAGCTAACAGGATAGATCAAAGCAGAACCAAATGGCAAATAACGTTCAGGGGCACAAACCATTATCATCATTGACCCTCAGTGATCTTCAACTGGACCTTAACTACATCAGAATCAGGGTTACTGATGATGATGTGTAAGTAAAGCTGTGCAGGAACCAGATTTTTTGTTTCAAGGGGAGTTTCATGATTTCAGAATTTCTTCCATTCCAGAATGGAATAAAAACAAAATATTTTGAAATCTCACATGAACCAAAATTCTGAAGAAAAAACAGGTTTCAGGTCCAAAGGT